>NC_048442.1:4401365-5001365 GCF_004353265.1 Vitis riparia | reverse complement strand
TAACTTATTTTATTAGAAAGAAATTTTATAATTCATTTTTATAATGGTAAAAAAGATTTTCTTAATTATTTATGAATCCAACCAACGACTCTTTTGAGATTCTCTAGATTTTAAGAATTTTGATATATTCAACTATTAGAAAAATAATTTCAAATTTTTTATAAAAATAATTTTTTAAATTTAGGTAAATAAATTATAAATTAAGAAAGATATAATTAATAATTTAAATTCTTTAGTGATTTAAAAAAATATTAATAATAGTTTTGAATTCAAAAAATTGATATAATTAATTGTTTATTAAATCAAAATATTTTAGAATATTATATTAGTAATTCAGTACTAAATGCATATAGCAAATGAAAAACTTTACTTATTTACATGTTAAAAAAGTTGAATTTTATTCATTATTCATTTTAAATAAAATATTATTAAAAATTATTTTTATTTATTTTTAAGCAAGACAATTAAGAAGATGTTAATATTCTTATATTTCTAACATAGACTAAAACAATAATTTTTTTTTTATAAAAAATATAATTTATGATTTTATTATAATTTATTTGTAATTATAAAACTATTTTCATTTTAAGATTTGAATTAAAATAAATTAAATCTATATTATATAAATTGAATTTGCAATGTTTTTACAAAACCAAAACAAAAAATATATTTTTAAAAATAACTTATTCAAACAAGTTTTTCATTTTTCATTTTTAAAAAACTTGTCAAGCATAGTTATTTTATAAAACATTAGGGGTTTGATTGACAACTGTTTTTAAGAATAGTATTCTGTTTTCCAAAACAAAACAAAAAAATCAAAAAAATATATTTTGACTACCAAAAAACTATTTTTGTTTTTAGAGAATGTCTTTTAGTTGTTTTCACTTGTTTTATAAAATATGTCGCATGATTAAAAATAAAGCACTAAATATAAAAATGATTTTTAAAACATGTCAAGTTCCTAAAAAGAATTTTGTTCTACAAAACATTATAGAACAATATGCAAAAACTGTTCTTAAAAATTATTTTTCAAAACTATTTTAAAAAATTACTAAATATGATTTAAAAAACAATGTTTTTTTCTTTATCTTCAAAATAATTTTTAGAAACCAATTTAAGACAACATGTTAAAACAAATATATGTTTCGCAAACAAAAAAGTTGATGAAGTAATTGATAAATGGTAAATCTAAAAATCTTTCAAACAAATTTTCTTTTTCCATAGGATCAAAGTAGAAACTCTTCCCTTATCATAACTTGGATCACACAAGTTGATGGAAAATGAACCTTGAATTTTATAAAAAAAATAATTATTTAAACTTGAGAAATAAATTAAAAGACCTTTATAAAATAATTATACCATATACAATATACATTTTTCTAGTTATCTACCAAATAAATTAAACATTCTTAATTTATTTTTATTTTTTGAAATATTTATGAATTTTCCTTTTGTTTTTTTTTTCTTTGATAAACTTTAAACAATGTTTCTAGGAGAGAGAGAAAAATGTTAAAGTTACATAAAATATAAGTTGAGAGACTTGTAAACCACTTTCATCGGATTAAATTATCATCTCCTTTGACCTCCAAAACGTACCGGTCCCAAGCCTTAATCCAATTCTTCATTTTTTTTCTTTATTTTTAAAAAAGGGGACAAACCAATCAGGGTGAATGATAGATTGCTCACCCAGTGCCTGGCGACTCCTGCATTAGCAAGCATCGTACCAGTCAATTTTTAAATGGGAAATATACCAAGGGCTATAGTCATAGTGATCCTCCTATTCAACTACTTCAACCATTTTCGAACACCTCATAGCGTTTTCAGGGCATCTGAGGATTCGATCATTTATGTATGATTTGATTTCTCGTACATTACCCCTTCTAATGCTATTGGGTTTCGAAAATTAAAATCCTTTATTGATCCATAAATTGACCTAGGTAAATCCATGAACTCAATTGGATTATTCCTATTCTTAATAAGCACCTGAACCGTGAATTGTCTTATGACTCATCAATCAGATAGATTCATTTTTTGAAAGAACTGAACTGTTCAAAGAACAAGTGATCCCTTCTCTTGCTACCAGTTGATCTCCAGACTTACCCTCCTCGTTCCATCAACTAATCTTATTCTCGTATCTTGTTCGTGAGATTGAGAAAAATAAATATCTTTATGGATTCTTCTAATTTCTATGTATATTAAACTAATACAGTATCATATATTTTCTTACTTTATACTTTACTCTTTCTTTCATTTTATTTTATTGTCGTGTCGGCTTTGTTATATTTCCTTTTCCTATAGATGAATCTAAAACTCCAGAGTATATATTTTCACAGGTCGAAGTAAGAAAGACACTTTGAATATTTTTCTATTTACTTTTATCGGAACAAAAATATCGGATGTATCGATATATAGGGAAATATTTGATACACGAAATCACGATCTCATAGATATATATAAATCTTATATAGATATAAATTGATCTTGTTCGGGAATCAAAGAAAGATGTTGAAAATGGCTCTTATGCTGTGACTTGGAATACTCCTTTCTCTGTGGAGGAAAGGAATAGCAATTTATTCCTATGGAACACCTAGGAACAAGAAGATTTAATTGGAAATATCGACAAATTCTTGCGGAGTTCAAAGAAATGAAAAAAAAAAAGATCAACTGTTCCAATTTCATCTCTATCGAATTTGAATATCAGAATAGTGGATATAGTCATGATTCAATGGGTCAGGTCCACTTACTTTTTATTTTGTTGATTTCTAATCTATAATGGATTTGATTGGAATAATGGAAAATAAGAATATTTGGCGATTCAAGAGACGACTTATCATTATTCATTATAAATTTTAAACAACTCTTCAACTTTATAACTATAATTATTATACTATAACTCATTATAATGATAACTTCTTATAATTATACTATACAGTTGGTTATTTTTTTTTTATTACAAATATCAACAATATCTACATTCTCCGCTCAAATATGAATACTACGACTGGAGTTTTCTGAAAAAAGTAAAAGCAAAGCCCCTTATCGGATTTGAACCGATGACTTACGCCTTACCATGGCGTTACTCTACCACTGAGTTAAAAGGGCCCATTTGATTCAATTCCTGAATTGGTCACTATGCAGATAAGATATATCTATGTGTATATATATCTATGTGTATATATTATACATAAGATACATAAGTACATGCAGTAAACTCATAATGCCTAGTGGCTCATTCAGGAACGAGAAATTTTATTTACCTAGCAAGTATCGGGTAAAATGATTTATTGATATTGGATTTGATAAATATCAATGCAATGAACTGTTTCAAGACCAACCCCAATTGCTTTTTGAATTGATCCCCATCAGAACAAAATTAACTTGATTGATACATGTACCTACTAATTCGACATAGATCCAAGATATTTCATTGAATCATGTGATGAAGAGACTCGACTTGTCCCCTCCCTGAACCAAATTCTTAGAGAAAAAAGAATTTTCGATAACTTATTGATCCCTCTTCCCCGATTTATCGTTTGTTAATTTCCTGGCTTAGTTTAGTGTGAGATAGAGATAGGCATATCTCATCTTAACAATGAGTGAATCAATGAATGACAGTGGAAGAAATGGTGTTTAACCTGTTTTGTTTTGGCGGACAAATGACTACCTGAAAAGAGACTATCTTTCGTATTTTCGAATTATTAATTTATATTTTTTTATATATTTTATATTTTTATTTGTCTTTATCATTATTTATTATTTAAACTTTATTATTTTAATTTTTTTTTTTTTAATATTAATTATTTTATATATACTTATAGTAAAGTAAGTAATATCGATTTATATAATCGATTTATATATAGAATGTCGATTAGAATGACTGATTCATGAATCTAAATGACGAATCAAAAAATTCTATGGAATCATGAAAGAAGGAAAGATCCTTCGGATCTAGTCATACCATTACATTATATTGACAATTTCAAAAAACTATTGATACTATCATCTTAGTATGATGGCGATCGGGGAAGTATGCCCCCATCGTCTAGTGGTTCAGGACATCTCTCTTTCAAGGAGGCAGCGGGGATTCGACTTCCCCTGGGGGTAGGAAGAAAGGAAGTTGATTATGGATTATCAATAATCCTAGAATTGATTCTTCTTGGGTCGATGCCCGAGCGGCTAATGGGGACGGACTGTAAATTCGTTGGCAATATGTCTACGCTGGTTCAAATCCAGCTCGGCCCAATAATTCGCTGATCCAACATGAAATACTATAACCCATTTGTTCGTTAGAAATGTCGGATACAGAAGAATAACGAAAGTCAGATTTTCTGATATATACCTACCCCCATTTATTTGTATTTGCTTTACTTATTTGTTTTGTTCCTACAAATTCTGATCTTGCTAATGATCTAGATTCATATCAGGATCTGTAAGTATAAAGTCTAAGGAAAGGAAAAGAGTAAAGAAAAAAAATACTTTTTTCATTGAAAAATGGATTATCAATCGATTTGTCAATAACGAAAAGATTACTAGTAATCACTAAAGTGCATATCCGTGTGTATAATCAAGTGTATAATCAATATATCACTCGCGTCTCTCTTATAATATAAGATGGCCCTTCTAAATAGAAATGGGTTGAATTAAATCATAAGAATATGTGGGCTATGGCTATACACCTTATTTCCCTGGGATTGTAGTTCAATTGGTCAGAGCACCGCCCTGTCAAGGCGGAAGCTGCGGGTTCGAGCCCCGTCAGTCCCGACGGATCCAATAAAAAAAAATAAAATAGATTTATTTATCTATAGGGGGATGCTTATTCTTAATTTATATTTCTATTTTATTTATATTATATATATATTTTCTTTCGAATTTCTCATCAAACAAATATGGGAATTTCCATTACTTTAACTAGTACCGATTGATGGGAGAGAGACATATGTGCATTAGTACAATTATTGGTAGCATTATATTCGGGTATCCAACCGTGCTGGGTCTGGGTCTGGCTTTTTCGATTACTCCTGATCCGTGTAATGGAATAGAGTACCATATCGTTCCCGGGAGCACATACACAAATAGAATTCGTTTTTTGTACGATACAAAAACAAAATGAATTTAACATAGTTACCCTAATAGAATACTTTTCAAATTGAACCTATCTCCTTTTCTGGCTCCGATTTTATATAACTTCAATTACTAATTTTAATTTGAAAGAATCGATTTCCTTCAAATTTCATACTGAACTTTTGATATATGAGTCCGAGTACTAATCCAAGGAAAGAGGATATTAAAAAAAAAAAAAAGATCAAACAAGGATCCCACCACTCTTACCAAGGTAATGAATAATCTTTTTTAGGGGTCCCATCGAAGAAAGAACAAACTCTAAAATAGTGAATTTTATGGAATATTAGATCTTTTATACCAGGACTCATCTTTATCACCCTTCTTTGTCTTCCAATAAAATTAGATCATTAAAAAACGTAGTTTATAACCCCTATTCCTTTTTTCCATTTCACTTCTATTGTTTGTTTGGGTTTGTAATCAATGGAAGTGGAAAAGCGGTCAGATGATACTTTATCTGATAATTGTACAAGGAAGGCAATAGGTTATAGAAAAAAAGAGTGGATAAATAAAGGAATTCTTGAGTGGATCAGGAATAAAATTTTTGAGTCGGTATGGATAAAAGATCTTCCTATGTTATACTATTCAATTCTCGACGATGAATCAATTTGATAGCTCAGATATTGTTATTCATGATATTGATCCGATTCAATATCATCGAGATGTAATTCATCCCATTGAATTTACATTACAGGCGAAAGATTTATCATCTCTATGGGATTAAATCCCGAGTTATTGCGAAAAAAAAAAATGAAACGATGATATTATGGAAGTAAATATTCTCGCATTTATTGCTACTGCACTGTTCATTCTAGTTCCTACTGCTTTTTTACTTATCATTTACGTAAAAACAGTTAGTCAAAATAATTAATTTGAATGAAACTGAACTTCTTAGTCCTTATCAATAATTGAAGAAATAAAATGAAAAGGATTCCATTCCAATTTAGTGTCTTAAATGAAATGAGCGGACTAGGATCAGCAGTATTAGTATTCTAATAGTATTCTAATAGATAGATAGACTGGTAGAAAGATTTATATATAAATCTTTCTACCAGTCTATCTATTATTCTATTATATTTACTATTATATTAATGTTATTTAAAGTTGTACTGTATAACATCTTAATATAGATCAATCCACGATATGTATTTTCATATATGTAGATATCAATTACATATATGTACATAGCACCCCAATTCTATTTCTTTACTTTGATTTGTATTGATTACTATCAATTTGAAATAATCGAAAGTGAACTCTTACTCTTATGGGTCTAATTCCTAGATTTCTGATTATTTCAAATATGAATCCTGGTATCCATCGAAAGAATCAAATCAATGAAGGAAAAACAGTATAGGCATATATAAAAGAAAACCAAGTAATTTTTTTTTTTAGCATTTCAAAGAAGTAATTGATTGAGCCATTGGTAGATGATCCAAGGTGAATTATATAAGATACCGTGTTATAACAAAACTTTTAAAGACAAATTCTCCAAACTTTTTCCTTTGAATTATGATTCCAAAGTACCCTTTCAAGCGATACCTTGCTCTTGAGCTGTCTAAGTGATCCCACGCTAGTTAATCCTCATAAGATCTACAATTGAAAGAAGATTAATCTTTGTGTACAATTTTGACTGAAATAAATACAAAGGAAACTAGGATTGAAGTGCATCATAGTGGATAAGTAAGATTATG
The DNA here is from genome assembly GCF_004353265.1 of Vitis riparia. Classification (NCBI taxonomy): domain Eukaryota; kingdom Viridiplantae; phylum Streptophyta; class Magnoliopsida; order Vitales; family Vitaceae; genus Vitis; species Vitis riparia. The sequence goes on along the minus strand of NC_048442.1, from coordinate 4,994,553 downwards.
AATCAAGGTGCACTCCAAAACACTCGGCGACTGATGGATGATAATCAATATTAGGTTCATGGAGAGTCAACATTATGCTTTTATGAAGATATTAATATCTATATTTTTATAGTACGTATTAACATAGCATATTTTTTGTATAAAAAGACTTATAGTTTATGGTTTTATTATAATACTAGCATTCATATTTTACTAAAACATAATTTATTTTTTAATTTATTTGTGATTCTAAATACTGTTTATAAAAAATTATTTAGATACATAATATAAATCTATATTTTCCATACAAGAGGTTGTAGTTTTTATATAGAATTTATTACTTGTTTCTATTTTTAAAAGCAAAATTTTTTCTTAAAGAATATTTTTAACCTAAGCACTATTAATAAAAGTGGTACGAACCAAAATACTTTAATTTGAATTACTCTCAACTTCTTAATTTATGTAAATTATAAGGGAAAAAACCAAAGTACTAAATAGATACATACCATACTTCAAATCTAAGAAGTTAACAATATAATGTGTTGAAAAAGTACATGTGCGTGTTGGAGTGCTTACGCATAAAATTGTAATTCTCATGTTAAAAAAAAGGATTCAAACTTTATGCACTTTATATTGTGTGTCCATGGGGGCCAAGCCCCTATATCCAAATGAAAATTCGGGTTTTTTTTTAACTTCTAAAGCTACTTTGAGAAAAAAAAAAATTAAAAGATGGTAGTTACAAAACTAATGACAAATCGACGACACTTTTTGTCATATCGAAGGTGTCTCTCCAAAAGACATCTTCCATAATTTTCATATGAATAATACACAATAAAAAAAAAATTAAATTTACATTGAAGATGTCTCTTCAAGAGACATTTTCCATAATTTTATAAAATTAAATTTATATTTAAGAGACACCTTTTTACAATTTTTTTTAATCAGTCATATACATTAAAAAAATTGAATATTTATTAAAAGTGTATTTTGAAGAGACATCTTCCACAATTTCATAAATTGAATTTTTACTCCCATAATTCCACAAAATCGAATTTATACTAAAAATATCTCTCCAAAATTTTCATATTAGTCACACAATGAAGAAAATGAATTTATACTAAATGACTTTTTAGGTGACACATTCCACAATTCGACAAAACTGAATTTATAATTAAGATGTCTTTTGAAAAGACATCTTCCATGATTTTCATACCAGTCACACAATAAAGAAAATTAGATTTATACTAAAGGTGTTTCTTCAAGAGATTAAAAATTAAGTTTGAAAAGTTTGGATCTGCAAAGAAAATTTTAGGAATGGGGATCTAAAGGGACCAAAGAAATGGAACTTGGTTTCTATGCCAACAAAGTTATAATCAAAAGGTTTTGGAGAGGTTAATTGATGTCAAATAAGTTATAATCAAAAGGTTTTGGAGAGGTTAATTAAGGTGATCAAATTGTGAAGGCTAGCTCTCTGTCCCTGGAAGACAGCAGCAAAGACATATACTTAGGCTAATCTACTTCATGGAACATTTTTATTACTCCACTTTTTTTTCATGACCTTTCATTGACTTGGACTAGTTCATCTCTTGCAGCCAATGCCTATCTCCTTATAGTTTTCAAAATCAACTTCTCTCATACATTGTTAAAGATAAGCAACTTGGACTAGTTCATCTCTTGCAGCCAATGCTTTTCTCCACTTGCATGCACATTAAATTAGAGACGACTTAATTCCCAGGTCTGCTGAAGATAAGCAACTTGCCTTCCCTTAACAATTATTATAGGCCGACCTACCTTCATCCACCACCCCCACTTTCCATTTATATGCCTTTACTTTCATATTCTTACCCCATAAGATTAAGATTAAGATTAAGAGCATGTGGCCTGGTAAACAATGGTGATGTACAGGGTCTACCATGAAAATTTGGAATTCAAAGTTCCTTTTTGGCTGCATCCAGAAGGAAAGGGAGGGAGAATTATGCTTTAGGAGTCTATTTGTTGATAATGGGTTAAAAGTCCTTAATAACTTATATAATTGATAAGAAGGATGTAAAATATGGAGAGACCAAAATACCCGTTAAAGGAGTCATCTTGGTTAACATATAAAATGGAAAGTGATTGTAGGAAAAATTTGTGGTCTGCTGTACCAAAATTAGATTTTTGACCATTGGATTTACGTATTTAATCATGACCATTGATTTGAATTGGAAAACACTTTTTCTTGGTTTGTTATTGGAGGATCGAATTTTAGAGGATACAAATTTAGTAATAATTAAGTAATGGGATTTTATATTATTAAAATATACAATTTATAATAAATAAAAATAATGTATTATCTAATTTTATCTTCTTTTTTATTTTTATATCAATATTATTTAAAAATATATAATAATAAGGGAGAATTGTGTTTTGAGGTGAGTTGAGACTGGTAATTGACCGAAGATCCTCGTATCACCCATATTTGAACTCAAAACATAATGATGGAATAGAAATTGAGGAGAAGGATGTTACGTTTCAAAAATACCCTTGATTGTCAAATAAAAAAATTAACTTGCTACTCTCACCTCTCTCTCATTCTTTCTCTCTCTCTATTTAGCTCCCCTATTTTTTTAAAATTTTAGAATTGTGTTTTAAGGTGAGTTGAGACTGGTAATTGACCCAAAATCCTCGTATCACCCATATTTGAACTCAAAACCTAATGATGGAATAGAAATTGAGGAGAAGGATGGTACGTTTCAAAAATACCCTTGATTGTCAAATTAAAAAATTAACTTGCTACTCTCACCTCTCTCTCATTCTTTCTCACTCTCTTTCTCTCTCTTTATTTAGCTCCCCTGTTTTTTAAAAATTTTAGAACTTTTTTATTTCATATTTAACCAATTTATAAAATAAAGATTCTTGTTGTTAAATAATTTTATTGCAAAATTTATCTTTTAAATTAAATTTAAATAATTTTATAGTGAAATTTATCTCTTTAAATTAAATTTTTTATCCTTATTTATTTCATGTAGTAAACAAATATTTTAAATAAAAAAATCTACTTCAATTTATTTATGAGAATTACATTAAATCAAAATGCATTTTTAATTGATGGATATTGAAATTGACGTTTCTTAAATTTTATTTATTTAATATAATAAATTTAGAATTCAAAATAAAACCAACTTCCTTAATTCATAAGAAATAATTTTTTATTAAATAGGGATCATAATAAATTTTTTTCTATCATCCTATGCCTTGGAAAATTAGTTATTTGTAAAAAAAGATAAAATAATAACTTCTTTTATTAGAAAGAAATTTTATAATTCATTTTTATAATGGTAAAAAAGATTTTCTTAATTATTTCTGAATCCAACCAACGACTCTTTTGAGATTCTCTAGATTTTAAGAATTTTGATACATTCAACTATTAGAAAAAAAAAATTCAAAATTTTTATAAAAATATATTTTTTAAATTTAGGTAAATAAATTATAAATTAAAAAAGATATAATTAATAATTTAAAATCTTTAATGATTTAAAAAAATTAATTATAGTTTTGAATTCAAAAAATTGGTATAATTAATTGTTTATTAAATCAAAATATTTTAGAATATTATATTAGTAATTCAGTACTAAATGCATATAGCAAATGAAAAACTTTACTTATTTACATGTTAAAAAAGTTGAACTTTATTCATTATTCATTCTAAATAAAATATTATTAAAAATTATTATTATTTATTTTTAAGCAAGAAAATTAAGAAGATGTTAATATTCTTATATTTCTAACATAGACTAAAATAATATTTTTTTTATAAAAATATAATTTATGATTTTATTATAATTTATTTGTAATTACAAAACTATTTTCATTTTAAGATTTGAATTAAATTAAATTTAATCTATATTATATAAATTGAATTTGCAATGTTTTTACAAAACCAAAAGAAAAAACATATTTTTAAAAATAACTTATTCAAACAAGTTTTTCATTTTTCATTTTTAAAAATTTGTCAAGCATGGTTATTTTATAAAACATTAGGGGTTTGATTGACAACTATTTTTAAGAATATTATTATGTTTTCCAAAACAAAACAAAAAAATCAAAAAAAATATATTTTTGTTATAAAATATGAGATTTTGTACTACTATGGTAACTTATGGATGATTATCCATAAATATCTTTTGTAACTCCCTATAAAAGGGAGAGACCCTTAATGAAATAATAGAGTTTTCCTATGCATTATATTCTCTTCCTACGTTCTAATTTCTTTTTCTTGTTTTCTTCTCCTTTCACTTTATAATTTTACAACACGTTATCAGCACGACTAGTCTCTACAAAAGAAATAGAAAGATTTTTCTCTATTTAGAAAAATAGAAAGATTTTATTTCTTCTTTCTCACAAAAAAGTATGTGATAAACTTATATCATGATTTTCTATTTTATTACCCTTTGACTCTCTATTTTCACTTATTTTTATTTGAGTGCATAAATATGTACAATCCCTATAACCAGAAGTTATGGGATAAATTATAAATTATAGGGTAAATTCATAACTAGAAGTTATAAAAAATATGTGCAATCCCTATAATCAGAAGTTATGAAAAATATGTACAATCCATATAACCAGAAGTTATAGGATAAATTATAAATTATGAGATAAATTCATAACCAAAAGTTATGAAAAAATATGTGCAATTCCTATAACCAGAAGTTATGGGGAAAAATTACAGAATTACAAATACATGACCAGATGTTATGTATATGATCCCCAATTATTTATTTTTAATTATACGGTATAACTGGAAGTTATACTAAACAATATTATAGCCAAAAGCTATGAAATAAATAAATGTTCATAACTTGAAGTTATGTACAAATCTACCCAATGAATAGTTCATACCCTGAAACTATACACAAATTTATATAAAAAAACAGTTCATAGCCTGAAGTTATGTACAAATTTAAATATTTTTTTGTTCTGACAAAATAATCATGGCCTAAAGCTATGAAAGACATTAACTTTTAATTTCTTTAATTTCTTTTAATTATATTGTGTAACTAGAAGTTATACATAAATAGTTCATAGCTTGAAGCTATGTACAAATTTGCGTATTTTCTTGTTTCGACAAAATGATCATAATTCAAAGTTATGAAAAATATTGACTTTTAATTTTTATTTTGTACTCATTTGTTTTTCACAATAGAAATTATGGAAAACAATTTTTATTAACAATAATTTCATAGCTAGAAGCTATGCATACAATTTATAATTCTTTTGTATAACTAGAAGTTATTCAAAACAAAATTGTCCATGAATCTTGGAGTTATGATCAAAGAAGGAATCAAGCATCCCTGTAGGATCGCGCAAAAACACAAATTTTCCTTCATCATCATCTCCATGAAGGTTTAACAAAAAATGAGCTTTTGATAAGAAATCACCAGTCTTGTCCAACTAGATCTGAATCATTCCCTGAAGTGATGTAATATTGTCCCAAACTCATAGACGATGACGAGGACATGGTCATGGTTGTGGAAGAAATCCCCAATACCATGGTTCTTATATAAATAATTTACCAAATTCTCAGAAAATGAAAGCTTTATTGAACCACCAGAAGTGGAATAATATTGAGGTAAAACAAGAAAATGGGAAGTGTTTACAAGACAAACCTCCTAAGAACCATGAGAATAAGTGTTATAAATGTGGTATGAAGGGGCATTGGTCGCATACCTGTTGTACACCCAAACATTTGGTCGACCTTTACCAAACATCAATAAAAGAAAAGGAAGTTGAAATGAATAACTATGTACCTAGAAGATACATAATTTTTTTAATTTTGTTATACAACCAGAAGTTATATAAATATTATTATTCATAACCCAAAGTTATGAAAATAAGAAAATTAATATTCTTTGTGCTAATAAAAGGTTATGCCAAAGTTGTTAATATGTACTTTTTTATAGCTAGAAGCTATAGAGAACGAAATTGTTAACTAACAATTTTGTACAATTTATGAAATTTATATAACCAAAAGTTATAATGAAATATATTATTGTCTGAAGCTATGATAACAAGCATATGGATAATATTTACATAGTATCAAAGGATTACTATTTTTGTATATCAAGTTATAAAAATAGGTAAGTGTTTGATAGTTTTTATAAATTTCTATTATTAGAAGTTATAATGTCATTAGTAGAAAAATTTACATATATTATTGCATGTTGCCATATATGGTATTTTTATTAATGCAATAATTTCATTATCCAAAATAATTTTGAAATTACAATAGGTTCAACTATTGTTCTCAATATATTATGTTATATCTTTACATATATGTTCAGATGGATTTGTAGTATTTCAATTAAAGTTTTAAGACAACAAGATGCTTTAAATCATGATATGTTCTCTTGAAATTTTGATTTATGAATTAATTTTTGCACATTGATTTAGATCATAATAATATTTTGAATAAAATTATTGATCTATCACTACAACTAGTTTGATTATTGAAATATTTCCTCATTATTTCATGTATAAATATTCCACACTTACAAAATCAAATGTGTGAGATTACTTAAAAAATATATAACTTCAAATTATCTTTTCATATTTGTTTTATTGTGCTATATATGCTCTCATTGCTTTTACATAACTTATTATGTCATCATCAATGACTAATATTTTTCCATTGATTTTAACTCTTTCTCTATGATAATATTTCTTCAACTCTATAACAATGTTTTATGACTTGTTACTTTGATAAAACTCTTGTCTCATTCATTGCACAACATTGATGACAAACAATGTTAATACTATATCAGGTGATAGAAACCTGATTAAAGGCTCCAGAAGAGCTTATATTATGTCACTAGTAGTATTTGATTATATGTGAATGACACTTTATATGATGATAGATCCAAAAGAATCTTGTAAGACTTGCTTGGCCCCCAGGGGTAAAAGATCATATGGATGTACATTATAAAACCAGAAGTTTTTATTTAGTGACTAGTCTACCTATACACTTAAAAGTTAGAATGACTTGTTGTGCAAATTATCATTTTAATGAGACAATTATCTCACCGTTAGGAGGAGAAGAGCCAGTTCCAGAAGAACGACGTGAAATTATTTGGAATGCATTGACTTTGACTCATCTTGATCCCCAAACAAATCAATGGGAACTAGAAGTTCAAAGGATCACTCATTTGCAAAATCTTGCAAATCAATTACAAAATGCATTCATTGATACAAAGAAAGTGACAAAGTCATATATCTCAGCTACAAATACTCCAGCACGGGTTGATGTCCCTATAGGACAGTTAACAAATTAATCTAAGATACGCCTGAAGCATGGTAAACCAGTCAGTTCAAATGATGTAACTCTCCAAAAGAAGAGTACCTAAGAAAAACTTTGCATTCTAAAAAAGGCCATAAAAAATAACTAATCAGTTTAAAATTGATAAATCTATAGCCCCTGAAGAGGCAAATATTAAACAAGAAGCCCCTAAAGAGGCACATAATAAATAAAAAGCCCCTGAAGGGGCATAGGTACCTAAAAATTGTGAGATCTCAATAAGTTATGTATACACGGGAGAAAAATGGGATCAAAATAATATTATTTTCATTTCCCAAGTGACCTCCATAAGAAATGATGAAGATCATGAACCACGAAATGTGGAAGAATGCCGACATATAAATGATTGGCCAAAATGGAAAGAAGTTATACAGGCAAAGTTAAACTCATTAACAAAATGAGAAGTTTTTGGACCTATAGTCTAAACACCTAAATATGTAAAGCCTATTGAGTACAAATGGGTATTTGTACGAAAACACAATGAGAATAATGAGATCATAAGATATAAAGTGTGATTAGTAGCACAAGGTTTCTCATAGAAACCTGGTATTGACTACGAGGAAACATTCTCTCCTGTTATGGACGCAATCACATTTCGTTTATTCATTAATTTGGTAGTCCTAAAAGGACTAGATATGCATCTTATGAATGTTATTACAATATATTTATATAGATCTATAGATAATGATATCTACATGAAAATCCCTAAAGGATTTAAATTACCTGAAGCAAATAGTACAAAGCCTCATAGCATGTATTTAATCAAGTTACAACGATCCTTGTATGGATACAAGCAATCTGGACGCATGTGGTACAATCGTCTTAGCGAATACTTGCTAAAAGAAGGGTATATGAATAAACCTATATGCCCATGCATCTTCATTAAGAAATCAGAAACCGAATTTGCAATTGTTGTAGTGTATGTTGATGACTTAAATCTTGTTGGAACTCCTGAAGAGATCATAAAAACAACAAATTACTTCAAGAAGGAATTTGAGATGAAAGATCTTGGAAAAACAAAATTTGTCTCGGCTTGCAGATCAAGCATTTTCTAAATGAAGTTTTAGTACATCAATCAACATATATTAAGAAAGTTTTGAAGCATTTTTATATGGATAAAGCGCATCCTTTAAGTTCTTTAATGGTTGTTCAATCACTTAATGTGAAAAATGACCCATTTTGTCATTGTGAAAAATGATGAAGAATTACTTGGTCCCGAAGTATCATATCTTAGTGCTATTGGTGCACTTATATATCTTGCCAATTGTATACGTCCAAACATTGCTTTTTCTGTCAATTTATTAGCAAGATATAGTTCCGCTCCAACTCGAAGACATTGGAATGGTATCAAACATATATTGCGTTATCTTTGCAGAACTACTAGTATGAGTTTATTTTACTCAAGGGAATCAAAGCAACAATTGCTTGGATATGCAGATGCAGAATATCTTTCAGATTCATATAAAGGTAAGTCACAAACATGGTATGTGTTTAATTACAATGGTACTGCTATCTCATGGAGATCTATCAAACAAACAATGGTGGCCACATCATCAAATCATTCAGAAATTCTTGCAATTCATTAAGCAGGTTGTGAATATGTATGGTTAAGGTCAATGATCCAAAATATTCAAGAAACATGTGAACTACCTTCCATCAGAGGCAATGCAACCAAGTTACATGAAGATAATGTTGCTTGTACTGTGCAAATTAAAGGAGGATTCATAAAAGGTGACAGAACTAAGCATATCTCCCTAAATTCTTCTATACTCATGAGCTCCGAAAGAAAGGTGAGATCAATGTTCAGCAGATTCGGTCATGCAATAATCTAGAAGATCTATTCACAAAGGCGTTACCTTCAACCACGTTGAAAAAGTTAAGGTATGACTTTGGAATACGAAGATTGAGAGATCTACCATTTGAAATGTTGAAGAAATCATAATCATGTTTACATAAGGGGGAGATTGATAATATGGATATACTGCACTATTTTTTCCTTCGTCCAAGTTTTGTCCCATTGGGTTTTACTGGCAAGGTTTTTAACGAGGCAGTTGTAGTAATCCAAAAGAATATTGTACTCTTTTTCTTTCACTAGGGTTTTTTCCCATGGGGTTTTTCCTAGTAAGGTTTTAATGAGGCATATTCTTATGATCATCCAAGGGGGAGTGTTATAAAATATGAGATTTTGTACCACTATGGTAACTTGTGGATGATAATCCATAAATATCTTTTGTAACTCCCTATAAAAGGGAGAGACCCCTAATGAAATAATAGAGTTTTCCTATGCATTCTATTCTCTTCCTACGTTCTAATTTCTCTTTCTTGTTTTCTTCTCCTTTCAATTTATAATTTTACAACAATTTTGACTACCAAAAAACTATTTTTTGTTTTTAGAGAATGTCTTTTAGTTGCTTTCACTTGTTTTATAAAATATGTCGCATGATTAAAAATAAAGCACTAAATATAAAAATGATTTTTAAAACACATTTGAAACATGTCAAGTTCCTAAAAAGACTTTTGTTCTACAAAATATTATAGAATAGTTTGCAAAAACTGTTCTTAAAAATTATTTTTCAGGACTATTTTAAAAAATTACTAAATAAGATCTAAAAAGCAATGTGTAAACCCCCTAAGCTGGGGGCGTTTTTCTTTTTTCTTTTATTCTTTTTTCTTCTTCTTCTTTTCTTCTTCTTCAGAACCCGAAGATGAGCTGGTGGTGGCAGCAAAAACAGGATGACTGGAGAGAAAAACAACTGATGGATGGGCTATTTTGGCCACAGATGGGACTGGAAGAAGAGGAAAAAAGGAAGAGAGGTGGGTGGGGATTTTCGTTTCCAGGCTAGGGGACTTTTAGCTGGGAAAAAAATTGGAGGGCTTGAGGAAAAGAGGTCCGAAGAATTGACAAGAGAGAGACGTGGGAGAAAGGAGAAATGGATGTTTCAAGCTGAGCAGAAGAGGAGCTTGACGTTTTGGCCCAGGTAAGATTTCTGCATGCTTTACATACCTCATTTCAGATTGTTTTATTTTATTTTCTTGTTAATTTTGGTTTATGCTTGGTGCTTATTATATGGATAGCGAGACATATGATGCGTTAGTAAGTGTGTCTATTGGATTGAGATCAATTAGAGCCGTGGAAAAGGTGTTCAATTATAGGATTAATAGTGGGTTTGATCTGGATGAGTATTTGGGAAACAGGTTTTTGTTAATGCAAGTAAAATATGGGATGATGATTGATGCACATGGACTGTTTGATGAAATGCCAATAAAGAACATTTTATCCTGGAATACGATAGTTAGGGGACTCATGGATGCTGGAGATTATTTCGGGGCACTCTGTTTGTTTCTAATGATGTGGCGGGAATTTTCTGATGTTGGATCTTGGATGTTTGTGACAATGATTTAGGCATCTGCTGGATTGGGGCTCATTTTTGCTGGAAGGCAAACATACTCTTGCTCTTTGAAGACAAGTATATGCGGAGATGTTTTCGTGGCTTGTGCACTGATTGACTTGTACATTAAGTGTGGGAGCATTGAAGGCGCTCAGTGTGTTTTTGATTATATGACAGAAAAACCCACTTGCTTCCTTTATTTACTCATTTTCATGCATGCCCTCAACAATGGATTTTCAAAAATCTTGTTTTCAAATCATTTTAATTTTTTTTCTTTCTCTTTTTTTATTTTAAATAAATCCAACTTTAATAAATCAATTGCCACCTTTGATTTCCAAAATAATTCCATAATAATTTTCAAAATTCCATTTTCTTTCAAAAATAATTTCCAAAATTTGAATTTCTTTTCAATTTAATTTCCAAAATTTCAATTCATTAATTTAACTTTCAAACACTCCAATCTTCAAATAAATTTTCGAAACTCCAATTTCTTTCAAATCTAATTTTCAAAATTTCCATTCTCCAATTTCCAAAATTCCAATTCTTACATTTGTTTGTTATTACTATTATTATTATTATTACTTTATTTATTTATTTTCAAAATAATTCAAAAATAATTTCCAAAATTCCAATTTTCACATTTATTTACTTAATCATTATTATTTTTGTTATTATTATTATTATTTTATTTATTCATTTGTTTATGTATTCTTAAAAAAATTCCATCTTTAAATAATTCTTCAAAATTCTGATTTCCAAATTCCAAAATTCAAATTTTGACATCTATTTATTTAATCATTATTATTTTCGTCATTATTATTTTATTTATTTATTTTTAAAATTCCATCTCTAAATAATTCTGCAAATTTCTGATTTCTAAATTGAATTTCTAATTTCCAAAATTCCAATCTTCGCAATTATTTATCCAATCATTATTATTTTTGTTATTATTATTCCATTCATTTATTTATTCACTTATTCAATTATTTAAAATTCTATCTCTAAATAATTCTGCAAATTTTCGATTTCTAAATTGAATTTCTAATTTCCAAAATTCCAATTTTGGCAATTATTTATCCAATCATTATTATTTTCATTATTATTATTATTCCATTCATTTATTTATTCACTTATTCATTTATTTAAAATTCCATCTCTAAATAATTCTTCAAATTTCCAATTTCTAAATTCAATTTCCAATTTCCAAAATTCCAATTTTTGCAATTGTTTATCCAATCATTATTATTTCCATTATTATTATTATTCCATTCATTTATATATTCACTTTTTCATTTATTTTTCAAATTATTTCCTCAAATAATTCTTCAAACTTCCAATTTCTAAATTCAATTTCCAATTTCCAAAATTCTAATTTTCGTAATTATTTATCCAATCATTATTGTTTTCATTATTATTATTATTCCATTCATCTATTTATTCACTTATTCATTTATTTAAAATTTCATCTCTAAATAATTTTTCAAATTTCCGATTTCTAAATTCAATTTCCAATTTCCAAAATTCTAATCTTCACAATTATTTATCCAATCATTGTTATTTTCGTTATTATTATTTCATTCATTTATTTACTCACTGATTCATTTATTTAAAATTCCATCTCTAAATAATTCTTCAAATTTCCGATTTCTAAATTCAAATTTCTAATTTCCAAAATTTCAATTTTCGCAATTATTTATCCAATCATTATTATTTTCATTATTATTGTTATTCCATTCATTTATTTATCCACTTATTCATTTATTTAAACTTTCATCTCTAAATAATCCTCCAAAATTCCAATTTCAAAATTTAATTCCTAATTTTCCAAAGTTCTAATTTTCACATTTGTTTATTATTGTTATTATTTTATTTATTTTAAAACTTCCATTTTCAATTTTAACTTCCAAGTTTCCAATTCTTAAATTTAATTTTTTTTAAAAAAAACTTCAAATTTTCAAATTTAATTTTCTAGACTTTAATCCTCAAGTAATTTTCCAAGTCCCAATTTTCATAACTCCCATTTTCAAATTATTTTTCTAAAATTCCAATTTTCTAATTTAGTTCTTAAAACTTTAATTTTCAATTTAGTTTCAAAACTTGATTTTCAAAAATTTGTCTTTCAAATGGTTTTAAATCTTTTAAATTAACTTATTTGATTTGTTTATTCGCCTAACTCAATTATTTTTATTTGTTCATATTTCATATAATTAATTAATTATTTATTTTATTATTTTATTTTATGTTATTCATTTATTTATTTATTTTCCAGTATTATTGTTATTATCATTATTATTATTATCATTATTTTTTTCTCTTTCTTTATTTTTCTTTTCTTCATTAAAATCTCGATTCATCAAAACCTAATTTTTAATAAACGTGCTGCCATTTTTCATTAAAGCATGTGTCCTGTGATTTTCTTTGTTTTTTTTTTATATAATTATTTTCTCGTTTTTCACTATTTTGATAAGCACGAAGACAATTTTCGTAATTCCAAAATAATGGAATTTGTGAGATTAACTCATGCAAGATCAATTGGGTTTTGGTAGGACCCAATATATGAGATTTTCTCATTGATTGATTGATTGCTATGCTTGATTGGTTTGCCTCACTATATGACATGCATGCGAATATTCTACATTTGTGCACTAACCTTGTCTCTTATGATAGCGCTCAGCTTGTGACTAAGGTATGCCTCGTACTCGATTGCGTTTATCAATTTATTTGTTATCATGTGTGTCTTGCTTTCACACATTTTTTCATTGTTTGGTATCCATGTTTAACCGATCAATTGCCATACTTGTTTCATCAACATTTGATAATTAGAAATAGTTCTTTCTCCAGATCTTTACTCATGGTTGGTTTGCCTAGTACATTGAAATCACTAAAAATCTATAACTCTACCAAACTATAGTTTCTCCTACCTGAGTTGTTGAGATGCCACCACCCATTCCTTGAATATATATGGATTGAAGGTAGCACCTGTGATTCTCCTTCATTATCCTTGTCATTAAGCATCTTCCCCAGGTTGACTAATCTCAGAATGGAAGACCTTGAGGGGCTTGAATCTCTATCCATTTTGATATCCAAGGGAGACCCCACATCTCTTAGTTGCTTAACTGTCACAGCATGCCCTAGTCTTGTATCGATTGAATTGCCCGCTCTCAACTTAGCAAGCTATTGGATCTCCCATTGCTCGGAGCTCAAGTTTCTGAAGCACAACCTCTCATCTTTGCAGAGATTGAGTTTAGAGGCTTGTCTAGAATTGTTGTTCAAGAGAGAGAGTTTGCCCTTGGACTTACGTGAACTTGAAATTTCAAACTGCAATAAACTCACCTCCCAGGTGGACTGGGGTTTGCAAAGAGTGGCCTCTCTTACACATTTCACAATCAGGAATAGATGCGAAGACATGGAATTATTTCCTGGTGAGTGCCTGCTGCCCTCCACTCTTACCTCTCTTGAAATTGAGCATCTTCCTAATCTCAAGTCTCTGGAAAGCAAGGGGCTTCAACAACTTACCTCTCTCACAAAATTATCCATCCTTAACTGCCCTAAGTTCCAATCCTTTGGAGAAGTGGGTCTTCAACATCTTATCTCTCTTCGCCATATATAGATTAGTTACTGCCCTGTTCTCCAATCCTTAACAGATGTGGGTCTTCAACACCTCATCTCTCTTGAGGAATTGTGGGTCATCGACTGTCCTAAGCTCCAATACTTGGCAAAAGAGAGACTGCCAAACTCCCTCTCTTGTCTGACAATCAAGGAATGTCCTTTACTGGAACATCGTTGCCAATTTGGGAAAGGCCAATATTGGCATTATATAGCTCACATTCCACACATAATCATCAATGATGTGCTATACTAATGAAGGCAGAAATGTATGAATGTGCACTCAGGTACTTGATCTATACTCAAAAATAATTTCACCAAAAAAGGAGTGGATGTTGCAAGTTATTAAGCTTGTGCTTCCTTGCTCTATGTAGGGTTTGACTAATATGTCTCCAGTCATAAGGCATGGTATGAAGCAGGTCTCCTGGCATATATACTAGGTTACTTGTCTTCTTGAGCCTCAATTATGATTTGTGGTTATTTTAATTGTTTTGATCCTTTGTCATGACCTATTATGGATTCCTACCTATTGATTTCTTCTGGATGGTTCAACAGTGCCGACTTCATTTTCTAATTCGCAAATTACAGGTTTCTCTTAATCATGACTACATCATTTTGTAGGTTCTATGAGGTTGACATGTTTAAAGGAACAGATATGCTTTCTTTTGGCTAATACTTTTCAATAGCTAGCTCATTTTGTGTTCTATGTTGCTTCAATTTACAATAAAATTGTTACAAGGGTTCTGCCAGATGGAAGGTGGAGTGAGGAAGATGTTGTTTTACTACCTGGATGAATTTTTCCTATTGAACACATAGGTGCTATTTCTATTGATAGTTGCCTTTTTGATAAAGATGAACTGAATTGACCAGGTAGGTCTGCATGTGCAACTACACTGGCTTTCCATGCTATCTTAATGGCATTGCTTTATTAAATTTTACTGAGATTTTTCTGTTTTGGTTGGATAGTCTGAGACGGACTTCGTTGTGGTTCTACTGGCAAACAGGGAGAGTTCACTTTTTTTATACCACTCCAACAGTTAGGCCACTTCCCAAAGGCAAGGATAAATGAATAGAACATCTTTGTTGTTTGAACTTGCTTTTTTTT
Organism: Vitis riparia; assembly: GCF_004353265.1. Lineage (NCBI taxonomy): Eukaryota > Viridiplantae > Streptophyta > Magnoliopsida > Vitales > Vitaceae > Vitis > Vitis riparia. The sequence goes on along the minus strand of NC_048442.1, from coordinate 4,979,141 downwards.
TCCAAATTTGATGTCATAATGCTTTTGATTGGTGTTTCTTAGGTCTTAGCTACAATCAGAAATTTCCATGTACATTATCCTGTTGTTGGAATGATCACTAAGGCATCTGTCATGCCCCCACTTTTCAGGACCAGGAGGCCCATGTAGGCTCTCATTGTTTATCTCATGAGAGACGTTAGATATTTGTTTTTGAAAAGAAAAATACCACATAGTTGTAGTGAAGATTTATACATGTGAGATTCCCATGAAGAAAGTTGTGATTCGACTTAATCAAATTTTAAGAGCCTTTGGTAGTTCTATTTGCCATTTTGATGTTGGAACTATTTAAAGAGGGTGGTAGACTATAACTCCCTCATTCAAGCTTCCAAATTGTGTATAGGAAAGATGATGTTATGTTGAGCTTATTCACTTCTTCATGCAATTAAAATTTACTTCTCTTCTATGTTCACAAGTCTACTCAAGTTTTTTACTTCTTCACATTAATGATATCCACACCTACCTTACATTGGATTGTGCAGCATGAATTAGTTTTGTTATCCTATGCAAAGGATTTTAAGATTGAGCTTCCCACTAATCTCATGGAGGCAGAGCTCCCCGATTAGCTCGCAAGGGCTGATGTGCACTATGGATGTAGGGATCACATTAATCGTTAAACTGCATTAAATTTTTTTTTTCCCTTCATTTTTACTTATGTGTGCGGCTGTATTAACTCCTTAATTACTATCTATATATTGACTGGCAAGCTTTATTTCTAGGAAGACAGAAAATGAAGGAAGTTGAATCATAATAGAAAAGAAACACTCAGTTTCATCATAACTACCTTTAATTTACATCATCCCTCTATCCTATCTATGAAAGAATTCTTCATATAATTATTAATACATCCTTCCATCTAAAGACCCATGATCGTGGTCAAAACAAGCCCATACAACGCCCACTAAATGTAGAGGAGTGCATTAATGGTACTGCTCTGTCACCCTTGTTGATCCCAACTCAACAATTAGGCCATTTTCAAAACCAATGAGATAGGAATGTCAAATATGAAAAAACTTGGATTAATAGAATGTTGTCTTAACCTACATCTCAAGTCTTTCCCAAACGAAATGCTGCTCCACAAATTAATATATATTGTATATTAAAGTCTGAACAATCCTAAAGTATGTATATTTTTGCTCCCTATAAAATCTTATTTTTCTTACTTATTTGCTACTTTTTCTTTGTTATACTTTTCAATATCTATAATGGTTGCCTAATATATTGCATTAATTATAGCAAGCGTCAAGTATTTTCATTTTCTATGACTCCAAAAACTTTATAATATCATGGGATATGGGTTTTTTTTTTCTAATTAATATAATCTAAAAAATGTATAAAATCTTCATGATATATTTTTTTAATTGATTTATTTATCACTTCAAAAAAAAAAAAAAAACTATAATGGTTGTTGCATTAACTTATTATTATAGTGTTTTCATTATATAATTTATAATTAGCATCTTAACTTTTTTCTGACTTCAAAAACTCTATAATCTTTTCAGGATGTTACTTTTTATCAAATCACAATTATGTATGATTTCATTTATTTTTGTATCCCATGAGGCTGGACCTTAAACAAGGTATGTGTATACTCATGGAAATACTACCCTATTATAAAAATTAGTGAAGCAAGTAATCGTAATGGTTACTCTCTCGATCATTCTAACTAAAGAAAGTCCGATAACATTATGACAGCTCTCAAATGTGTAAGCCAAATTGCAGTTCTTCTAGTATAGGAAGCCGATTGTAGTTTTAAAATCTCAATGAGCAAGATATCGAACTACAAGGAGGTGATCTTAGGTATATAGGGAAATTGAAAAGTTTGGAGGATGAGTAGAATTTTGTTTTCTATTTCGAGGAAAAAAATTTTATTTAATTTCTTGGAAAAAGAGATAAGATGAATTTTATGAGAAAAAAAAAAAAGAAAAAAAAAAGAAAAACTAAGTGAACTTGAATTGAAATTTGACTTAACAAGATTTGCAAAAGGGTTGAGGAAGGGAGGTTTCTTGAGCTCCCTTCTTTCCAAGAAAAAAATCCTCAATTAAGTTAACACAACTAAGACCACCTATAAGTGTTCACCTTAAACTCTAATTTCCAAGCAATCAATGCATGGTATTCCCATTAAAAATAAATCATTTATGATATCCTTGAAGCCTCCACTGCCTATTGACTTGCCAAATTATAATATTAGTTAAGGGCTAGCTCAATAATGACCATCTCAAGTCAAAATTTCTCTCACCACTAATTTCTTGGGATATCCTCAAAGGGGCCCTAAACTCTAATTTCCAAGGATCAAGACATGGTTTCCTAATTATAAATGGAGAGGTTCAATTTACAAGTTAAATAAATCATTAATTACCTAAGACTTGAGGGCAATTTCATAGGCACAAGGGAGGTCTTGAAGACCCCTTTTCTTCAGTCTAAATCAATATTCAAAAGACATGAAAATGAAGAACAAAAACAAAGCAAAAAGAAATCATTATTAAAACTTAAAATTCAACTTTAATATTGTATTAAACCAAAGCTTAAAAGTAAGTGCATCTAAGTATAATAATAATAATAATAATAATAATAATAATAATTACTTTGAAAGATTAAAAATAAACTAAAAGTAGAAAAAACATTACAAAGATTGAAGTTGTAACAACAAGTCCCATGGTTGGAGGTTGAAGAAGAGCTCCCCACCAAGGGGCTCCTATAACATCCCTAATCTTCAGTTGTAAAATATCTTTAAATAGGTGTTTCCATATTGCTCTAAATGGTATACCATGTGGAAACAATAAAAACAAGATGGGAGATCCAACGTGGCTTGAGAAAAGTCTAAAAATGTGGGTTGTGCACTTTCTTGAAGTTCTAGAACAAAATGGTGGCACTTTTGGAGAAAATGGTGTTAGGTTGTAAGGTGGCACCATCTTGTTGCAATTTTTTTCCAATAGGTGGGCTTCTTCTACTTAAAATGGCAACACCACTATGAAAAATAGTATCAAGCTATAGGGTGGGTGTCATCTTAACACTATTTTTTTTACATAGACAAATGATGTCCAATTTAAAAATTGGTGAGATTGATCTTCAAAGTGTATCTAGAATTTTTTTAAAAAAAATTATTGAGCTCATTTGAGCATCTTTAACCCCTCAATCATCCTAAAAAAATTTACTGGTTGAAATAGGACTACATCATTTATCTTTATGAAATTTTAATCCTTTGATTTCATTCATACCTCACTCTTGCATTCTGGATGTCCAAGAGGTCCCCAAAATCTAAATTATTCGTGAAAATAGGTGTAAACATCAACAAGTAATAGAAAATATGAGAAAATTGAGCATATGTAAGGTAACATATAGTTGAATAGTTTAAGAGTGTGTTTAATATAGAAATAAAGTATAAGATATGATTTTTGTCCTCATCACCATACAATTTATGACATCAATCACATTATATGAAGATGATATTAGATATGTTACAAATATTTAAAAAGGTTATATTAAATATGATAAAGTCAAACATATTTCATCTAAATTCTTTTACATACATGCATAAGCCCATATGAACAATGAGATTGATATTTAGTAGCTATAGTCAAACTACAATTTAGTAGAATTGTTAATAAAAGTATTACCTACCACAACATTTAAGAAACTTATATATAATGCTACAAAATAAAGCTAGAGATTGGACACCAAATTATGATGCATAATACCCTACCTACTTATCATGAATTGTTGTTAAGGGATCATGGAGGAGAAAAAGAGTATAATACAAATGAAGGATTCAAAGGAACAAATGTTCTAAGGGTGAGCATATATAAAAGCCACCCTTTGGAGTGAAAAGAGAGACATTGCTCTAAAGTTGTTAGGCTAATGAGGTTGCCAAACTCATTAATGGAGCTCAAGATATCTATAGGTAACTTCTTCAAACCCATCTCTTGTTTTAACTATACATTGTTATCAAACCCCATCCTAATTCCAATGGTAAACAAATAAAGCAATAAAACCTTTTATAGAACTATTAGACAATGATCCTAATTCCAATGGTAAACAAATAAAGCAATAAATAGGTAAAATTTAGTATTGAAATATTTAGCTCAACTGTAGTTTTCAAAGCCTTAACCTGATGTTAACATGACATAAAGTTAATGAGTCCCCATTGACATTGTCTGAATCTAGCATTATAATTCCCCATTGACCCAAGATCCTTGTATCACCCATATTTGAACTCAAAACCTAATGATGGAGTAGAAATTGAGGAGAAGGATGTTACTTTTCAAAAATACCCATGATTGTCAAATTAAAAAATTAACTTGCTACTCTCACCTCTCTCATTCTCTATCACTCTCTTTCTCTATCTTTATTTAGCTCCTCTATTTTTAAAAAAATTTAGAACTTTTTTATTTCATATTTAACCAATTTATAAAATAAAGATTCTTGTTGTTAAATAATTTTATTGCAAAATTTATCTTTTAAAATTAAATTTAAATAATGTTATAGTGAAATTTATCTTTTTAAATTATATTTTTTATCCTTATTTATTTCATGTAGTAAACAAATATTTTAAATAAAAAAAAATCTATTTCAACTTATTTATGAGAATTACATTAAATCAAAATGCATTTTTAATTTATGGATATTGAAATTGATTTTTCTTAAATTTTATTTATTTAATAATAAATTTAGAATTCAAAATAAAACCAACTTCCCTAGTTCATAAGAAATAATTTTTTATTAAATGGTTGATAAAAAATTAAAAACTATTATTATATATTTTTATAACCATTCGTTTCTATCATCCTATGCCTTGGAAAATTAGTTATTTGTAAAAAAAGATAAAATAATAACTTCTTTTATTAGAAAGAAATTTTCTAATTCATTTTTATAATGGTAAAAAAGATTTTCTTAATTATTTCCAAATCCAACCAACGACTCTTTTGAGATTCTCTAGATTTTAAGAATTTTGATACATTCAACTATTAGAAAAAAAATTTCAAATTTTTTATAAAAATATATTTTTAAATTTAGGTAAATAAATTATAAATTAAGAAAGATATAATTAATAATTTAAATTCTTTAATGATGTAAAAAAAATTAATAATAGTTTTGAATTCAAAAAATTGATATAATTAATTGCTTATTAAATCAAAACATTTTAGAATATTATATTGGTAATTCATAGTAAATGCATATAACAAATGAAAAACTTTATTTATTTACATGTTAAAAAAGTTAAACTTTATTCATTATTCATTCTAAATAAAATATTATTAAAAATTATTATTATTTATTTTTGAGCGAGAAAATTAAGAAGATGTTAATATTCTTATATTTCTAACATAGACTAAAATAATAATTTTTTATAAAAAATATAATTTATGATTTTATTATAATTTATTTGTAATTACAAAACTATTTTCATTTTAAGATTTGAATTAAATTAAATTTAATCTATATTATATAAATTGAATTTGCAATGTTTTTACAAAACCAAAAAAAAAAAAAATTTTTTAAATGACTTATTCAAACAAGTTTTTCATTTTTCATTATTAAAAACTTGTCAAGTGTCGTTATTTTATAAAACACCAAGGTCTGTTTGACAACTATTTTTAATAATAGTATTCTGTTTTCCAAATAAAAAAAAATAGGCAAATATATTTTGACAACCAAAAAACTATTTTTTGTTTTCAGAGAATGTCTTTTATTTGTTTTCACTTGTTTTATAAAATATTTCAAATGATTAAAAATAAAGTACTAAATATAAAAATTATTTTTAAAACAAATTTAAAACATTTCAAGTTCCTAAAAAGACTTTTGTTCTACAAAACACCACAAAATAGTTTGCAAAAACTGTTTTTAAAAATTATATTTCAAAATTATTTTAAAAAATTACTAAATAAGATCTAAAAAACTGTTTTTTTTTTCTTTATCTTCAAAATAATTTTTAGAAACCAATTTAAGAAAACATTGGAAAATAGATATATGTTTTCCCAAACAAAAAAGTTAATGAAATAATTGATAAATGGGAAATTTGAAAATCTTTCAAGCAATTACACCATATACAATATACATTTTTCTAGTTATCTGCCAAATAAATTAAACATTCTTAATTTATTTTTATTTTTTGAAATATTTATGAATTTTCCTTTTGCTTTTTTTTTTTTTGTTTTTGTTTTTTTTCTTTGATAAAATTTAAACTATGTTTCTAGGAGAGAAAAAAATGTTACAGTCACATAAAATATAAGTTGAGAGACTTGTAAAACACTTTCATCGGATTAAAATATCATCTTCTTTGACCTAAAACGTACCTGTCCCAAGCCTTAAACCAACTCGACTCTGTCTTGGCTGGTTTCAACTCATAATATTTCAATCCTTTAGTCACCTGGATGTACAGAGAATCTAGGATACTGCTTCTTGATCCTAATACATGTCAAATGTTTCATTATTCGATTCTTTTTCAATTGGGTCAGTTGGATTTTGAAACCTTATCGGACATTACTTCTCCCCAGGGCCTAATTCATTCTCTAGGTACTCTCTTAAAAGCCAGAGATGCCAAATATTCATGCCTTCGAATACATACAATGCTTGCATACTGTAACCAAAATGCCTAGAACTGCAAAATTGGTATTACTTTCATGGTTTCCAAACAAATGGGGGAAAATAAGTGAAAAATTGGCAACCAAAGTAGACTTTTCAAGCTTTATTCTGTCCAACAGGCACAATGCTCTGCTTGTTTGGACATGGATAGAGCTCAAAGTTGCATCCAATCTGAATTAGCTCTGTTCAAGCTTTGCTTACGAACTTCTAAAACCTCTAAGATTGCATTATAGACCCCTGAACCAGCAATCTAATACCCCCTTTCTTCCAGGAAACTGTTTACTAGCCTAATCAAATCAGGTTGTTCATTGAGCTTCCTGGCTAGATGATCAAACTCATTGGCCTTTTTCTTCATCTGGAAAATGTAAACCCCCTAACAGCATATTGAAACGGTTATCATGATTTGTTGTGATGCTTCAGCACATAGCAGCATCAAAAGGGCATGAAGATTGTGTAATGGTACTTCTCAAACATGCGTGCAATGTACATGTCCGAGGTAAATAGGATTGTTATATATCTTAATTTTTTTGAAGTCTATGAAAATATGATCCAATCCTCAACTTCATTTCTTGATTCCATCTGATCATTATCATAACACCATACATGGCAGATATAAATGGCAACACTGCATTATGGGATGCTGTATCTGCAAAACACAATTCTATATTCTGGATCCTATATCACTGTGCTTCCCTTTCAGATCCCTACACTTCTGGTGATCTTTTGTGCACTGCTGCAAAGAGAAATGACCTAACAGCGATGAAGGAGCTCCTGAAACAAGGTTTAAACATAGACTCGAAGAATCGCCAAGGGTTAACAGCAATCCAGATTGTCATGGCAGAAGACCACACAGATATGGTAAAGCTACTTGTAATGAATGGCGCAGATGTTATCCATGCCAATACCTATGAGTTCTCTTCAGAAACTCTGAATGAAATGCTGCAAAAGCGAGAGATGGGACACCGAATTATGGTGCCTGATACCTTGCCTACTGATCATGAAACGTTGTTGAGGGACCAAGGAGGAGAAAAGGAGTTTAATACTAATGGAGGATTCAAAGGAACAAATGTTCCAAGGGTGAGCATATATAGAGGCCATCCTCTGCAGAGAAAAGAGAGCTGCTGCACTGAAGCTGGCCGGCTGATTAGGTTGCCAAACTCATTAATGGAGCTCAAGGTCATTGCAGGTACACTTCTTCAAACCCCATGTCTTGTTTAATTCTCTAATAACTACGCATTGTTATCAGTATCCAACTAGAACTCCTAACCCATCCTAAGTTCAATAGTAAACAATGAAGTAACACCACCTATAGACTATTAGACAATGATCCATAGAGGTAAAAGTATTGAACTATTTTCCTCAACTGCGATTTTCTGTGCCTTTACTGACTAAACTCAAATTTGCCGCACTGAATTTTAACATGCCATAAAGCCACTGAGTCCCCATTGACATTGTAGTATTCAAAAAACTTTCGGAGGGGACGAGAATTGCCCCAAAGTATGGCATACTTAATTTTGTTTTAGAACTCATTTCAATAGAGAGGATGACTTTGGAATGATTTCAACAGGTGAGAAGCTTGGATTTGATGCAAGAAATGCAATGGTAACGAACGAAGAAGGAGCAGAAATCGACTCCATTGAAGTTATTAGAGACAATGATAAGCTTTTCCTAGTTGAAGATCCAAACTCCCTGATGTAAATCACAACCTTCTATCTAATTGGGATAAAAAAATGACTCTCAATCTTGTCCCTCCTTTTGTGATTCCAATGCTGCATGGGTTTTTTTATTTTCTCTAACAGAGGAAAAGTGTGGATTTGATTCAAAAAAATACAATGGTAACAGGTAACAGGTAATGAAAGGTTGGAAATTGAATCCATTGAAGTGAATATTGTAAATAAAGGTAAGCAATTTTCAGGCCAAAGAGCCATAGGTCAAGCTCCAGAGACCAAATTGTTAAGATTCATAGGCCAAAAGTCATGGGGCGATTTATAAAACGCTCATAGGCCAAAAACACATAAAGCCTCGTTAGGCAAATCTCTCCTGGGCACATAGCAGCCAGGGATCATCAAAATTTTCTTGTTTATGCAGATTTAAATACTCAAAAAACAGAAAAAAGGATAACAACGAAAGAACCCTACACGAGCTTTAGTAAGAATTAATGTCTTATCTACGTCCTCGGGCAATGATGATTAAACCACTAACCTTCAAATCAGAAAATAATCGAATCAAATAGGAGGCTCTTAATTGAAAAAAAATACTTTTTGCACACAAAAATTGGCCAAAGTCGCTAAGATTGGCTAAAACTATAAAAATTGACTAAAACGAATCTAAATACCTTAGTCAAAGGTGTTTAAATTTGCAAGATATTGACTAAGTCCAAATAGTAAAAAGAAGGTACATCACCTTCTACTATTGGAAGTACATATGCCATATTATCATTAAATTGAGCAAGCATGCAAATCTCTCTTCTTGGTCTACTAATTGTGGTTGAATTTTGCTATTATTGAAGTGTTTTATTTGAAGGATCTTCTTCATCTTTGATACTTTCATTTGTCATTTGAATGTCATCATTTGTCTCATTAACATTTGTTGGATTGATTATTGTCTTCAGCTCCACCTATTCTTGATTACTCACAGTCTCCTCAATTTGAGAACAATTTTCTTTTCTTACATGTTTCAATAGAGCATATTCATCAAAAGTCATATCCCCATTCAAAATTATTTCTTTGAATCTAGACACCAAAGATGATATCCTTTCACACCTATACTAAGTCCCATGAATAATGGTCTCCTTGGCTCTTGGATCTATTTTAGATTACTTCACTTGAAAAAAACAATGGAACAAAAAAAGTACAAGGAATATTAATCATTTGCAGGCTTTCCAGACCATACTTCAATAGGAGTACTTTTACCCTTAATTATAGTAGATGGTATATCATTGAAGGGAGGACACGCATAAACAACTACCTCATCCTATATTTTTTTTGCTCAATCCAACATTTGACAACATACATTTTCTTGCTCTTCAACCCATTCTATTGTGGTGTATCTCTAATTGTGAAATGTCAAACAATGCCCTCAACTTAACATACTTGGAAAAATGGATCACTTCTGTATTCACCACCATTATCTAACAAAAAGTTTACCTTACATAACTTTCAAAATCTCATCTTTCATAGTAACAATGAACCCCATGGATTCTAATACTCCTAATGAGATGAGCCATATCTTCATACTAAGAACATATTGAATGTCTATCAAAGTTTTAGTTAATCCATCATTAGTTTTCAATCATATTGTACCTACTCCTATTGTCTTACAAGCATTATTATTGTCCATGTAAACAACTCCACCTTATAGTTCTTCAAAGCTTGAAAACCAATCCTTGTAGGGACATATGTGATATGAGAATTTAGTGTCCAAAATCCATTGATTTGAGTTACTAACCAAGGATAAGCCAACCTAAGCATATGACTCATCTTCTCCAAACATGGCCACACAAGCATTAAAGATTGTCTTGTCTTTATTCTTCTTTTGTAGATTAGGACAATCCTTCTTCTAGTGATATTTTTTGTGACAAAAGGAACATTCATCTTTTATAGATTTGCATTTAGATTGAGAATTATCTTCTTTTCTAGGTTTATGACTTTGAGATTGGTCATTCATTGTTAATGCTTTTGTTAATATATCTCTATGAACTTTTTGGTCCTTTTTTTTTTTTTTGTATTTAAAGCTTAGTAAAGTAGTATATACAACATCAAAGGTTACCTTATATATCCTTATCATAAAGTAAGGTGGTGGTGAGATGTCCATAATCACCAAGAAGAGAATTCAATAACCATAAGGCCCTATTCTCATCTAAATCCAACAAAACTGCTACAATTTTATCAAATGCATGTATATGATCATTCATAGACATACCTTGTTGATATTGGGTGTGAATTATTTTTTTCTTCAAATAGACTCAATTTTCCAAACTCTTTATCATATACTTGTCCTTTAATATCTTCCTCGCCCCGATTCTACCACAATTCACTTCTAGCTCCTGTTCCAACTCATTCCTGTGTTTTCCCTCCCAAACAACTCCATCTCCATAGCAATAAATGGTGACAATGACTTCAGCACAATTGGGACCTTCTCATCCACACCCACATCCACTATTGTTTCTTCCCTACAAAGTACGCCCTCTATACTTGATTCTTCCCATTCACCCTCTCTCTTGCCTTCCAATCCACCCCAACCTTCACCTAGTCCTCTCTCCCTCTACTCTAATCCTATGCAAAGCCATGCACCTGTTCCATCACCTTTGGCACTTATAACCCACCCCATGAAAACAAGGTTTAAAAACAATATTTTCAAACCCAGTCCCAAATATGCTCTCCTCAATACACCTTCACCAAACCTACCCATTGAACCCACTAGTGTTACCCAAGCCCTAAAATCACCTAAATGGCACAAAGCAATGTCTGAAGAGTTCACTACTCTTATCAAGAATGGTACTTGGGAACTTGTTCCTCGACATACGTTACAAAACCTTAGTGGCTGCAAATGGATATTTTGAATCAAGTGCTACCTTGATGGCTCAATTGATCGCTACAAAGCTCGCTTTGTGGCAAAAGATTTTCATCTACAGGCGAGCATTGATTACCACAAGACTTTTAGCCTGGTGATTAAACCCACTACAGTAGTTTACTTCTTAGTTTTTCCGTTCAACATGGTTAGTCACTTCGCCAACTTGACGTCAACAACACCTTTGTTCATGGACACCTCAATGAGGATGTTTTTATGAGTCAACCGCCTGGGTTGATTGATCCCAACCAACCATCACATGTATGTCATCTTAAAAAGGCGTTTTACGAACTCAAACAAGCACCTTGTGCTTGGTACCATGAATTGGGACAATTCCTTCTCTTTAATGGATTTGTCAATTCTAGCTCCAACACTTCTTTATTTCTTTTACAACAAAAACATCCCATTATTTTTGTGTTGGTCTATGTAGACGATCTTATCATTATAGGTTGCAACCCTACCATTGTTCAACGAGTTGTTACTCAATTAAGGTCTAAGTTCTCCATTAAAGATCTTGGTACTCTTTCTTACTTTCTTGGCATTGAGGTTCTTCCAACACTTATAGGAGCCTTTTTCTCTCAACACAAGTATATCCAATATCTTCTTACTATAGCCAAAATAGACAATACCGATGATATGTCAACACCAATGTCTCCAAGTGCTTAACAACACTTCTCTAATTGATGCTACTAAGTATTGGTCCATTGTCGGTGCCTTTCAGTATCTCACTTTTACTCAACCAAATATCTCTTTCACTGTCAATAAGTTGTCTCAATTTATGTATTGTACAACAATTAGTCATTGGTTTGTGGTCAAATGACTTCTACGTTATTTTTGGGGCACAATCACTCATGATCTTCATCTTCACAAGAACTCTCCAATGTCGATTGGGTTGGTAACACAGATGACTGAACATCCACCAGTGCATATCTCATCTTCCTTGGGTCCAATGCTATTTCCTAGAGCTCCAAGAAGCAACTTCTGTTGCTAGGTCCTCATTAGAGGCTGAATATAGGGCGATTGCATCTACAACAATTGAACCTACCTAGATCTAATCACTTCTCATTGAACTTGGCATCACTATCAATGCTCCACCAACCATATATTGCGACAATGTTGGCACCACCTATCTTTGTGCAAATCTGGTCTTCATTCTCGCATGAAACATATTGAAATCAATTTCCACTTTTTTCACGATAAAGCTCAACAAGGTCAACTCCACATCTCCTATATCGACTCTAATGATCAACTAGTAGATGCTCTGACCAAACCTTTATCTTGACAACTATGGTAAGATTTACGCATCAAGATTGGTGTTATCTATGGAAACTCCATCTTGAGTGGAGAGAATGAGGAAAGTCAATTTCAATCAAATACAAAAATTATAGGATTATAATTAGTGTATATATCCTTTATTTTAGTTAGGCTCCTTTTCTTATTTTTGATAGTATATATATCATTTACTTTAACTAGTTTCTTTCTCTTAATGTTGGTATTATATATATCCTTTATTTTAGTTAGTTTCCCATTTTTATTTTAGGTAGTTTTAATTTGACCATATACTAGGACAGGTATATATTGTGCAGAAACTTCATCAACGAAAGTAAGGACTATTTCATAATTTCTTCCACTTCCTGTATTTGAAATATGAACAAATAATTAAACCACAAAGAATATAAATTCTCCTAGTCTAAATATCCTTAATTTTTTGAAAAACTATACACGATATTAATGCTTAAAGAAGGGGATGGGCTATCAAAGTTTTTCTTTTTTAATCTTTTAAGTAAATTTCAAAATGAGAAATTATATACACAATCCTTGGAAAAATAATTGCTCATATGATAAAATAAATAAATAATTTAATATATTTAATTATTAAAATCTAATTATTAATAAATAAATAATTTAATAATGGTTCCAAAGTACCCTTTCAAGCGATACCTTGCTCTTGAGCTGTCTAAGTGATTCCATACTAGTTAATCCTCATAAGATCTACAATTGAAAGAAGATTAATATTTGTGTACTATTTTGACTCGAATAAATACAAAAGAAACTAGGATTGAAGTGCATCATAATGAATAAGTAAGATTATGAATCAAGGTGCACTCCAAAACACTCGACGACTGATGGATGATAATCAATATTAGGTTCTTGGAGAGTCAACATTATGCTTTTATGAAGATATTAATATCTATATTTTTATAGTATGTATTAACATAGCATATTTTTTGTATAAAAAAACATATAGTTTATGATTTTATTATAATACTAGCATTCATATTTTACTAAAAAAATGATTTATTTTTTAATTTATTTGTGATTCTAAATTCTATTTATAAAAAATTCAAGTGTCAACAAATTTTTACTATTTCAAGTTTTTAAATGTTTAAAAGTGATATTTAGATACATAATATAAATCTATATTTTCCGTACAAGAGGTTCTAGCTTTTATATAGAATTTATTACTTATTTCTATTTTTAAAAGCAAAAAAAATTCTTAAAGAATATTTTTAACTTAAGCACTATTAATAAAAGTGGTACGAACCAAAATACTTTAATTTGAATTACTCTCAACTTCTTAATTTATGTAAATTATAAGGGAAAAAACCAAAGTACTAAATAGATACATACCATACTTCAAATCTAAGAAGTTAACAATATAATGTGTTGAAAAAGTACATGTGCGTGTTGGAGTGCTTATGCATAAAATTGTAATTCTCATGGTAAAAAAATGATTCAAACTTTATGCACTTTATATTGTGTGTCCATGGGGCCCAAGCCCCTATATCTAAATGAAAATTCGGGTTTTTTTTTAACTTCTAAAGCTACTTTGAGAAAAAAAAATTTTAAAGATGGTAGTTACAAAACTATTGACAAATCGTTGACACTTTTTGCCACATCGAAGGTGTCTTTTCAATAGACATTTTCTATAATTTTCATATGAATGACACACGATAAAAAAATTAAATTTACATTGAAAATGTCTCTTTAAGAGACACTTTCCATAATTTTATAAAATTAAATTTATATTTAAGAGACACCTTTTTACAATTTTTTTAATCAGTCATATATATTAAAAAAATTGAATATATATTAAAAGTGTAGTTTAAAGAGACATCTTTCATAATTTCATAAAATCGAATTCATACTAAAAATGTCTCTTCAAAAAACACTTTTTCACATTTTTTTTTTTTTTGTTTATCAATCATACATATTAAAAAAAAATTGAATTTTTACTCCCATAATTCCACAAAATCAAATTTATATTAAAGGTGTCTCTTCCAAAATTTCATATTAGTCACATAGTGAAGAAAATGAATTTATACTAAATGACTTTTTAGGTGACACATTCCACAATTCGACAAAACTGAATTTATAATTAAGATGTCTTTTGAAAAGACATCTTCCATGATTTTCACACCGGCCGGTCACACAATAAAGAAAATTGGATTTATACTAAAGGTGTTTCTTCAAGAGATTAAAATTTGAAATTTTTGGATCTGCGAAGAAAATTTTAGGAATAGGGATCCAAAGGGACCAAAGAAATGGAACTTGGTTTCTATGCCAACAAAGTTATAATCAAAAGGTTTTGGAGAGATTAATTGATGTCAAATAAGTTATACACCTTTGATATCACATTTTAAGCTCACAGTAGCTCAATCTCCATCTACATATATATATATATATATATATATATATATATATATATATATACACCACTGGGGAGCACTTTATATGAACAGTGGAAGGTAGCATTAAGGGGCATTGAAGAAGGTTTTGAAATTGATAAGCTTTGATCTAATTAAGGTGATCAAATTGTGAAGGCTAGCTCTCTGTCCCTGGAAGACAGCAGCAAAGACATATACTTCGGCTAATCTACTTCATGGAACATTTTAATTACTCCACTTCTTTTTCATGACCTTTCATTGACTTGGACTAGTTCATCTCTTGCAGCCAATGCCTATCTCCTTATATTTGTCAAAATCAGCTTCTCTCGTCTAGCCGGCATTGTTGAAGATAAGCAACTTGGACTAATTCATCTGTTGCAGCCAATGCCTATCTCCTTATATTTGTCAAAATCAGCTTCTCTCGTCTAGCCGACATTGTTGAAGATAAGCAACTTGGACTAATTCATCTCTTGCTGCCAATGCCTTTCTCCTTATATTTGTCAAAATCAGCTTCTCTCGTCTAGCCGACATTGTTGAAGATAAGCAACTTGGACTAATTCATCTCTTGCTGCCAATGCCTTTCTCCACTTGCATGCACATTAAATTAGACATGACTTAATTACCAGGTCTGTTGAAGATAAGCAACTTGCCTTCGCTTAACAATTATTATATGCCTTTGCTTTCATATTCTTACCCCATAAGATTAAGATTAAGAGCATGTGGGCTGGTAAACAATGGTGACGTACAGGGTCTACCATGAAAATTTGGAATTCAAAGTTCCTTTTTGCTGCATCCAGAAGGAAAGGGAGGGAGAATTATCCTTTAGGAGTCTATTTGTTGATAATGGGTTAAAAGTCCTTAACAACTTGTATAATTGATAAGAAGGATGTAAAATATGGAAAGACCAAAATACCCATTAAAGTAGTCATCTTGGTTAACATATAAAATGGAAAGTGATTGTTGGAAAAATTTGTGGTCTGCTGTACCAAAATTAGATTTTTGACCATTGCATTTACATATTTAATCATGACCATTGATTTGAATTGGAAAACACTTGCTACTGGTTTTTTATTAGAGGATCGAATTTTAGAGGATACAAATTTAGTAATAATTAAGTAATGGGATTTTATATTATTAAAATATATAATTTATAACAAATAAAAATAATGTATTATCTAATTTTATCTTCCTTTTTATTTTTATATCAATATTATTTAAAAATATATAATAATAAGGGAGAATTGTGTTTTGAGGTAAGTTGAGACTGATAATTGACCATGATCCTCATATCACCTGTATATGAACTCAAAACCTAATGATGGAATAGAAATTGAGGAGAAGGATGTTACTTTCCAAAAATCCTCAAAATACCCTTGATTGTCAAATTAAAAAATTAACGTACTACTCTCACCTCCCTCTCATTCTCTCTCACTTTCTTTCTCTCTCTTTATTTAGCTCCCCTATTTTAAAAAAAATTTAGAACTTTTTTATTTCATATTTAACCAATTTATAAAACAAAAGATTCTTGTTGTTAAATAATTTTATTGCAAAATTTATCTTTTAAACAAATATTTTAAATAAAAAAAATCTACTTCAATTTATTTATGAGAATTACATTAAATCAAAATGCATTTTTAATTCATGGATATTGAAATTGATTTTTCTTAAATTTTATTTATTTAATATAATAAATTTAGAATTCAAAATAAAACCAACTTCCTTAATTCATAAGAAATAATTTTTTATTAAATGGTTGATAAAAAATTAAAAACCATTATTATATATTTTTATAACCATTGGTTTCGATCATCCTTTGCCTTGGAAAATTAGTTATTTGTAAAAAAAAGATAAAATAATAACTTATTTTATTAGAAAGAAATTTTATAATTCATTTTTATAATGGTAAAAAAGATTTTCTTAATTATTTCTGAACCCAACCAACAACTCTGCTGAGATTCTCTAGATTTTAAGAATTTTGATACATTCAACTATTAGAAAAAGAATTTCAAAATTTTTATAAAAATATATTTTTTAAATTTAGGTAAATAAATTATAAATTAAGAAAGATATAATTAATAATTTAAATTCTTTAATGATTTAAAAAGATATTAATAATAGTTTTGAATTCAAAAAATGGATATAATTAATTTTTATTAAATCAAAATATTTTAGAATATTATATTAGTAATTCATTACTAAATGCATATAGCAAATGAAAGCCTTTACTTATTTACATGTTAAAAAAGTTGAACTTTATCCATTATTCATTCTAAATAAAATATTATTAAAAATTATTATTATTTATTTTTAAGCAAGACAATTAAGAAGATGTTAATATTCTTAAATTTCTAAAATAGACTAAAATAATAATTTTTTTTATAAAAAATATAATTTATGATTTTATTATAATTTATTTGTAATTATAAAACTATTTTCATTTTAAGATTTGAATTAAATTAAATTTAATCTATATTATATAAATTGAATTTGTAATGTTTTTACAAAACCAAAACAAAAAACATATTTTTAAAAATAACTTATTCAAACAAGTTTTTCATTTTTCATTTTTAAAAACTTGTCAAGCATAGTTGTTTTATAAAACATTAGGGGTTTGATTGACAACTATTTTTAAGAATAGTATTCTGTTTTCCAAAACAAAACAAAAAAATCAAAAAAATATATTTTGACTACCAAAAAACTATTTTTTGCTTTTAGAGAATGTCTTTTAGTTGTTTTCACTTGTTTTATAAAATATGTCGCATGATTAAAAATAAATCACTAAATATAAAAATGATTTTTAAAACACATTTAAAACATGTCAAGTTCCTAAAAAGACTTTTGTTCTACAAAACATTATAGAACAATTTGCAAAAACTGTTCTTAAAAATTATTTTTCAGAACTATTTTAAAAAATTACTAAATATGACTAAAAAACAATGTTTTTTTTCTTTATCTTCAAAATAATTTTTAGAAACCAATTTAAGACCAAACAAATATGGGTGAAGTAATGAAATGAGAAATTTGATCTTTCAGCATTTTTCTTTTTCCATAAGATCAAGTAGAAACTTTTATCAGAACTTGGATACACAAGTTGAAAATGACCTTGACTTTATAAAATTATTACTGAAATAATTAAAACCTTTATAAAAATTACAATATACATTTTTCTAGTTGTATGCCAAATAGATTTAACATTCTTAATTTTTTTTTTTTTGAAATATTTATGAATTTTCCTTTTGTTTTTTTTTTTCTTTGATAAAATTTAAACTATGTTTCTAGGAGAGAAAAAAAAATGTTAAAGTTACATAAAATATAAGTTGAGACACTTGTAAAACACTTTCATCGGATTAAAATATCATCTTCTTTGACCTCCAAAACGTACCTGTCTCAAGCCTTAATCCAATTCTTCATTTTTTTTCCTTTATTTTTAAAAATGGGACAAACCAATCAGGGTGAATGATAGGTTGCTCACCATTGCATCAGCAGGCGTCGTACCAGTCACCATTGCCAGCCTGGCCCTGACAATGGTGATAAGGGTTTGGAGAAGTGGATGGATGGGTAGAAAAGGAGGGTATTATGGGTATTAGACTTATAAATTTTATTTATTTATTTATTTAAAAAAAAATAGGTGGATGGTTACAGAATTTGTGTGGTCGCAATTAAAACTAGGACCCACCATCATTTCATTTTCTCCATACCTTGGAGAAGGGTGCTGCCCTTAATCTTGGAAAATAATTGCTCATATGATAAAATTTTTATTTTGACTAATTAATTTAATAATAAAAAAAATATTTCAAGTTTTATAAAATTATTTTTCCTACTAAACAAAGTTGATGAATGTATAGAAATGAGTATGATGTTTATAATCAATTTTCATAGATTATTCAGGGGGCCAATTGCCAACTAATTCTTCTAAATGTAAGTAAATTATATGTTTATTTTCTACCCTTTTTTTCTCCCTCTATTACTTTGTGGGTGGGTGGGTGGGTGGGTGGTCACTGGTTTGTAAACAAAGTCTGCACCTGGGGTCAACCATCTTCTCCAATAATTCATTCTAGCATTGGAATCCATACTTGCTTTTGGCCAAACCAGAACTGAGCCAGCTTCGCTACCAAGAAATTATTGCATTTTCTCAATACAAACCAATCTTTTCCACTTTGGTGGTTTGATTTTGGATCGCTTACCTTCATTTTTCCTTGATTCATCGCTCACTTTTCTCTACAAACCAACAGACATGGCTGGGGCTTTAGTTGGGGGAGCTTTCCTCTCGGCTTCTCTTCAAGTTCTATTTGACAGGTTGGCTTCTCGCGAGGTCGTGAGCTTCCTTCGGGGGCAGAAGCTCAGTGATGCGCTCCTGAAGAAGTTGGAAAGGAAGTTGCTGGTCGTCCATGCAGTGCTCAACGATGCTGAGGTCAAACAATTTACAGATCCATATGTGAAGAAGTGGCTGGTCTTGCTTAAAGAGGCTGTGTATGATGCGGAGGACATATTGGATGAGATCGCCACAGAGGCTTTGCGACACAAGATGGAAGCTGCGGAGTCCCAAACCAGCACAAGTCAGGTGGGTAACATCATGGACATGTCTACCTGGGTTCATGCCCCATTTGACAGTCAGAGCATAGAGTCGAGGGTGGAGGAGATCATTGATAGACTTGAAGATATGGCACGAGACAGAGCCGTCCTTGGGTTGAAAGAAGGTGTTGGCGAGAAACTGTCAAAAAGGTGGCCTTCTACTTCTGTGATGGATGAATCTCTTGTCTATGGCAGGGATGATGAAAAACAGAAGATGATTGAACAGGTGTTGTCTGATAATGCAAGGAGGGATGAGATAGGTGTGATTTCCATAGTGGGCATGGGCGGCCTTGGCAAGACCACACTTGCTCAGCTTCTATATAATGACCCAAGGGTGATGGAACACTTCGATTTGAAGGCATGGGTTTGTGTTTCCGAAGAATTTGATCCTATTAGAGTTACAAAAGCAATTTGGAGGAGATTACTTCATCCACTTTCGAGACAAATAACCTAAATCAGCTTCAAGTTAAACTGAAAGAGAGAATTAATAAGAAGAAATTTCTACTTGTCTTGGATGATGTTTGGAACGAGGACTCTAGTAACTGGGCTATGCTACAAACTCCACTCAAAGGCGGGGCAAAGGGAAGCAAGATTGTTGTAACGACCCGCAGCACCGATGTTGCAGCAGTTATGCGCGCTGTTTATTCTCATCGTCTTGGTGAACTATCCTCTGAAGATTCCTGGTCTGTGTTTAGAAAACACGCATTTGAAAATGGAGACTCGAGTGCATATCCACAACTAGAAGCAATTGGTAAGAAGATTGTGGACAAGTGCCAAGGTTTGCCACTAGCTGTAATAGCAGTGGGGGGCCTTTTACATTCTCAGGTTGAAGCGAGGAAATGGGATGATATACTAAACAGCCAAATATGGGATTTGTCCACTGATACAGTTCTTCCTGCATTGAGATTGAGTTACAATTATCTGCCTTCACATCTAAAGCAATGTTTTGCCTATTGCTCAATTTTTCCCAAGGACTACGTATTGGAGAAAGAGAAGCTAATTTTGTTATGGATGGCTGAGGGTCTTTTACAAGAATCAAAAGGCAAGAGAAGAATGGAAGAGGTAGGTGACTTGTACTTTCACGAGCTTTTATCGAAGTCATTTTTTCAAAATTCAGTTAGGAAAAAGGAGACACACTTTATAATGCATGACCTTATTCATGATTTGGCTCAACTGGTGTCTGGAGAATTTTCTGTCAGTTTGGAGGATGGTCGGGTATGCCAAATCTCAGAAAAGACTCGTCATTTATCATATTTTCCGATAGCATATAATACCTTTGATAGATATGGAACACTTTCTGAATTTAAGTGTTTGCGAACATTTTTACCATTGGAGGTTTACAGGTTTGGCTACTTAAGTAATAGAGTTCTACACAATCTATTGTCGGAAATTAGGTGCTTGCGGGTGTTGTGTTTGCGTAACTATATGATTGTTAATTTGCCCCATTCAATTGGCAAGTTACAACATTTGCGCTACTTGGATCTCTCTAATACTTCGATTGAAAAATTGCCTACATCAATATGTACTTTGTACAATTTACAAACATTGATATTGTCAAGGTGTCAGAGACTGAAGGAATTGCCTTCAAGAATCGAAAATTTGATTAATTTGCGTTATCTTGACATTGATGATACCCTACTATTAGAGATGCCAAGTCATATTGGCCATTTAAAATGTTTGCAAAACTTGAGTTATTTCATTGTGGGGCAAAAGAGCGGGTCGGGGATTGGAGAATTGAAGGAACTTTCAGATATAAAGGGAACACTTAAAATTTTCGAGTTGCCAAATGTGAAATGTGGCAGGGATGCAAGAGAAGCCAATTTGAAGGACAAGATGTACATGGAGGAGTTAGTGTTAAATTGGGATTGGGAAGGAGGTGATATCATACAAGATGGAGACATAATTGATAATCTTCGGCCACATACAAACCTGAAGAGACTCTCTATTAATTGTTTTGGTGGTTCGAGATTTCCGACATGGGTAGCAAATCCTTTATTCTCTAATCTCCAGACCCTAGTGCTTTCGCAATGTAAAAATTGCTTATCATTGCCACCACTTGGGCAGCTGCCCTCTCTTGAACACTTACGGATCTCAGAAATGAATGGAATAGAGAGGGTGGGCAGTGAGTTTTATCATTATGGGAATGCTTCTTCCTCCATTGCAGTTATGCCTTCCTTCCCATCCTTACAAACTCTAACATTTGAGGCATGCACAATTGGGAGAAATGGTTGTGTTGTGGATGCAGACGTGGAGAATTCCCTCGTCTCCAGGAGCTTCATATGCTGCACTGTTCCAAACTCACTGGGAAATTACCACTAAACAGCTTCGATCCTTGAAGAAACTTGAAATTGATGAATGTCCGCAGCTGCTTGTGGCTTCACTCAGAGTTCCTGCAATCAGTGAATTGTGATGGGCGATCGGGGAAATTGCAGTTGAAAAGGCCAGCTAGTGGCTTCACTGCTCTTCAACCTCACTGTTAAAATTTCAAACATCTCTCAGTGGAAGCAACTACCAGTGGGAGTGCATAGCTCTCAATTACAGAATGTGATTCTGTGGAGACTCTAATAGAAGAGGAACCGCTCCAGAGCAAAACTTGTGTTCTCAAAGATTTGAAATCAGATATTGTTGTTTTCTAGATCCTTGCGCGAGTTGGTTTACCCACTAATGCATTGGAATCACTAGAAATCTCTCACTGTTCCAAGCTAGAGTTTCTCCTACCTGTGTTGTTGAGATGCCACCACCCTTTCCTCGAAAATATATACATCAGAGATAACACCTGTGATTCTCTTTCATTATCCTTCTCCTTAAGCATCTTCCCAAGATTGCGTTGTTTTGAAATCAGTAAGCTTCAGGGGCTTGAATTCCTCTATATCTCCATTTCAGAGGGGGATCCCACATCTCTTAATTATTTGAACATCTATGAGTGCCCTGATCTTGTATATATTGAATTGCCGGCTCTCGACTCAGCAAGGTATGAGATCTCCAGATGCTTGAAGCTCAAGTTATTGAAGCACACCCTCTCAACTTTGGAGAGTTTGAATTTAAGAGGTTGCCCAGAATTGTTGTTCCAGAGAGATGGTTTGCCCTCCAACCTACGTGAACTTTCATTTCATCCTGCACCTACTCACATCTCAGGTGGACTGGGGTTTGCAAAGACTGGCCTCTCTTACAGATTCAAATCATGGTGGATGCCAGACATGGTCATTCCCCTGGAGTGCTTATTGCCCTCCACAATTACCACTCTCAGAATTGAACGACTTCCAAACCTCAAGTCTCTGGACAGTAAGGGGCTTCAACAACTTACCTCTCTCTCAAACTTAGACATTGGCGACTGCCCTGAGTTCCAATCCTTTGGAGAAGAGGGGCTTCAACATCTCACCTCCCTCACAACATTATCCATTAGAAATTGTTCTGAGTTCCAATCCTTTGGAGAAGAGGGCTTCAACATCTCACCTCCCTCGTAACATTATCCATTAGCAATTGTTCTGAGTTCCAATCCTTTGGAGAAGAGGGGCTTCAACATCTCACCTCACTCAAAACATTATCCATTAGCTGCTGCCCTGGCTCAAATCTTTAACAGAAGCAGGTCTTCAACACCTTAGCTCACTTGAAAAATTGCAGATCTCCGACTGCCCGAAGCTCCAATACCTGACGAAAGAGAGACTGCCAAACTCCCTCTCTCTTCTGGCTGTTGACAAATGCTCTTTGCTGGAAGGTCGCTGCCAATTTGGGAAAGGCCAAGATTGGCAGTATGTAGCTCACATTCCACACATAATCATCAACCATGTGTTATACTGAAGATGGAAATATATCAATGTCAATCAGGTACTTGTTCCATACTCAAAATAACTTCCTTCAGAATAAAAAACGTTGTGGCAATTATTAAGTTTATGCTTCAAAATTTCTTATCATCTCTATTGTGCTTCCTTGCTCTCTATAAGGTTTGGTTGATTTGGCTATGGTCATAAAGGCATGGTGCCAAGCAGCTCTCAGGGTGTTCTAAGTGACTTGGTCTTCTTGAGCCTCAATCATGATTTATGGTTAGTGAAATATTTTAATTGCTTTGATCCTTTGTCATGATCTATTATGGATTTGTACTTGTAGAGACTTCATTTTCTACTTCCCGATGGTCCAACAGTGGAGACCTCACAAGTTTTTCTTAATCTTGACTGCATCATTTTGTAGGTTCTCGTTTGGCTAATACTTTCCAATAGTTAAAGCATTTGTGCAGTGATGTATAGTATGCTCTATGTCAATTTACAATAAAATTGTTATAAGGGATCTTCCAGATGGAAGGTGGGGTGAGGATGCCATTGTTTTAGTGCCTCGTTCATTGTTCTTATTGAATGCAGATTACCTTAATGGTACTGCCTGCTCAAATTTTACTGAGATTGCTCTGTTTTGGTTGGGCAGTCTGCACTTACTGGAGACAGTATTCACTATGGTTCTACTTGCAAGCAGGGAGAGATCACCTGAATGATAGTTGATACCACACCACCAATTGGCCACTGTCAAAAGGCAAGGATATGGGAATGCATCTTCTTTATTATGGCCACTGTCACAGTTCTTGTTTGGTGTTTCTTAGGTCTTGGCTATGATCAGAAATTTCCATGTACACTATGTACCACACCCCACTTTTCAGGACCAGGAGGTCCATTCAGGCTCTCATTGTTCATCTCAGCAGAGTCAGATGTTTGTTTGAAAAGAAAAATACCAAAGTTCAGGTGAAGGTCTATACATTTGAGATTCCCATGAAGAATGTTGTAATTCGATTTATTCGATTTTGAGAGCTTTTGTAGTTCTGTTTGCCATTTTGATGCTGGTACTATTTGAAGAGGGTGGTAGAATATAACTCCCTCATTCAACCTTCCAAATTTTGTACAGGAAAGATGATGTTGTATTGACCTTATTCACTTCTTCATGCAATGAAAATTCTCCTCTCTTCTATACTCCCAAGTCTGCTCAAGTTTTTACCTTTTCACATTAATGATATTCATACCTGCTTTAGAGTGCGTTTGACAATGATTTTAGAAAGTATTTATATCATTTCTAATACTTGAAAAGTTTTATTTTTCAAGTATTAGAAATATTATAAACACTTCCTAGAATCATTGTCAAACGCATTCTTAATTACTATCCGCTGACAATCAAGCTTCATTTATGGGAAGACAAAAAATGAAGGAAACTGAATCATAGTAGAAAAGAAACATTCAGTTCCAACATCAATACTATTAATTTACATCATCCCTCTATCCTATCTATGAAAGAATTCTTCATATGAATACATCCTTCCATCTAAGGACCCATGATTGTAGTTACAACACACTCATACGACACCCACTACTATGTAGAGGAGTACATTAGTGATACTACTTTGAGATTTGATATTTTAAAACTTTAAGATTGTAATAAATAACAATAAAAGAAATAATTTGTTAAAGTAAATAGGAAAGCTAGAGATAAAGAGAATTCAAACTCAAGATCTTTATAGTACATAACCTTACGTATATCCCTTCTGCTCAAGTTCCAATTGGGATGAAGGTTCCACTAATCCAAAACTTTTTAAAGCTCAAGCCTTCAAACTTTATATATTTGGATTATGGTTCTAAGGAACTCTCTATAGCAAAATTTTTAAAACAAAGTCTCCAAACTTTTCCTTCTAAATTATGGTTCCAAAGTACCCTCTCAAGAGATATCCCACTCTTAAGTAATCAAGCGATCCCACACTTGTTAATCTTCGTAGGACCTATAATTGAAAGAAGATTAATCTTTGTACTATACAATTTTGATTCAAATAAATACAAAGGAAGCTATGATATCAAAGTGCATCAAATGGATAAGTAAGATTATGAATCAAGATGCACTAAAAACCATTATCCCAATGGATAATAATCAATATTAGGTTCTTAGAGAATCAATAATGAGAGTTAAAAGGTCTTTATACATGTACTGTGAGTAAACTAGACGTTAGAGATAATTAAAGAAATCTTAAAGTTTCGAGCAATCACCAACTTTTTGTGTTTTTTGTTCCCCTCACGTGTATGTCCTCAAATCTACGTATACCATTCTATTATTCAAAACAAATTTCATATTTCATTTTTTTCTTAGAAGAAAAATACTTAGTTTCTACTTGTCTAATATAAGGACATTTTGATATTTTTCATTTTTCAATTTATTCTCGTCTTTATATTTCTTTTTTGAGCTTGAGGTCAACATGAATGTCTTAATTAATTTTGACTTTTAACTTATTTTAAACTATTCTTTAATAATTTTTTGTCCATAGTTTTTTACTGTACATTAAAATACCGAAAAAGTTTGTATTCCAATTTTATAGTATGTAGCAAATGTGCAAAAACATTAAATTTACTAGCATAGTGAAAGTGTTGAAGTATTTTCACATGGACAAATCAATTTTATGAATAAACTTAATTTACAAGTAGTTATTCAATCGCTTGAAATAATAAAGAACCTAGGTTAAGAAGCTCCATATTTTACTATAATTAATAAACTTATGGATCATATAACTAGTATATAACTAAAAACCATAGGGATAATCCTTCGAGTATTGACGAAAAACAATAGAGGCAAAATTCTCTGATAAAAAAGTTTTTTTTTTTTTTTTGTCTTAACTATTTGCTATTTTCTTTTAACATCATAGAGGAATTTATTATTTGATAGAAAGTTCTCTTCCCATGGGAGAATTTATTGAAATTTGAATAATTTTAAAATTATAGCATTTTTTAATTTCAAGTAGAAATCGTTATTTGGAAAGACGAACTCAATGTAAAAATGAACTCGCCTATTAAAAAGATGAGCTCATATTTTTTACATTTTCAATATAAAAAGTTTTAAAATAAAAAATATATACAAAAAGTGAATTCATCTTTTAAAAAGACAAGTTCAATATAAAAGAAGAATTCATCTTTTAAAAAATGAGTTTAGTGTAAAAATAAAAAATGAAAGTAATAAAAATTGTTGTATTTTTGTATTTATTTATTTATTTTAAAAAATCACTGAAATTTGTTACCCGAAGTGCCACGTGACAAATCGGATGAAAAAGAGCCACGTCACCGCTATTAGTTGCTCACGTGCCACTCCATATCGGACACTTCCTCACGTGCGAATCCTCTCAGAAATTCAGAATCCATTACTCTTCCCTGATCTATCATTTTCTCTCTAAAACTCTCTCTTCTCCACCGATTTCAGTCGATTATCGCTGTTGAATTACCAAACTGGTGAGTTATTGAATTAATTTAGGCTTTAGTATATGAATTATTGCTTCGAGGGCATCCTCAATTATTCCAATTTTGGTTAATTTTCTCAATATTGGAGGCTCTTTCGTTTGTCGCTTCTATTTGAGATTTTGAATCACTTGCGTGTGTTTGGTTGCGGAGAAAGTGTAGGAAAAAATATCAAGTCAAAATAATATAGAGTATCCTGCCTTTTATTAGGTACTGGTCCTCATGGAATAGCTAGGTGAGGGTTTGATCAATATATTTTGCACAGCGTATCTCATTATGGATGAAATTTCTTAAGCAGTGTGGGTTTGGGGTTGAAATACTAGGTATTTATCTCCAATTAATACAAATTTATTACTTATTCGATTTCAAGTTCAAATGCTGTTGGTCACTTTCTTGAACAATAAATTGGAACAATGCAGAAAAACTGCTTTTCTCAGATCTGTGAGTAATAATTAGAGCAAGAGAAACAGCTTCTCTCTCGCCCCTGCTGCCATTGCCCCTAATTATATTTCTCTTTCTTTTTCTTTTCTTTTTATTTGTGTTTGGATTTGGATTTTATAGCCTGAAACTGTCTCATTTGTGGGTACGCCAATTTCTGTCTTATCTTCTTCATTGTTTTCTCTTAAATTTATGTTCTTTTGATCAATTAGTTTGTTCTTTTGACTTGAATTTGATTGATTTTATTTGGGTTTCTTTTGAACGGGAGCTTTGACTATTCTGAATTTTGTTTCTTAATGTGAGTTTTGTCTGAGTGTTGGACTGTGCAAGTTGTTTGATGATACATTCAAATTGTACCGAATCAGTTTGATGAAAAACCCACAAATTGTTGATGGAAAACTGTGTTATGGAGTCTTGTATCCTCTGGTTCATTTTTTCACCCAAACAGGTGAATTTCTCATCCTTGGATTCTAAATCCAAATCCGTGTTTGTGGACAATGACCTTACAATCAGAAATAAGCAAATGTGCATGTAAACTTGCCCCTTCATTCATCTGCCTATTTGTCAGGTTGTGAAACCTGAGTAGGAGATCATTTCTGGAACTCATCAATGAGTTGGGAAGTGGGTTGAGTTGTAGTTCCCTGTTTGTGGGTTCGACCTTTCTGTCTATTTCTGTTCCTGCATTGCTCTAGTTTAACACTAACCTTAAAGATATCATGGAGACAATGACCGACAAATAATTTTCAATAGTGTTTTGTCTCTCTAAAATTTCAAAAGATTTGACATTCCATTTGACCAGGTACTGAATTTATTACATGCTCATACATCAAGCTTAGACAATGATTGTAGAGGATCTTGGAATTGAAGCCAAGGAAGCAGCGGTTCGTGAGGTTGCCAAACTTTTGCCACTACCTGAACTTTTGCAGTCAATTTCATCAATTAAGGCTGATTACATTACGCGCCAACAGGTGATGCTTCTTTGTCCAATTTAATAGTCAAAATTTCTATTTCAATTTGGGTTAGTTTCAATCACATATGTAGGTGAGTATGTGTGTGTGTGTGTGCGCGCACCTATCCACACACACATGCAAAATTTTGAAGTTATTCAGGTGTTGCGTTAAGATTATACTGATTGAACAAGAGAAATTTTTGGTTTTGGGTGACTGGAATGAGCAATCATCTTGGTAATCTCTAGATACATGGAAATTGAAGTGTGAGATCAGGTTGAATGAGTTGCTAGCTTGTTTTATTTATGAAAGTTGAGTTCATGTGCTAGGAATCAGATCTCTCAGGTTTTGCTGTCTTGGGGCTACTTCACTCTGTTTCTGAAGTGAAGGATTTTAACATGCTCCCCAACAAGGAGGAGTCCAATTAGGCTTGTAAGAGGATTTAAAACTAGTATGGAACTCAACTATTCTTAGCATCCGATCAATAGAGTGTTCCATCAATTGACGTGTAGAATCTTTATTGACAATTGATTGAGAAAGAAAAGCCTTAGAGCTAAATTTATGAAGGGGCTCAATCTATCAATTCTCAAATATACTCCTAGCATGTGTGGAGATCCAATTCCCCATGCAATGAGTTAGGGCATTTAAAAGATTGGTGGGGAACTAAAATCCATCCAAGTCCTATGTTCTCTAGGTCACTTGGCATAGCCAAAAAAGTGTGTTGACTGATCCTGATGGTCTTCAATGATGCGTTCAAGGATTGAGTTCAGAGCATGCTGGATCACATTGGACAGCTGAGGGAACTCTGACTAACCTAACTAGATCTTTTAATGGATCATAAAAATGCTAAATTCCTAATATTTCTTATATTAAATTTATGTAAAGCCTTCAAGTTGCCTTCTAAATGTTGCTATATTTTTTTAATGTCAGGCAAATGATGCACAACTTAGTACGATGGTTGCAGAGCAGGTATACAGAAACTTCTATTCTAAGCTTCAGGGAAATTATTATGTTGTTATTAATGTTATGTGGATACTATTATATCTCTTATGTTCTTCACTTTTTTATGAGTCTATGGTGCTGAAGAATCCCAGGCACTTTAATTTTACTACCATATTGATGTGTTCTATTGAAACAACACTCTTAAATTCAGGTTGAACAGGCACAGGCTGGGTTGGAATCAATTTCCTCATCTCAAAAGACAATAAACCAGCTTCGTGAGAACTTTCTCTCTATTGAGAGGTATGTTCTGCTTATGATTTTCCTAGAGAATTCTTGTTGTTTTCTATATGTGCAGTTATTAGGCTTCAACTCAGTATTAAAGGATTCAACTTTAAGGACTAATGTGTTTACTTGCTTTTGCCTCAGGCTATGTCA
This sequence comes from Vitis riparia, assembly GCF_004353265.1. Taxonomy (NCBI): domain Eukaryota; kingdom Viridiplantae; phylum Streptophyta; class Magnoliopsida; order Vitales; family Vitaceae; genus Vitis; species Vitis riparia. The sequence continues at coordinate 4,949,711 of NC_048442.1, read as the reverse complement.
AGAGTGCCAAAACTTAATTGAAAATCATGACCAAATAAAGCTCCTTAGTAATGTGAGAAATAACTTAAATACCACACTGAAGGTGAATGCAATGTCTGACCTTTGTTTTCATCAACTTTTTCTTTATCATGATATGTTTCTCGCTTACACACACACAAACATACATAAGTTCTTGTCTCTCTATATATATGCACATGTTATTGTTCAGCTGCAGCTTGCAGTCTACTAAATAATATGTTATCTTTTTTCTTTCTTTTTGTCTGTGTGTCGTTGTTTCCCCCCTTTTCTTTTCCACCTATCCAAGGCAACAGAACAAATGTGGCATCCTAAAATGCTGCCAGAAGCTATGAGCCCAATGACCATTAATGTGGGGCAGAAGAGCTTGGTTGGACTCGATTCAGCCTATTCCCGTAAAGGAATGGGAGTGCTGTTTTCTGTTGTTTAACTTTGATGGTTATTTAAGTTAAACAGGCTTCTATCACCACTATTTATAGCCTTGAAACTTATCACTTTTTTTATCCTATCAAAAAGAAAAACTTAGCACTTTTTTGACCTTGTTATCTTCTATTAATGTTGTATGGTGACCATCTAGTTATGTTCTTAATCTTTTAAAGGATGTGGAAGGGATGATGTCAATTTCTGTTGAAGCATCCGAGGCTCGGGATTCTTTGAGTGATGATAAAGAACTCATCAACACGTACGAGGTATACATAATTTTAGTCATCTTAGTCAGTTTTTAGTTGAATGAATAACAGTGCATCATAGTTTGATCTTTCTTGTTTCATGCTTAATTGTCATAGAGGTTGACGGCTCTGGATGGAAAACGGAGGTTTGCTTTAGCTGCTGCAGCATCTCACAAGGAAGAGGTTGGCAGACTGAGGTCTGTATCCTCTACTTAGGTTCATCATGTCGCTGGTCATTCTAAGAGTAAATTTAGTGTAGCCAGAAATCCTCCTGTTGTTTTTTTATTTGATCTAATAAATCAATAGGATCAGGAATAAACTTGTATTTTCAGTCCATATATCTGTGTAATAACAATAGCCAACTTGCAGCACCTGGATTCTGGGTCCACATGGCTCGTCCTTGCTTTGGTGTTGGCCAAGTTACTTACCATAATGAAGTTTTTAACTGTTAGAACCCCTAATTCTCATTTGAACAAGTATTAAGGGTTATTTGATTAAAAGGGTCATTGAAAACCCAATTTTTGAAATTTAACCCTCCATAATTTTTTGGCCTCATTTTGACAAAAATGCCCTCATTCTTTTCTTGTAAACATAACCATTTCTTTTAAAACCTACATGTAAATATTTGAAATGGTAAAGGACATTTATGTCAAAAATGGTTACTCTTCAAGCAAAAACATGGGAAGAGTTAAATTCACAAATATGAGGATTATTTCATCCCTTTTAACCAATTAATTCAAGTATTAATTACTTATTCAGTTGATACATAATTTTGATTTTGTTTCTGTGGTAGTGGAACTCAGTGGTGAGAATATTTATTTTGGCAAATTACTGTCTATCAGTCCTTGATAGTGTTGAAAAATGGTAAACAGGTTTGGATGTAATGATGAATACACGACACAAAGGATAGTTGACATCTGTGCGTTTTGTTCTTATGATTTGAGATTGAAATGTTGAATATTCATAGGGAATATTTTGAAGATGTAGATCGAACCTGGGAGACATTTGAGAAGACATTATGGGGCCATGTTTCAAACTTCTATAAACTTTCTAAAGAAAGGTATGCTTATTTTTATTTCTGGGAGTGTAGGGGTTTCCCCATCGAAGACCTATATAGAAACTTTTTTTTGGATTACCTGAGACTAAATCCAGTAATTCTTTTTTGTTAGCTTAAGATGGTCTGAGATTTTGGCTTATACCCCTTGTTTAGTTATTAGTTTCATAGTTTCTCTTCCCATCATTTGATTTTTTTTCTTTTCTGAATACAAGAAGGTATTTAGACTTGGTTTGAATAGGAAATATTATTCTGGGAAAGCAGTAATAGTTGATTTCTTTTGAATGATATCTCTCGAGCAATATTTATTAAATAGAATACTTGAAATTTTGGATTACTTGGGACTAAATTGAGTACAACTATGATGATTCTTCAATTTAAACAACTTACCTTTGTTGACACGACATGACATGAGTGTAGGTATGTGATCCTTGTCAGACACTCCTATTATACTTTGGTTGTGGCTGTTTGATTTTTTCATTGACATCCTTTTATTTTTTCAACTTTTTTAATAATACTTGCATTAGAGAAAAAGGAGAGTTAGCTGAAAAGTGAATTTTTATAAGAATATTTAGGAATAAGAGGAAAAAAATGATTAGAGGGAAAATATGAGAGCTTTTAAAATGGAATATCTTCACCTCCAATTTATTTTTAATTGACTTTTCTTTTATTATGCCATATTCCAATAGTTGTGCCCCTTTTTGGATCCTTTTTAACCAAGTCCTCGTATCCTAAAATTTGATTTGTGACGGATTAGACACTTAGACATATACTCACATCCGACACTCATACCCAAACCCATGCAACATAGGAGTATCATAAAACTTAGATAAATAAATGTTCGATAAATTAATAACCTTGCTTAAATAATAAAATCTTTTGATCTTAACTTGGGCTAATATACTAAATTAATAACCTCATTAAATGCATAAGATAAATTTTTTTTTTTCAAATCCTTAAAGCCTCAAGGAAATATAAATTAATAATTGTTGCATTATATAAAAAAATAGCAAGTAAAAACTCACAATATAGTATTTATTAACTCTTTACAACTTCTATTTTTCTCAATTCATCTCTTTCTTGGAACAATTGGATAATTGAAACCTCTTTATCTTCTAGGGCATTAAATTTTTTCTATCATCTACAATTAGTAAGCATCTCTCTCTCTCTCTCACTCTCTCTCTCTCTCTCTCTCTCTTTTTAAAAAAAAGTCTCTTAGGCTTCCATTTATTATCTTTTAATTGCATTCATTATTTTTGGATTTATAAGCCATGTACTAACATGGTACTCTCTAAATTAATAAATTATTCACTTATTGATAAATCAACCCTGCTAAGGCAACAACTTCTTTTGGTCATGAGTATTATTTTATAGGGGTTTTACTATAATTCTTGTTTGTTAGTTTGAGATGGTGTGAGCTTTTGGCCTAGCCCTTTTGTTGAAGCACTTTTATTAGTAATCAGTTTCATCATATTATTATTATTATTTTTAAAATTTCCGAGTATAACACGTTTTTTTTTTTTTTTTTTTTTTGCAGTCCACAAACTCTGGTTCGTGCTTTGAGGTATGTTGCTGACACGCATTGTTGCCTATTTTTACTAATTGATAGCAATGAATTTGTTGCTTTTGATTTAAGGGGGAAAAAACAATTGTAGCCTCTTGCCACCCATATCTCGAAAGGGGGTATAGTTGATTTAGATACTTATTCCCAGAGTTTTTATTAAATAAGTTTTTTAGTCATGCATGTTTGAGGTATAGTTCTTGTTTGGTTTGTTCAATCAAACTAAGATACTGGTGATGGATATTTAGTGATGCGCTATTTCCCTTGGAAGGTTCTTCTTGTTTCATTTAGTTTTCTTGTTTTACTAATTTTTTTCATTTATTGATGGTACAAAAATGGATTTTTGGAAGATATTTGGTGGGGTTGATCAATCTCTATGTGTTCAATTTCCCAATCTTTTCAGGTTCAAGAACTAGAGACTTTCATGTTTCTTCAATTTTAGAGCCCTTCTCTTACACAGGAACTAGAACTTATTATCTCCTCTTTGACCCATTTGGCCATGCATACTTATCAGCTTCATCCTCAAATGTGAAGGGTGGGTCTTTCTCCTCCTTTGGCTTGCTTTCTGTTAGTTCCTTCTTCCTAGCTCTCTCTAAAATTGCACCACCTGAATCTTTTCTTTCCATGTAGTTTCATTTGGAACTCTAATGCCCCATCTTGAGTGATGGCCTTTGCATGGCAAGTGGCAAATAAGAAGGTCAAAACCAATTAATTATAGGTGAGAAGGCCTTATAAAGCTCATAGCCTAGATCATCGTGTTATGTAGTTGAACAGTGGTGAGTCAATTGATGAGCTCTTCCTTCATTGCCTTATTGAGTTGTCCAAATTTACTGGGATAGTCTATATTCACCCTAAAAGTGTTGACAGATATGATGATTGTCTCATTTAGAAGCAATGGGGGTTTTCCTACTTGGTTGATTTTTGTGGTGGGTTGTTTGTTGCGCCTTGACATGGACAATTTGGAGGGAGATGAATGCTAGAATATTTTTTTTTTTTTTTTTTTGATAGGAAACGACAAAGGAATATATTGATAAAAAGAAGGTACAAATAGAAGGATGAGGAATCCTCCCAACAAAGAGAAATAAGACTACAAGTAATCAAATATAAGAAAGTACAAAAAGAGAAAAGTAGACACTCTAGTTACACGCCGCTAACCAATCAAGTTGTAATATGTTAAGAGGAATCCCCTTAAAAACCTTAGAACAAAAAGCCCAAAAAGAAGTAAGAAAACAAATAGAATCCCAAAGATACTCGGCATTCCTTGCTTTGTCCTAAAAAATCCTTGCATTTCTTTCCCGCCACACCACCCACATTAACGCGATGCACGCGTTTTGCCATAAGACAATCCCTCTTTTGGAAGATCCAAAACCATTAAAATTACTAAATAACATGTCAGAGATGCTCCTTAGGGAAACCCAATCCATCTTTGCTGATTGGAATAATCTGTGCCACAACCCCATCGTCAAAGAGCAATGAAGGAAAAGGTGATCTACTGTTTCTCCATTCTTCATACACAACTTACATATGTTAGGGCTAAGTGCTTTGTAGGGTCTTCTCAATTGTAGCAAGTCATTAGTATTAACCTTCTTGTGAGCCACCAACTAGACAAAGGACTTGACTTTGAAAGGGACTTGAGCATTCCAAACAATCTTGGTAGGGAAAACTGGAGGCAACTCAGAATATTGGGATAAGGCCAGAAAGAAAGATTTGACTGTGAAGAGACCTGAAGGAGATAAGGACCAGGATCTCTTATCTGGAACGGAAGGTGATATGCGAAGACGATCAAAAGACCGCATAAGGCCCTCTAAATCATCTATCTATCTCAGAATCAGAAAGATTTCGGCGAAAATTGAAATTCCAAGAGAATGGGCGGGTATATCCAAGAATTGATGAAATAAGAGCACTTTTATCCGTGACTACGCTAAGTAATCTTGGATATTGGACTCCCAAAGGTTGTTCCCCCCACCACAAGTCATCCCAAAACCGAATTCTATCCCCATTACCTACCACAAACCGAGTAAACTTGGAAAACTCTTGGTAGACTAGTGCAATAACCTTCCAAGGACAACGATGAGACCATCTAACTATGTTGTTAACATCCCAGCCATTGGAGTGTGATCCATAAATGCTTAAAATAACCTGATGCCACAGAGCCGAATCCTCCCTAGGATATCTCGACAACCACTTCCCTAAAAGAACGACATTCCTTATAGATATCTTTCCAAAACCCAATCCCCCTCTCGATTTCGGCTTACACACTACGTCCCAATTAACCAAATGGTCTCTTTTGCCTTCCCCTACGCCTGACCATAAAAAATCTCTTTGCATTCTCTCAATTTTTGCTGCCACAGAGGCGGGAATCTTAAACAGGGAAAGAAAGTAACATGGCATATGGGTGAGACAAGATTGAATGAGGGTTATTCTGCCTCCAAAAGATAAATATGCCTTCTGCCACCCATCTAATCTCCTTGATATCCTCTCAATCACAGGATCCCAAAAGCCACACGCCTTAGGATTCCCTCCCAGAGGAAGACCCAGGTAAAGTATAGGCCACCCAGAAGCCTTGCAGTTAAGCATCTCGGCCAACCTAGAAAGGTGATTCTGCTCAAGATTAATACCATAGATATTGCTTTTGTTAAGATTAACTTTCAAACCGGAAATATGCCCAAACACTAGCAGGACATTCTTAAGGGTCATCATATCCTCCTCCCGAGAGTTGGAAAAGAAAATGGTATCATCTGCAAATTGTAAGTGGGAAACCCTTGTTCTGTTCCTACCCACCCTGAAACCCTCGAAGACGTTTCTCTCCTCAGCTTTCAATAACATCCTACTCAATACATCTGCCACTATGGTGAACAAGAACGGTGATAAAGGGTCTCCTTGTCTTAAACCTCTAGATGCCTTAACCCACCCTTTCGCATTACCATTCACCAAGACTGCAAAAGAAACCGAGGACAAGCAACCTCTCATCCATTTCCTCCATCTAAGACCAAACCCTTTCATCTCCAACACATGATCCAAAAAATCCCAACTCACATGATCATAGGCCTTTTCAAAGTCAATTTTGAATACAACTCCTTCCTCCCCTGATCTTCTTTTCTCATCCACTATCTCATTGGCTATGAGAACTGCATCCAAAATTTGTCTCCCTTGAACAAAGGCTCCTTGAGTAGAATGGATGGTCTCGTGAAGTATCTCTCTTATGCGCCCTGCTAACACCTTGACTATTATCTTGTATAGACTAGTGATCAAGCTAATAGGTCTAAAGTCTGAGATTTTCCTTGACATGCTTTTTTTAGGTAACAGAACTATAAAGGAAGCATTGGTGCTTTGATTAATAATTCCGCTCCTATGAAATTCTGCAAACACTTTCACTAGATCCTCCTTTATCACTTCCCAACAATCTTGAAACACTGCAATTGTAAATCCATCCGGCCCCGGAGCCTTAACCCTGTCCATCTGAAAAATAGCCTTAAAAATCTCTTCTTCTATAAAGGGGGATTCCAACCTAAGCGCGCTCTCTCCCAGATATAGGGGACCAATCTAAGCCTTCCACTCTCCAAGGCTCTCCAGGAGGACTCGCATAGAGCTTTTCAAAATACCTTAAAATCTCCTCTTTTATGCTCTCTGAATCATTCATCATTAGGCCATTTTCATTCTCCAACTCCTTAATAAATTTCCTATTTCGCCTGCCATTGGCCACCTTATGAAAAAATTTTGAGTTGCAATCTCCTTCTTTTACCCATTTCACCCTAGCTTTTTGTCTCCAATGTATTTCTTCCCTCAAAATCAACTCCTCTAGCTCCCCTTTTCTTAAAACTCTTTGGGCTAAAAGTTCATGGGATAGGCCCCCTTCTTGCTCCAAGGAATCAAAGTTAACTAAATCAGATAAGATATCTTTTTTCCTTTTACTTAGCTCTCCAAAAGAAGCCTTATTCCACTCTTTCAATTTGGCTTTAACAAACTGTAATTTCCTCATGAACTTGTGCCCTTCCCACCCATTTCCTTGAAACTCCCTCCACCATCTTCCAAAACTCTCCTTAAAACTAGGATGTTGCAACCACATATTCTCAAACCTGAACGACGTTGGACCCCACTTGAACGGATTAGTTTCCAAGACAATCGGCCAATGATCCGATGTCCATCTTGGCAATACTCCTTGAATACTTTGAGGAAATACTTGTTCCCACTCATTTTAAGGAAATATAAAGATCCAAAGAGGCTCTTTGGGAGTTGGTTTATTTGTTTCTCTATAGGTTTGCCTCTGAAGTGCTTTGGAACTCCATTGAGGGGTAAAAAACTCAGCAGTTGCTTCATCTCCAGTAGGATTACTGAAGCTAACTTTGATGAGTGTCCTTTGGGAAATACAAGTTGACCCGGATTTAGAGGTATATCAGGAGATTATAGCAATTGAATATTGAGAGTTCCTTTCAGACCTGCAAGAGAGGATATGACCGTCAAGCTAAAGATTCTAGCTTTGTTGGAAGGTTTACATTGACTGGTGTATTGAGAGCTTTGGACCTTACTCTATTTGATGTGCAGTAGTGCTTCTTAATTTGATCAATGAAGCTATTGCTAGTTAGCATGGGAAGTTTATGGAAAAGGTAAGGGGACAAGTATGGAGAGTGATTCCCTTATGTCTGTTTTCATGCTTTTGGAAGGAGCAGAGCAGAAGGATCATCAAGGAAAAGAAAGAATATTATTTCAAATCTGAAAGATAATCTATCTATATTCTATATCCTTATTTATTCAAACCTCGTTGTTGGGAGATGGGAATTTTTTCTTTCTGGATTTTATTTGATAGACTTTTTTGTTCTAGGGTGGTCTGATCTCACTTTCTGTAGTTTTGTTTCTGCTTCATAACAGGTATTTCACTTTTTCCGTTTTTATTAGATCGTTTTCCTTTTGCAGGCCTACCTTCAAGCTCTTGCATACTCCCCATGCACTGCAGCTCACCCCCTGGATTCCTCTCTTATATACCCCTCATGTACTAGTGTTTGCCCATTGGTCACTTCCATTTTTATGAATATGACATGCAGTCTCTCTAACAAACTAGTAAATGAGAAACAAAAGATCGCATGACAAAAAAGCTTTTAGGAAAATGTCCATGAGTACAAGTAAATGTGAAACAAAAGTCTGTATAACAGAAAAGCTTTTAGGAAAATATCCATGAGTAAAAGTAAAAGAGAAACAAAAGTCTGCATAATTGAAAAGTGTTGAAAAGTGTTTAGCTTCCCATTATAAGGAAAAAAAAATCACCAACGCTTAAGGGGGTATGAAGCTCCTGAAGTCAACAAGAGAAGAGGTGCCTCTTCTGGCCAGCCTCTTCTCCGTTGCTTTGAACCAAGTGGCCTTTTGGGATATAAAGGAGAGGTGAAATGCCCTATCTCTAGAGGAGTTGGAAGCAAGAAAGGATGCAAGGGAGGACTTCAAAAAATGGGTCCTTTTAGAAGAAATTTCTTGGAGGCATAAATCTAGGGAAGCATGGTTGAAGGAGGGGGATAGAAATACTAGATTCTTCCACAAGATGGCTGACACTCATGGAAGGAGGAATTTGATGGCTAGAATTAAGATTAATGGAACTTGGTTCATAGAGGAGAATGAAATCAAGGAAGCTATGGTTAGTGCCTTCCAAAGCCTTCTCACGGATTTAGGGGAGTGGAGGCCCAATTTAAACGGGTTGTCGTTTGAGTTAGAGGCTTAGGAGGCTGCATGGTTGGAGGAGCCTTTATCAAAGGAGGAAGTTTTCGATGCCCTTTCGTGTTTTAGCAGGGATAAAGCATTAGGCCTAGATGGATTCTCTATGGCCTTTTGGCAATTTTCTTAGGAGTTTGTGAAGGATGAGGTGATGGGTTTCTTTAAGGAGTTTTATAACCAAGGTCGTTTTGTTAAGAGCTTGAATGTAACTTTTCTAGTTTTAATTCCAAAGAAAGGGAGTGTTGAAGATTTGCGGGATTTTAGGCTAATTAGCTTGGTAAGAGGGTTGTACAAGTGATTGGCTTAGGTGCTAGCCAATAGGTTAAAGGTGGCGGTAGCAAAGGTGATTTCCAAGGCCCAAAATGCCTTTGTCAAGGGAAGACAAATTTTGGATGCAGTTCTTATTACCAATGAAGCCATTGATTCGATTTCGAAAAGCAATGATTATGCGATTCTTTGCAAACGTGATATGGGGAAGGCTATGGTCATGTTGGTCCTTCTTGCTTCCGGTTATGGAAAATATGGGTTTTAGAGAGAAATAGATTGGATGGATGAAATGGTGCATATCCAATGCTAGGTTCTCGGTTTTGGTCAATGACACCCCTTTAGGTTTCTTTTAAAGCTCTAGAGGACTAAGGCAGGGAGATCCCTTTTTGCCCTGTTTATTTGTGATTGCAATGAAGGCACTTAGTTGTCTCTTTAAGAGAGTAGTGGTTGGAGGTTTTTTGTCAGGTTGTCATGTGAGGGGTAGGGGTGATGAAGGGATTTTGGTATCCCATTTGTTATTCGCTTATGATATGCTTGTTTTTTGTGAGGCCTCCTAGTATCACATGACCTATTTATGTTGGTTGCTTTTGTGGTTTGAGGTCATTTTAGGTTGAGAATTAATTTGGATAAAAATGAGTTAATTCCAATGGGTAGAGTGGATAATGTAGAAGAACTAGTTTTTGAGTTTGGTTGCAAGATGGGAAGTCTCCCTTCCTCTTACTTGGGACTACTGTTGGGTGCTCCGTTTAAGTCCATGTCAACTTGGGATGGTGTGGAAGAGATGTTTTGCAAGAGGTTGGCCATGTGGCAGAGGCAATACATTTCCAAAGGAGGGAGAATCACCCTGAGTCGTAGCACTTTGTCTAGCCTGGCCATTTCCTTCATGTCGTTGCTTTGCATGCCAAGGATGGTTAGATTGAGGTTAGAGCAGATCTAGAGGGACTTTTTGTGGGGAGATGGGGCTCTTGAGTGGGAATCTCATCTAGTAAGGTGGGCGGTTGTTTGCTTAGACAAGAGGAAAGGGGCATTAGAATTAAGTATCTTTCTACCCTTAATAAGGCTCTCTTTGGCAAGTGGTGTAGGCGTTTTGCAAATGAGAGGAGGGCCTTTTGGAATCAAGTAATCAATAGGAAGCATGGAGAAGAAAGAGGGAGATGGTGTTCTCGGGAATTGATATGGAATAAAGATGGAAGAGATATGGAATATGTGTTGATCTCTTCACCACTGATCTTCCCATAAGAGAAAAAAGGATCTATCACCAAATACAAGGCAAATCTGACAAATGTAGTTGTGTGTCTACTTTTGATGGACCTTGTTGAGAGAGGAACCACACCTTGAAAAGTACCTTGCCAAGGAAACACATTTGTCTATCCCATCTATTCTTAAAAAAGGCATTATTTCTCTTGATTGTTGAATCCTGTTAGGACCATTTTTCCTTGGAAATCTTTTACTGATGCCTAGCTCATTGGATTTGAGCCTTCAAATAAAATATTTTTTTTGATACGTAAGCACAAATATATTAGCAAAGGCAAACGCCGCAAGGTACACAGGGAGTATACGAGGCGACGACGGCCTCACAACAAAGGACCAAAAAACAAACAAAAAAAAAAACCCACCAGCCCTCAACTGGAGGCTAGCCACTCCAGGAAACCTATAAGGGAGCGGGACTCCGCACCATTATACAACTTAGCCCACCCCCACAAATTACAAACAAAAGAATATTTAATTTTCTGTATAGCAAGCTCCCCCCCCCTAAATGCTAGTCTATTCCTTTCTTTCCACACCGTCCAAAAAATAAATAACGGTATGGATCTCCAAATTCTCTTCCTCTTTTTGCCCACAAAAGAGCCCTTCCAGCTGATAATCACCTCCTTTACAGTTTCTGGAAAAACCCACTGGACTCCAAACAGGCTAAGAACCATCCCCCACAACACTCCAGCCACTGTACACTGAATAAGAAGATGATTTACATTTTCCTCCTCACTACCACAAAGGTAACACCTGTTAGGCATCTGCCATCCTCTCTTTTGAAGCCTATCAATAGTAAGAACCCTTCCCCAAGTCGCTTCCCAAGCGAAAAATGCTAACTTGGAAGGAACATTCTCCACCCAAACTTCTTTTTTGGGAAACATAGGGATGCTATGGCTGGTCACCAGCCCATACGCATCCTTGACTTCATACTTCCCATTTTTCCCCCCCTTCCATACAGCCAAGTCTTCCTCCAAGGATATTCTTTGACTCCTTAAGATTTGTAGCAATTCGTCAACCCGGGTCAGCTCCCAATCATTGAACCTTCTAATAAACCTAAGGTTCCAGCCTCCTTGGCCAGCAGACTGGTCCCATAACTCCCCCACAGTGGCACTTTTTTGTGCAGCCACATTAAAGAGATTAGGGAATCTCCTGGCCAGCCCCACATCCCCACACCAAGTGTCCTTCCAAAAACTGATTTTGGTGCCTTTTCCAACCTTAAAAGCCATATTGTTCCAACACCAATCTGCTTCTTTCATAATATCCTTCCAAAGCCCAACACCAAAAGCCCCATTTGCTTTTTTAGTTCTCCACCCAAATTCCTCTTGTCCATACTTAGCCACAAGAACACGTTTCCACATCTCCTCCTTAGCATGAGCAAACCTCCAAACCCATTTTCCAAGGAGGGCTTTGTTCAAGAAGACTAGTTTCCTCAAGCCAAGCCCCCCCTTCTCCTTGCTCACACACACCCTCTCCCAACTGACAAGGTGAGCTTTCCTCTCCAAACTTCCCCCTCCCCACAAGAAGTCTCTTTGCAAATTTTCTAGTCTTCTCGCCACTGTCTTAGGCATCCGGAATAGGGACAGCTGGTAAAGTGGCATGCTAGCCAATGTACTCTTTATAAGGGTGATTCTACCACCCTTAGAGAGATATTGCCGCTTCCACAAGCTAATTGAAGCTTCTTCATGCATTCCTCCTCCTTGGAACAATGGAAGCCCCCCTGCAGTTTGTTAGCCTATTAGCAACCTTAATTGGGATTTTAAAGAGAGAGAGAGAGAGATGACAGTTGAGACATTGACAAGATGGTTGAACCAAGGTAACTCTCAATTCCAGAAATATATATTTTGTTCCGCCATCAAGGCACTTAGGTACATCTTCGAGTACTGGATCCTGAAACTAAACTGCTCTAGGATTGTGTCCTGAAGACCATGACACTTGAGCAGCCTGTTTCCGTTAAGATGAAAGAGTTTTATTTAGTTGACTACCCAATCTCATATTAGAACCTAAACAAAATCTCTTGGACATGCAGATCTTTTAAATCTGGGAGCCTGTAAAGTAACCTTGATGGTGATCCTATGATTCTCCATCTTTTCCTTATAATTCTTATCTTTGTTCAAGAAATATGTCCTTTCACCATCTTTAATAATTTGATATGTTGTGCAATAGATCACTGCATGTTATTATGTTTGACCACATGGTTCAGTTTGCTCAAGTTTAGTTTGAACATGGTTTTTTTTTCTTTGTTTTCTCTTTGTAGGGTTGTTGAAATGCAAGAAATCCTTGATCAACAACTTGCTGAGGAAGCAGCCGAGGCTGAGGGAGGAGGGACCATGGCATCAATTGCAAATCCTCGTAGAACTGCAAAGTAGCTACCTTGAACTGGTTTCCAAGATTGATTAGTATCTCTCTACTTGATGTTTATTATCTCTCCCCATTCTGATCTGGACATTGGGATTCCATACATCTGTCCTGACATATTGTATTCTTCACTGTCCTTGGAGGGATGTAATGCATTATATGATGATGATTGAATCCTTATTCTCTGCAGAAAATCTACAACGGCAACAGCTTCTTCGAGGCACTTAACACAACAGAAGTTGAAGATCCAAGGGAAAGGGTATAAGGATAAGTGCTATGAGCAAATAAGGAAGACAGTTGAACAAAGGTTTAATAAGCTTTTGACGGAGGTGAACATTTCATATTACCTACTATATCACAATGGAATTGAAACAGTTTGACTTTTTGTCTTATATATTTTATTCTAACATTAATTCATGCATCAGCTTGTTTTTGAGGATCTAAAAGCTGCTTTGGAGGAAGCTAGAACGGTATGAAGAACTAATCTCCATAATCCCCTAATATATCTTTGTTTGATTTCTTTCTGTTAGACTTCAAGGATTTGCATATCTAGGAACCTTATGTGAAGAGAGAGAGAGAAAAGGGAGAATCCCTAATTATTGTTATTGAAAAACTGTAAAGAATACACATTGGACTTGGGTATATATATACATGTTAGTGGGACCCACAATACAATAAGGAAAGAAAAGGAAAAGGAAAAGTAAATAACCTAAATAACTATACACTATCTAACACTCTCCCTCAAGCTGGAGCATATATGTTATATGCACCAAGCTTGTTACAAATGTATTTAATTCTAGGACCTTTGAGAGATTTAGTAAAAATATCTGCTAGTTGATCATTTGAATTGACAAAACTAGTCGCCACACATCCTGATGCGATCTTCTCTCTAATGAAGTGACAGTCAACTTCAATGTGTTTGGTCCTTTCATGGAAGACTGGATTGGATGCAATATACAAAGCGGCTTGGTGGTCACAGATGAGCTTCATCTGTTCATCCTTTCCAAATCTCAACTCTCGAAGATGTTTCAGCCATATGAGTTCACATGTTGCTAGAGCCATAGCTCGATACTCGGCTTCAGCACTAGATCTGGCCACTACATCTTGTTTCTTACTCTTCCAAGATATTAGGTTACCTCCAATAAAAACACAATACCCGGAAGTGGAACGTCTATCTGTGGGTGAGTCAGCCCAATCTGCATCTGTGTAACCAACAACTTGGGTATGACCTTTGTTTTCATACAACACACCTTGGCTTGGTGTGCTTTTGATATATCAAAGAATGCGGATTACAGCATCCCAATGGCTATCACATGGTGACTGTAGGAATTGACTAACCACACTTACAGGAAAAGAAATGTCTGGACGAGTAATGGTGAGGTAGTTCAGTTTACCTACAAGTCGCCGATATCTCCTATGATCTCCTAAAGGCTCCCCCTGTCCTGGTATAAGTTTGACATTTGGATCCATAGGAGTGTCTACCGGTTTACAGTCTAACATACCGGTTTCTTCCAAGATGTCTAAAGCATACTTCCTTTGGGAAAGAACCACACCGGAACTGGATTGAGCTATCTCAATCCCTAAGAAATACTTGAGTTTCCCCTAGTCTTTAGTTTGAAAGTGGGTGAAAAGGTGTTGCTTTAGTTTCTGAATACCATTCTGATCACTGCCTGTAATGACGATGTCGTCCACATAAACTACCAGATAAATACACTACCCCGAAGAGTTATGATGATAGAAAACGGAATGGTCTGCTATAATACGGAACATGCCAAACTCCTGAACAACATAACTAAAACGGCTAAACCATGCTCGAGGAGATTGTTTCAAGCCATAGAGAAAACGACATAACCTGCACACTAAACCAGACTCCCCCTGAGCAACAAAACCAGGTGGTTGCTCCATATAAACTTCCTTAGCAAGATCCCCATGAAGGAAAGCATTTTTAATATCTAACTGATAAAGAGGCCAAGAATGCATAGCAACCATGGAGAGCAATAGACGAACAGAAGCTATCTTGGTAACAGGAGAGAAAGTGTCACTATAATCAGAACCATAAACCTGAGTATAGCCTTTAGCAACCAAGTGGGCCTTAAGGCGATCAACCTGACCATCAGGGCCAACCTTAACTGTGTAGACCCAACGACAACCAACTATAGATTTACCAAAGGGTAAAACAACAAGAACCCAAGTGCCATTGGAGTGTAAAGCAGCCATTTCATCTACCATTGCCTGTCGCCAGCCTGGATGGGAAAGAGCCTCAGGGGTGCTCTTGGGATGAGAAACAGAAGATATAGCAGAAACAAATGCAGAATAGGGTGAAGATAATCGATGGTAACTCAAAAAATTGTAAATGGGATGAGAATTACGAGTAGATTGATTACCTTTTCGAAGAGCAATGGGTAAGTCAGCAGAAGGAGGCAGAGCCGGGGCAGGAGAAGCCGAAGGGATAGGAAGTGAGTCAGCAGGTACCTCGGCCAAAGAAGGAGGAACAACGACACGATGACGGCGATGATAAACCTGAAGTGGGCGAGAAGGCACTGCATCAGGCGAGGAGATAAAGGGAAGGGGTAAGACTTCAGAAACAGGAAGAGACTCTGAGGTGGAGAAGAACGGTGAGTCCTCAAAGAAAGTGACATCAGCGGAGAGAAAGTAGCAATGAGTCTCAGAGGAATAACAACGATAACCCTTTTGAAGTCTGGAATATCCCAAGAAGATGCATTTTGTGGCTCTGGCAGAAAGTTTGTCCTGTCCAGGAGTGAGAATATGAACAAAGCAAGTACAACAAAAAACACGAGGAGGAAGGAAATAAAGTGGTTGGTCAAGGAAAAGAAGGAAATGAGGAATCTGATCGTGTAATACAGATGATGACATACGATTAATCAAATAACATGCTTTAAGAACAGCGTCCCCCCCAAAAATGAAAAGGAACATGACTATGGAGAAGGAGAGTACGAGCTGTCTCAACAAGATGTCGATTCTTACGTTCAGCTACCCCATTTTGTTGAGGAGTATGAGCACAAGAAGACTGATGAATGATCCCATGTTGGGACATAAATGAAGTAAATGGTGTAGAAAAATATTCCCTGACATTGTCATTATGCAACACACGAATAGAAATATTGAACTGAGTTTGGATTTCAGCATAAAATTTCTGAAAAATAGAGAATAACTCAGCTCAATTTTTCATTAAAAATAACCAAGTACATCGAGAATAGTCATCAATGAAAGTGACAAAATACTGAAATCCTAAAGTAGACGCGGTCCGACAAGGACCCCAAACATCAGTGTGGACAAGTTCAAAAAGAGACTTTGCCCGATTATTCAAACGCTTTGGGAACGAGACACGAGTATGTTTCCCAAACTGATAGGACTCACACGCAAGCGACGACAAAGATGAAAAACTAGGGACCATTTTCTGGAACTTGGATAGACTAGGGTGGCCCAGGCGACTGTGGATGAGAAGGGGAGCATCAGTGGAAATGCAAACTACAGGAGTTGAAGGCGCGGTGAGGTGATAGAGGCCTTGAGACTCACGTCCTATGCCAATCGTCTTCCCCGTAATCCGGTTCTGCAAGGTCACAAATTTATCAGAGAAAGTGATAGAACAGTTAAGAGTGCGAGTTATTTTGCTGATGAAAATAAGATTAAAAGGACACTCAAGGGCATAAAGGACAGAATGGAGAGGTAAGGAAGGGAGAGGATGAGTGAAACCAAAACCAAAACCTTTAGCCATAGTTTGGGAACCATTAGCTAAAGTAACAGTAGGTAAGGTAGAGGTAGTAGTAATAGAAGAGAAAAGATCCTTATTACCAGATATGTGATCAGAAGCGCCAGAATCTAGAATCCAAGGTCCAAGAGAAGATGTGTGGGTAAGACAAGCAGAAGCATTACCAGTCTGGGCAACAGAAGCAACAAAAGCTGACTTGGTGGCCCGATAGCGGAGATAGTCATCATACTCACTGTCAGTGAGGGAAATACCCTGAGATGTGGAGGAACTAGGAGGTTGAGGTGACTGAGGATCAGATGACTGGGCCACGTGGGCAGTGCGGGGAGGCCGCCCATGTAACTGATAACACTGATCACGAGTGTGGCCAAGCTTATTGCAATAGGTGCAATGAAGACGTTGGCCTCTACCTCGGTTACCACTGCGTCCTCCTCGAGAGCTAGTTTGAGAAACTAACACAGAAGAATCTGAAGTGTTATCAGATGACAAAGTCTGAGTGGAGGAGATACGGAGGAGGCGAGCAAACACATCATCCAAGGATGGAATGGAGGAACTGCTAAGAATCTGATCGCGGACGGTCTCGAGATCTGGACGGAGGCCAATAAGCGTAAGAACCATGAAGAACTTGTCAATCTGTATTTGTTGATCCCCAACATCAGTAGTAAGAAGCATCACGGTCAAGAATTCCTCCTTAAGAGAGGCAATCTGGCCAATATAAGTAGATAAATCCATGTCTTGTTGTCTGACATTGACAATAGAAGAAGCCACCTTATAAAGACGTTGGATATCATTCGTGTATAGCCCTTTCGCCTGATTCCAAAATTTAAAGCATGTTTTGTAGGCCCGAAGATGAAGTAGAATCTTAGGATCAACTGATTGTCATAACACACTACATAACTATGCATCTATCTTCCTCCATTGTACTCTGTCAACTTCAGGGATATCCGCCTCCTGTGTAACAAGGTGATCCTCATAACCTTGACCCATAAACCAAAGCTCCATAGAGGCTGACCAGGACAAATAATTTTCACTTCCAATCAATTTCTCCGAAGTAATCATAGGAGATCCAGATATGACAGAGGAAAAAGTGAAACTTTTAGTAGCCATATCTACTTATCTGGTGAAGGAAATACGTTTGGATCGAAGAGAGCCCTAATACGGCTTATCGCAGACTTCCTAAGACACGTGCAGGGCTCGGGGTGGAGAGGAAGTCACCGGAGGTCGCCGAAAAGGCGGTTTAGAGGGCCGGCGGAGACAAAAAACCCAAAAAAATGCACTTTTAGGGCTCAGATGACACAAGCGCAGATGGAGGGTGGCTAGACAGCGTCAGGCGAGGCTAGAGGTGGAAGCGCGTGGCCGAAAAGTGCCTCACGCGCCCTCACGTGCTGGCGCGTGAGATTCAGGCCGCTGGAGAAGAGACGCGCGTGGCTGGGATTCTTCCTCCGGTGCTTTGAGAAAAGTTGAAGATCTCCTCCTTGTGCACCTGATGGTATGGTCGGTGTCGGAAAAGGACTTCGCCGGAAAAGGTCGCCGGAAAATTCGTCGGCGGTGAGGGTTTTCTGACGGCATACAGTTGATCGGAAGCTTTAGGAGATGAGAAGGGTGACCGGAATGAAACACGGTCACTGAAAGATTTCCCAGAATGGATTCACGGATAAACCGGAAATAATTAGGGTTTTTTTCTCCCTAGGCTCTGATACCATGTGAAGAGAGAGAGAGAAAAGGGAGAATCCCTAATTATTGTTATTGAAAAACTGTAAATAATACACATTGGACTTGGGTATATATATACATGTTAGTGGGATCCACAATACAATAAGGAAAGAAAAGGAAATGGAAAAGTAAATAACCTAAATAACTATACACTATCTAATACCTTATATGACTTGGCTTCGGCTTGATGGAGTTTGGTGTTTTCCTTGGGAATTACTAAGTCATTTATAGAATAGACAAAGAGTAGAAAGCTTCAAAAAGTGATATGTTTTGACTCAAATGGTTTGATTTTGATGCTGAGAATTATTAATGAGGTTTAAAGCTAGTCTTCCTCGTATTATATTCACTGTTTGGCTATGATCCAAAATTAGATCCTATAAGCACCCTTACTGGGATAATCAGCTGCTCTGCCACTCTTTCTCTTGTTTTTTTTGCTATTTTGCAGAGCAACTTCTTGATCTCATAGTTTTACTTCTCCCACAATTATCCTATGTGCACCTTGTCTTTGTAGAAATCTCAATGAACGGGTGACTGTGGATTTATTACAGCCGTCTCCCTCCTTTGAAAGCATGGTCTCTTCTGCCCCAGACTAAGGGTCAGGTCTTGCATGGGTCAAAATCTTTTTCTTCAAATCCTTCTTCTCTCCAAGAAGGATAACCTGTCCTCTTTGTTGTTGGTCAAACTGTTCTGAAAAACCCAAGCCCCTAAAGTCAGCTTCCTCATGGTTGGTCTTACAAGAAAGTGAATACCAATAATATGCTTCCGAACTGGAAGCCTTTCAGAAGCATCAGCAATAGCAGATGTGTTATATGCAGGAAAAGTTGGTGGATTTTTTGTCCCCCTTAAGTGGTAATAAGTGGTAATTATTGTTTGTTCCACATTTTTATTTTTGTAATCTTCCTTATGTTTGTATTGCTTCTATTTCAGGAATTTTTTTCTCTCTTGTTTTGATATGATTTATATGTTATGGGATGATATATTCTTCTTGATCTTTTTAATTAATGGAACGATCTGGCAAGCTTCTGACAAAAATGAAACCTTAATACAAGAAATCTCCTTTTCAGGAGAATAACTAGTTAGCTGATTTGAATGTGTTAAACTCTTAAGGTGGAAGGCTGAGTTCAGAATAATATATTTGATAATATTATCTAACGTTTCAGCTGTCAATGCAAGCATTTTGATTGAACTGTACACCCAAGTATGAGCCCTAGGAAGTGTGAGTCCTCGTGGCATCAGGTGATTAAAAGCATCTACAATTTGCATGTTAATTGGTGGCGTGCCAACTTTGTTGTCAAGATGTTGCATTGATGTACTTGTGAAGCTATATCCCAAGGATATCAAGAGTTTATTTGCTATCTTTGTTTTACAGTTAGCAATGGACCATTGATATGTTGCTGGGATGATCTTTGGTTCACTGTACCAACCCCTACACTGTCTTCACATTGCTTCTATGATAAGGGGTTCCCTTATCACTAGCTTCTTATTGTTACACATGTTTCCCTGTGTTGGAACTTTGATTTCCATAGAAATTCAATGGACAACAAAATCAATGGTAATTCATGCCAATTTGAATAATGAAAATCTAAAATGCTTGGGCATCCTGACTAAACTTGATTGATCTTATTCGAGATTTCAAAGTTACTTCCTCCACTAACATTCTAGATCAGGATTTATAATTATTAACTTTACCATCCTTTTGTAAATGCTAAATTTTACTGTATTCCTTTGTCCAAATTGTCATAGTTTGTGATAATTGTATAGGCAACTTACTCCCCTTAGTTTTTCTAGTTTTACTCCTTGATTTTAGCTGTTAATGTATTTTTTCAATCGATGAAGAAGGGGTTCCTCCTTATTTTCAGATTATCACAACCATCTAAAGAAAACTAGTATGCTACTTATTTCTCAAGAAAGTGCGATGGCACTTCAATAGTTGCTAATATATTTAGTAGTTTTACTAAGAGCTGATTTAACATCTGGATGTGTTTGCGAAACAGGGAATCTTAAGTATGTCTTAATGTGAAGTAGATTAAGTTGGCAATTAATTCATGTAGTAATACTAATAGTAGCATTATTGGTGGCCTTGGCCCTTCAGGTACTGCTGGGAAAACTTTAGTTCTAGGATTTTGATCCCTTGAATGTATGTCTTCTTCTGAGTGAAAAAAGAGGATGAGAATGGTTGAGAGGAAGTCGGTGAAGGTCTTGATTGAGAGGAAGACCTTCTTGATTAGGTTGGAAGGTGAGCAAGGAGGTGAATGGTGTTCGATGACAGAGATAAGTAGAGGCTCTGTTTTTGCATTAAGTTTTGAAAAGGAGGCAGTTGGGTGGTTGGTTGAATGCTTGATGAAAGCCTTAGCATTGAAGAATCATATAGGTTTCAACAAAAAATTCAGGGGAAAATGCAGGGCTCATCTGTTGGAAGTGGGCTTCAACAACCATGGAAGGTTCATAAGGATCTCGGAGTTCGCTACCAACAGAAAACCTCCCGTTCTGATCATTCCTGAGGGTGACAAGGGCAGGGGTTGGAGAGTATCAAAAAGCGTTAGCTACAATGTTGGTGGTCCCATATCCGAGTGCAGCAGAGAAAGGAAGGAATATAAGAGGGGAAAGCTGGCCTCACAACAAAGTGGGTTTGATGTACAGATCCTATGCCAAGACAGTTAGTGACGAAGGGCCAAGAGGAGGAGGTCTAGTTCCAGTGGGGAGGTGGGCGCGAGCTGTGGTTTGTGAAAGCAAGTCTGACAGGGAGAATTGGGCTGAGGTTGGAAGATTGGTGGCGAGAAGCTTAGGGAAGAATGGCGTGGTAACGATTATACCCATTTCAGCTGGAAAGGGTGTATTTTTCGTTGAAACAACCGAGGAAGCCATATTTCTCCATGATTTGAGGAAGTTAAGGGCTGGGGAAAGGAACTTCATTCAGTTGCGAAGATGGTCGCCGAAGGAAAATGCGGAAGTAGACGGGAAATTTAGAGAAGGATGGATCGAATTAAGGGGTTGCCATTTCACTATGGTCGGAGGTTCACCTGAAGAAGATTGTGGAGCAATGGGGGTCTGTAAATGAAATCGATTGGCGTACGCTGAAGTTATTTGATCTTAGCAGGGCGAGGTTAAAGATCGTAATGAAGGATAGGGCAATACTTCCAGCTATGTTGGAGGTGACTGATGGAGATTGGGTGTTTACAGTCGTCGTCGTTGTGGTCGGAGACGAAGAAAGACGGAGAGGTAGCGGAAACAGTGAGTCGACTCGGGTGGCTGTCGCTTCTCACACGGGGACAGGTGGAGGAAGACGAGGGGAGTGCGGCAGATCAACGGCGGAGGGAAGGTACCGTGTCGGGGAAGATAACAGACATTGGAAGGAGGGAGAAAGGGGTAAGGGCTGCCAACTCCCGTCGCAGTCTCGTCTGAAGTCAATAGATGGGATGGACAGGATTGGTGAAGGAGGAGGAGATTGGGCCGGAGAAGATGAGGCCATCGCTGATGTGGGTTGTCGGGCCTATGAGAGGAAGGTCCAGTCGCTGACAAATCCAAGTGTAGTTACATTGGGCTGCAAGCTTAAAGGCCCGTTGGGCTTGGGCCTAAGCCCAGAAGAGGCTACCCTAGTTGAGACTGTGGCGCCGTTACGTAAGGAAGAAGAAGGCTCTTCTTCTGCAATCGAAAAGGGAAAATCAGCTCCTGGACTCCTTGAGTTTCAGTCGAGCAGGCCAGCGGAGAAGAAGGTGTTGTACGGTTCAAGGAAGCTGTGGTTAACCTTCTTTCCCCCAAGCTCAGAGCATCGACAAGGTATCCGATGCAGCAGCGAGCCCATTTTGCGTGGAAAATTCAAGGTGGACAGCGAAGAAGATCCAAAGATAGACGATTTAGGTGCCGAATCTCAGGCGAACAGAAGATCAAATGCAAGCCCTCTTTTTTCTCCGTGTTTTCCAAGGCTTCGCAAGGAGAAATTAGGGGAAAGGGATGCGTCGCCGAGAAAGGAAGCAGATCTGCACATTTTTTCATCCGACGAAGATATGGAAGGTTTTTTGGGCCGAGTGGGGTCCGATTCTCGTGGCTCAGCAGTCATGGTTAAGCCATCTTCGCCAGAAACCAGAGGTAAAGGGCCTAGCTTGAGGGGGAACTGTGATTCGAGGGTTGCGGAAATTCTGGAGGTAACGCCTTCACTTTTTAATTCCACCCATCCATATATACCCCCTTCTAGTGGCTCCACAAAATCCCTCTTGAATCCTTCCGTCCACATTCTGAGCCCCCCTACCCCCTTGCATCCCGATTCAGCTTCTCAATCTCTGGTACTTATGAAAAACCGAGTAAACTCTGAATTTTTTTTCAA
This sequence comes from Vitis riparia, assembly GCF_004353265.1. NCBI lineage: Eukaryota > Viridiplantae > Streptophyta > Magnoliopsida > Vitales > Vitaceae > Vitis > Vitis riparia. The sequence goes on along the minus strand of NC_048442.1, from coordinate 4,927,082 downwards.
AAAAATCAACGATGATGGTCAAACGTCTGTTGATATCCCTAATTTAGAGATGGAAATGGAGGTGATCCAGCCTGCTTGTCCTTACCAGATGCCTGAGGGTGTTAATTCTCTCTCAGTTAATTTAAGATCACCTGTCAAGGAGTCCAGCAAGGATACAGGTAACTTGGGAGGTATTGCGGGCTCTCCTTCGGGTGAGTTCCAAATAGAAGGACTGTCCCCTAGGAAAATGGCAAAAGTACGTGAGGTTTTAAAGACTCTGGATATCAAAGTATATTCCAGGAGGAAGAGCAGATGCTCCACAGGATTGTGAGACTAATTGGTTTTGGTTCGGAGATTAGGGCCAGAGAGTTTCACATGAAGATAATCAGTTGGAATACCAAGGGTTTGTGTTCAAAGAAAAAGAGAAGGGTGGTTAAGGATTTTTGAGATCAGAAAAGCCGGATGTAGTGATGATTCAGGAAACAAAAAGGAGGAGTGTGATAGAAGATTCGTGGTAGTGTTTGGACAGTCAGAAATAAGGATTGGGCAGCCCTTCCGGCATGTGGGGCTTCGGGTGGGATTTTGATCATATGGGACGCCAAAAAATTGTGTAGGGAGGAGGTAGTGTTAGGTTCTTTTTCGGTCTCAATCAAATTCGCATTGGACGATTGCGAATCTGTATGGCTATCTGCAGTTTATGGTCCAAACAACTCAGCTCTCAGGAAGGATTTTTGGATGGAGCTTTCAAACATTGGTGGGCTTGCTTATCCGCGTTGGTGTGTGGGCGGGGACTTTAATGTCATAAGGAGAAGTTCAGAAAAATTGGGCGGTTCTAGATTAACCCCAAGCATGAAGGATTTTGATGATTTCATAAGAGATTGTGAATTGATTGATTTACCTTTAAGGAGTGCATCATTTACATGGTCAAACATGCAAGAAAATCCAGTTTGCAAGAGATTAGATCGTTTCCTGTACTCAAATGAGTGGGAACAAGTATTTCCTCAAAGCATTCAAGGAGTACTGCCAAGATGGACATCGGATCATTGGCCGATTGTCTTGGAAACTAATCCGTTCAAGTGGGGTCCAACGCCGTTCAGGTTTGAGAATATGTGGTTGCAACATCCTAGTTTTAAGGAGAGTTTTGGAAGATGGTGGAGGGAGTTTCAAGGAAATGGGTGGGAAGGGCACAAGTTCATGAGGAAATTACAGTTTATTAAAGCCAAATTGAAAGAGTGGAATAAGGCTACTTTTGGAGAGCTAAGTAAAAGGAAAAAGGATATATTATCTGATTTAGTTAACTTTGATTCGTTAGAGCAAGAAGGGGGCCTATCCCATGAACTTTTAGCCCAAAGAGTTGTAAGAAAAGGGGAACTAGAGGAGTTGATTTTGAGGGAAGAAATACATTGGAGACAAAAAGCTAGGGTGAAATGGGTAAAAGAAGGGGATTGCAACTCAAAATTTTTTCATAAGGTGGCCAATGGCAGGAGAAATAGGAAATTTATTAAAGAGTTGGAGAATGAAAATGGCCTAATGATGAATGATTCAGAGAGCATAAAAGATGAGATTTTAAGGTATTTTGAAAAGCTCTATGCGAGTCCTCCTGGAGAGCCTTGGAGAGTGGAAGGCTTAGATTGGTCCCCTATATCTGGAGAGAGTGCGCTTAGGTTGGAATCCCCCTTTACTGAAGAAGAGATTTTTAAGGCTATTTTTTAGATGGACAGGGATAAGGCTCCGGGGCCGGATGGATTTACCATTGCAGTGTTTCAAGATTGTTGGGAAGTGATAAAGGAGGATCTAGTGAAAGTGTTTGCAGAATTTCATAGGAGCGGAATTATTAATCAAAGTACCAATGCTTCCTTTATAGCTCTGATACCTAAAAAAAGCATGTCAAGGAGAATCTCAGACTTTAGACCTATTAGCTTGATCACTAGTCTATACAAGATAATAGCCAAGGTGTTAGCAGGGCGCATAAGAGGGGTACTTCATGAGACCATCCATTCTACTCAAGGAGCCTTTGTTCAAGGGAGACAAATTTTGGATGCAGTTCTCATAGCCAATGAGATAGTGGATGAGAAAAGAAGATCAGGGGAGGAAGGAGTTGTATTCAAAATTGACTTTGAAAAGGCCTATGATCATGTAAGTTGGGATTTTTTGGATCATGTGTTGGAGACGAAAGGGTTTGGTCTTAGATGGAGGAAATGGATGAGAGGTTGCTTGTCCTCGGTTTCTTTTGCAGTCTTGGTGAATGGTAATGCGAAAGGGTGGGTAAAGGCATCTAGAGGTTTAAGACAAGGAGACCCTTTATCACCGTTCTTGTTCACCATAGTGGCAGATGTATTGAGTAGGATGTTATTGAAAGCTGAGGAGAGAAACGTCTTGGAGGGTTTCAGGGTGGGAAGGAACAGAACAAGGGTTTCCCACTTGCAATTTGCAGATGATACCATTTTCTTTTCCAGCTCTCGGGAGGAGGATATGATGACCCTTAAGAATGTCCTGCTAGTGTTTGGGCATATTTCCGGTTTGAAAGTTAATCTTGACAAAAGCAATATCTATGGTATTAACCTTGAGCAGAATCACCTTTCTAGGTTGGCCGAGATGCTTAACTGCAAGGCTTCCGGGTGGCCTATACTTTACTTGGGCCTCCCTCTGGGAGGAATCCTAAGGCGTGTGGCTTTTGGGATCCTGTGATTGAGAGGATATCAAGGAGATTAGATGGGTGGCAGAAGGCATATTTATCTTTTAGAGGCAGAATAACCCTCATTCAATCTTGCCTCACCCATATGCCATGTTACTTTCTTTCCTTGTTTAAGATTCCCGCCTCTGTGGCAGCAAAAATTGAGAGAATGCAAAAAGATTTTTTATGGTCAGGCGTAGGGGAAGGCAAAAGGGACCATTTGGTTAATTGGGACGTAGTGTGTAAGCCGAAATCGAGAGGGGGATTGGGTTTTGGAAAGATATCTATAAGGAATGTCGCTCTTTTAGGGAAGTGGTTGTGGAGATATCCTAGGGAGGATTCAGCTCTGTGGCATCAGGTTATTTTAAGCATTTATGGATCACACTCCAATGGCTGGGATGTTAACAACATAGTTAGATGGTCTCATCGTTGTCCTTGGAAGGCCATAGCACTAGTCTACCAAGAGTTTTCCAAGTTTACTCAGTTTGTGGTAGGTAATGGGGATAGAATTCGGTTTTGGGATGACTTGTGGTGGGGGGAACAACCTTTGGGAGTCCAATATCCAAGATTACTTAGCGTAGTCACGGATAAAAATGCTCTTATTTCATCAATTCTTGGATATACCCGCCCATTTTCTTGGAACTTCAATTTTCGCCGAAATCTTTCTGATTATGAGATAGATGATTTAGAGGGCCTTATGCGATCTTTTGATCATCTTCACATATCACCTTCCGTTCCAGATAAGAGATCCTGGTCCTTATCTCCTTCAGGTCTCTTCACAGTCAATCTTTCTTTCTGGCCTTATCCCAATATTCTGAGTCGCCTCCAGTTTTCCCTACCAAGATTGTCTGGAATGCTCAAGTCCCTTTTAAAGTCAAGTCCTTTGTCTGGTTGGTGGCTCACAAGAAGGTTAACACTAATGACTTGCTACAATTGAGAAGACCCTACAAAGCACTTAGCCCTGACATATGTAAGTTGTGTATGAAGAATGGAGAAACAGTAGATCACCTTTTCCTTCATTGCTCTTTGACGAAGGGGTTGTGGCACAGATTATTCCAATCAGCAAAGATGGATTGGGTTTCCCCAAGGAGCATCTCTGACATGTTATCTAGTAATTTTAATGGTTTTGGATCTTCCAAGAGAGGGATTGTCTTATGGCAAAACGCGTGCATCGCGTTAATGTGGGTGGTGTGGCGGGAAAGAAATGCAAGGATTTTTAGGACAAAGCAAGGAATGCCGAGTATCTTTGGGATTCTATTTGTTTTCTTACTTCTTTTTGGGCTTTTTGTTCTAAGGTTTTTAAGGGGATTCCTCTTAACATACTACAACTTGATTGGTTAGCGGCGTGTAACTAGAGTGTCTTCTTTTCCCTTTTTGTACTTTCTTATATTTGTTTACTTGTAGTCTTGTTTTTCTTTGTTGGGAGGATTCCTCATCCTTCTATTTGTACCTTCTTTTTATCAATATATTCCTTTGTCGTTTCCTATCAAAAAATTTGGAGACCTTTTTCTTCCGTGAATCTATAGAGCTTTTGTAGTGTGTGGAGATTGCTTTTTCTGCCTACAGTCTGTGTAGATAGTTTTAGTTTTTGTGGTGCAATATACATTTCTACTCTTTGATCAGCAATTGTAGATCTTGGAAGGATTGCTCATCCTTCTTTGTATCTACCATTCTGTGAAATGAATGGAAAATACATTTATCTATCTATTGTGTTATTTTGCTCCTCATCTCAAAACTCAAATGCAAGGGGTGTTTTCTTTTTCTAAAATTTTCTTAATGCTGCTAGTTTTAAACTTTAATAGTCCTTTCTATTCATAAGCCACTTTTTCCTGCAAATGATGCCTCTGGTTTGGTTTTTTTGACTTTTAGATTGGAGAAGAGCTTGGAGATATTTATGACTATGTGGCTCCTTGTTTTCCCCCAAGGTTTGGTCCTTACTGAAATATGCTTTTGTTCTGACTTCTTCTGGTTTTATGCCTATCTTTAGCCATGTATCCCATTTTCTTTATGATTTGTGTTCTGAGGTTAGAAGAATCTTTTGCTTGTTAATTTCATTTTTATCCTTCTTCTATCTTTTCTATGTTTTATTCTTTTGCATTGGTGATGAGACAAACTCATGCTTCTATTGTGTAGCGCATAATCCTCTAAGTTGCTTGGGAAATTCTTTCTCCTACAGTGTTCTTGGAGGGTCTGAGTTTAGCTTCTGATATTTTTTTATCAGAGATTTAAATTCTTTTTCACTGGTTGAGGAGGATTTAGTCTTTTGCAAGGGAAATCATCCTTTTTGCTTCTTGGAGGCCTAGATTTTCCAATCATGTGTCCAGCTCAGAACTGGACACCACAACATTTCTTTTATATTGGTGCTGCTCATTTGTTTCGTACATTTGTGTGCGTCTGTGTCTTGTGAAGACTTTCATCCGTGAAAATGTTTTGTTTGTTCTAATTCAATCTTTCTTGATTGCAGATATGAAATATTCCAACTCATGGTAAATCTTTATACTGAGAGGTTCATTCAGATGCTCAGGCTGCTCAGTGACCGAGCAAATCAACTGACAAATATAGAGATTTTGAAGGTATTTTTTCTATTTATCTTTTTGCTCTAGTTTGTTTTGATGTATGTAAATATATATATATATATATTTTATAGGGATATTGTTAATATTATGGCATTTGATCACATCTGCTTATGTTCATATGGGCATTTTTTAGAAGATAGGTAGGCATGTATATTAATTCCATATAGCAGCAATAGCATGAATATTTGCAATATGTGGTCATGCAACAATGGTAATATTGTAGTTTGGGTTTCAGATATGGCTTGTGGACTGAAATAATTTTAGTATTTCAACCTGAGCCTCGTCTTTTTGAGCCTAAGATTACTCTATGACCTATGAGAGAGGTGTTTCCATTTGAGCTTTCTGTCTTCATGAGTTGGGGTTTACCTTATCATAGAACTTTTATCACTGTTTGTTCTTGTTTTTTTAGTTTTTTTCCCTTTTATCATCATAATTTTTTGTTTATAATTTTTGTTTCTTGCAACTAGGTAACTGGTTGGGTTGTTGAATACCAAGACAATCTAATTGGGCTTGGTGTTGATGATTCTTTAGCTCAAGTGTGTTCTGAGAGTGGTGCTATGGATCCTCTCATGAATTCATATGTTGAAAGGATGCAAGCCACAACAAAGGTAACAAATACTATCATAGATGCTCCTGTACTACTATTCTATAAGCTTATCATATTGCTAAGAACACTACCTGATTCTGCTCTCTAGAAATGGTATTTAAATATCCTGGAGGCTGATAAAGTACAACCACCAAAGAAAACAGAAGATGGAAAGCTATATACACCAGCTGCTGTTGACTTATTTAGGATCCTAGGAGAGCAGGTGCAAATTGTTCGGGAGAATAGCACCGATGTCATGCTATACAGAATTGCTTTGGCTGTCATTCAGGTGGATTCAGCTTCACAGTTGTTTGGTTATACTAAAAATCAGATGTATTATGCTAAGTGCCTTTTACAACTGAAACTTAAGATATGTTGTTTCTGCTGGTAGGGTGCTTTCTTGCTTTTCCAAATATTCACATTTACAATGGGTGCCCTTTTGTTACAGTTTCTTTACTTTTATATATATATATATATATATATATATATATATTAAAAGGAGGCACCAAAAGAGTGACCCAAAAGTATGCAGGAAGCATACACGAACTGCCAAAAGGCACAACCAGGAAAAAGAAGGGCTAAAAGAACATGAACCCCCTCAACGAGTGCCCAACCAATCAAAGAAGCTAACTAGAGACAAAGGGTCATCTTCTATAAAAATCTTAGTCCACGACCATAAAATACAAACAAAGGAGTTTTTTACCCTCTGGATAAAAAACTCCTCATTTTCAAAAGTAATTATATTCTTTTCCTTCCAAACTGTCTAAAAGAAGCATAAGGGGACTGTCCTCCAAGCCTTCTTACGCTTTTTGCCCATGAAAGAACCGTTCCACTCTAGAAGGGTCTTTCTAACCAAAGAGGAGAGCACCCCAAACACCCCAAAAAGAGCAAAAAACAACTTCCATAAAACCCTTGTCTTTACACAGTGAACAAGGATGTGGTCTAAGGATTCTTCATTGTTTTGGCAAAGGAAACATCTGTTAGCTAAAGACCAACCCCTTCTCTGACCTTGATCCAAGGTTGAGGCCTTTTCCCCACATGGGCTCCCATGCAAAGAAGCCCACCTTAGGTGACACCCTTAGATGCCCCAATGCACCCAATGAATTGGATACAAGTTGACATCTTGCAAAGTTACCTTATAGCATTTACAAGTTAAAACTTCAAAAAAAAAATTTCCCTAATTTTTCAAGTTTTGCAGAATTTTTTGCTTCAACTGGGCAATTTTTTTCCTTAAAATTATATATAAGGTTTATTGATGGCTCTTGAGCACCAAGTTTTGTTTATGAAAATGCTTTCCTTTTATAATTGATGATAAAAGCTACTTTCAGAAACTGATGGCTTTACTCTGACCATGTAATACTTTTGTTTAGGGTCTTCTTCATTATTATTGATGATAAAGGTTACAAGGAAGGATGTGCTCTTCTTCGTGTCAAACCAAGAAAAAATCACAGACAGGATATTAAAAAGGGACTTGCAACATCCTAATATATAATAGAATCACTTAATGGGATTGAAGTACCCTATAAAGACCCCTAGCAGTGGCTTCTTGCTTACCAACCAATTTACAACTGGGATGGCAGTTCAAGTCTTCTAGTGGAATAGTAGCACATGTCCTTCTGAGATTTAAGATTCTGCCAATCCATGTGTACTGTCTACAAACACAGTCTTCCCATCCTCTTGGAGGCATCCCAGGCTTTGTTTCATACAAAAGCCGTAATCACACTGCCACTGTGATGTCTAATGGAAACCCAGAACTCCATTTAACTCGAAGCCTTAGGAAGCATCAGTTAACAGAATCCTAAGCAAGAGGGGCTCCCAAGCCATTAACAACCCAACCTGAGTCTCACTGCCTCTGCAGATCTCTCTCCAACCTAGCAGAATTCTTCCCAGAGGAATAAAGCTAAGATTAGAAACTGCCCCTAAAATAGCAGTAAGGTAGTGATCAGCTACCTATCAAGACATTTGGGGTTCTCCACTTGGACATGCAGCCAAAATAATACTAAATACATAAACCCCTTTTTTACTTCTCATTGTGGTTGTCTGTCATGGTTTGTCAATGTCCTATTTAAAATCATAATTGATGTTCAGATTCACTTCATGTTTTTTAGGTAATGATTGATTTTCAAGCAGCTGAAAAGCGAAGACTTGAAGAACCTGCTTCTGAAATTGGTCTGGAATCTTTATGTTCAATGGTTTGTCTCTCTTAAACAAGTTCCATGTGACTCTTATCTCTTGGTTTTCTACTAAATTAAGTCACCAATTCTTTACTGCTATTGACATTGTATCCAGATTAACAACAATCTACGCTGCTATGATCTAGCATTGGAGCTGAGTAGCAGCACCTTGGAAGCTCTTCCACAGAATTATGCTGAGCAGGTTATGCCGTTATTTTCTTTTTCCCCTGCATTTTTTTCACTCTTTTGAGGAAGAGGCCAGTTAGCTTTCAATTAAAGAGTTCATGGTCTGACCTGCCCATGTTTTTTTTTTTTTTGATAGGAAACGACAATGAATTATATTGAAATAGAAATTAAGAAGTACAAAAAAAGGATGAGGAATCCTCCCATAAACGAAAGCTAAATATAATGAATACCAAAAGCAAAAAGTTATTTAGTAATTACAAAAAGCAACCTCTCCTCACTAATTTATTAACTTATTATTCCCATTCTAGGTTGTCAGTGCATGTCTCTTAATGTCATGATTAGGTTTGGATGAGGACCCTCCTCCTCCCCCTCTAGGATTTTATGTTTTTGTGGGTGATTTTTTTTTTGATAAGAAAAGTATTGTATTACTAAGAGGTGCTAAAATAGCAACTCAAAGTATACAGAACAAAAAAGGAAATACTCACCCCCCTATATGTGAAACAAAAAACTGTCCACAAAGATATACAAAAAATAACCCCTCCCTTAATGGGAACCCACCTAATCAATGAACTCAAAAAAGGTCGATGGACCATCTTTTATAAACAAATTAGTCTCCGACCAAAGTGAGTTAAGAAAAGAAGTTTTCAGTCTTTGGATGGACAACACCTCATCTTCAAAGGCGATTCTATTCCCAGTTTTCCAAACTGTCCAAAAAATGCAAAGAGGACCCGCTCTTGAAACTGTTTTGCACTTTTTTCCCACAAAGAAGCAATTCCAACCCAATAAGGTTTCCCTAATCAAAGACAGGAACACCCAAGACACTACAAAAAGAGTGAAAAACATCTCCCACAATGCCCTTGTCTTTTCACAATGAAGAAGGAGGTGGTCAATGGATTCTTCTTCCGCTTAACAAAAATAACATCTATTTACTAAGGCCCATCCCCTCTTTTTAACTTGGTCTAAAGTTAAAACTTTACTCCAAGTTGCCTCCCAAGTGAAGAAGCTTACTTTTGGCTGCACACATGATTTCCTTATGTTCTTCATTGGAAACAAAACTGAGGAGTCTGGCTCTAGGGCTTTGTAAAGCGACTTTGTCGAGAAAGTTCCATCCTTTGTTTCCATCCACTGCACCCTATCCTCCTCCTCCAAGATCAGTTTCTGGCCACACAGGTGTAACGGAAGGCCCTCCATCTCTTCCATCTCCCAATCGTTAAAGGATAGTAAAGCAAGGACTCCAACTCCCTCTTCCTGTTATCCCAAACCAAACATCCTTCACCCAAGCTTCCCCTTATTTCCTTTATTTGTTTTTAACTCAGAGGGAAGTTTTTGTTTTGTTCTGCTGAAATTTCTGATGAAATGCTTCCCAGTCTCTTATAAAGTGACTGATTCTGGTTCTTGGCACAATGGATACTCTGGCTTCTAGGCATGGAAGGCAGTCTTTGTAAGAGTAAAAGTGCTACATTGTTTTACTTTTCCATCCTCTGAGATAGGGTTTGCTAGTAAAAAATAGAGCTTCGTTTGCCTTGAGAGAATGTCAGAATAGAGGCTTCTTCCATTACATAGTGTTAGGAGATTCTTTTGTTGTCATCTCCAAGGTGAGACTAGGCACCTTGGGTCCTTGGCACTATGGAAACTTTACAAGGGTGATATTAATCTGTACATAAGACTTACAGCTTGTTTGGGAGTTGCTCTAGGAGGGTTGGAAGTGCTTTCTAAATTTAGAAGCATTTTCCTCACAAAAACCAGGTATTTGACAAAGTTTTAAAAACATTTTTAAAAATCTAGGGAATCACATAAAGTGATTTGTGGACTAGCACTTAGTAAATGTTTCCTCAAAAAATTATCTTTTTCTTTCCCCTTACGTAACATCGGGCTCATATCGGGCCGGTGACCCACCTTTCTTCTGGATCATTGGGTGCTGGGCTGTCCTCGTCTGGCCCGACTGAGGGTCTCGTGGGTTCGAAGTGGGCCGATGGGCCCCTTGCGCAAGGCCCTTTAGAGGGTGCTCTTTTAAAGGGGGTTGCGACTGTTGGTGTTGGGCTAGCGTTATGGCCGTCTGAGGGGCCGGCCGCCGATGGGTTGAAGGTTTCGCCTTGTGGGCCTTCAGTCCTGCTTGGGGGCAGTCCTGGGCCTTCTCAGGCCCAGCCCTACGATAGTGGGCTCTCTTTGAAGTTCTGTTCCACAGCCCGCCTGGCTTGCTTTGGGTGCAACCTGGAGATGGAATTTCTAAAGTGCCAAGAGAAGAAAGATAGGAGGAAGCAGCAGCAGGAATCCCAAAGTTCAATGACAAACTGTGCGTTAGTGGAAGAAGCCTCAAGGTATGGGTTTGATTTAAACTCGTGGGGATTAAGGGTTTCGGGGCCTTCTCATTCTTCTCCTTTTTCTTTTGGTCGGACACCGGAGGGGGAGTATTACGACCATTCTGGGGCGATGAGGAAGAATCTTCAGGAAGGAAATATGCTGAGTTTGGCAGTTGCAGAAGGGTCCACAGAGAGTGGTAAGGGTTGCTAGGATTTGGTTGAGGTTAATTGTGCCGCAAACGAGGCACACAACTCGGAGTGGAATTCGGCTTGGGCTGAGCCCCAAGAAGTCAGGGGCGAGAAGGAGATTAATTGGGAGGAAAGCAGTCTGGCCAAATTTAGTCACTTTTTGGGATTTCCAACAGAAGGCCTGGAAAAGGAAATCTTGGGTTTGTTGATCAAGATAAAAAAAAGGCGGGAAAGGATACACAACAAAGGTATTTTGGAGAAATCGAAATTCGAAAGGGAGCTCAAGAGGCTGGAGTGTTCAACCAATTATGAGGGGGAAAGTAAGAACTGTCCTCTTCAGGGCAGAGGGGGTCAACTAACGATCGGATAATGAATCTCAAATTATTGAGCTGGAATGTGAGGGAAGCGAATGACAGCTCTAAAAGGAAAATAATCAAGTCTTTTGTTAGAAAACAGAAGGTGGACTTGCTTTGTATCCAGGAGACAAAAATCCATTTAATGTCTGAAGGGGTGGTGAGAAGTTTAGGGGCGGGGAGATTCTTAGACTGGAGAGCTTTAGATGCTTCTGGATTAGCAGGAGGTGTTTTGATTTGCTGGGACAAGAGATCTCTGGAAATTTTGGATTGGGAGGAGGGCCAGTTCTCAATCTCCTGTAAATTCAGGAATGTTGAAAATGGGGTAGTCTGGGTGTTTACAGGAGTCTATGGTCCTTTCACCAAAAAGGAAAGGAAGAGCCTGTGGGATGAATTTGGGGCAATTAGAGGAATTTGGGGAGAACCCTGGTGTGTAGGGGGTGATTTTAACATTATTCTATCCCAAGGGGAAAGAAGTAGACAAGGAGGATTACCTCAGCTATGAGGAGGTTTGCTCAGGTTATAGATGATCTCGAGCTTGTTGACCTCCCCTTGCAAGGAGGATCATTTACTTGGAGTGGAGGTCTTTATAATCAATCCTGGGCCTGGTTGGACAGATTCCTTGTGTCTCCCAACTGGCTTGATCAGTTCAGCAATGTGATCCAGAAAAGATTGCCTCAGCCCATCTCGGATCACTTTCCTATCCTAATTGAGGGGGGTGGCATAAGAAGAGGTCCTTCACCATTCAGGTTCGAAAATATGTGGCTTAAAGTGGAAGGGTTTAAAGACCTCATACGGAGCTGGTGGCAGGGAATGTCGGTTAGAGGAAGGGCTAGCTATAAGTTAGCTACAAAACTGAAGGTGATTAAACAGAATTTAAAAATCTGGAATAGGGATGTGTTTGGGAGACTGGAATGTAATAAATCTGTAGCTCTCCAGCAAGTGGAATACTGGGATCAGGTGGAAAGTGAGAGGAGTTTGATAGATGAGGAAATTTCTAGAAAAAAAAAAGCCAAAGAGGGTTATACTAAGTAGGTAAACCTGAAGGAAATACACTGGAGACAGTTATCAAGGGAGTTATGGCTAAGGAAAGGGGATAGAAACATGGGTTATTTTCATCGTATGGCAACTGCACACCAAAGAAGGAACTCCCTGGATAGAATAAAAATCAATGGGGTGTGGTTGTCAGAGGAGCAAGAAGTAAGGACAGGGATTGCAGACGCCTTTCAACAGTTGCTCACGAAAGACTCGGAGTGGAAGGTGAATATAGGGGGTCTAAACTTGAATCAGATCAGTCAGCAAGAAGCGGAAATCCTGGAGTTTCCTTTCTTTGAGGATGAAGTTCATTCGGCTCTAATGGACATGAATGGGGACAAGGCTCCAGGACCAGATGGCTTCACTGTGGCCTTTTGGCAATGTTGCTGGGAGTTCGTGAAAGAGGAGATTTTAGAGATGTTTAAGGAGTTTCATGAGCAAAATTCTTTCCTCAAAAGCCTCAACAACATGTTTCTGGTCCTTTTACCAAAAAAAGGAGGGGCGGAGGACCTGGGGGACTTCAGTATCAGTCTTTTGGGGGGGCTGTACAAATTATTGGCTAAGGTGTTGGCCAATAGGATTAAAAAAGTGATTGGAAAAGTGGTTTCCCCGGATCAGAATGCGTTCGTCATGGGTAGGCAGATTCTGGACGCCTCCTTAATTGCAAATGAGGTGATTGATTCTTGGAAAAAAAAGGAGAGGGAAAGACCTAATTTGCAAATTGGATATTGAGAAGGCGTATGACGGCGTTAATTGACATTTCTTGATGAGGGTCTTGCAAAAAATGGGGTTCGGGTCTAAGTGGAGGGGCTGGATGTGGAGTTGTATCTCAACTGCCAAGTTTTCAGCTCTGGTGAATAGAGTGCCTGCTGGGTTTTTCTCTAGCTCTAAGGGGCTACGTCAAGGTAACCCTCTTTCCCCATACTTGTTCATCATGGGAATGGAAGTGTTGAGTGTTCTTATTAGGAGGGCTGTGGAAGGGGGTTTTATTTTTGGGTGCAACATCAGGCGGGGCAGTGGGCCAGTTGCCAATATTTCTCACCTTCTCTTTACTGATGACACAATAGTGTTTAGTGAGGCAAAGAAAGAACACTTGACTCATTTGAGCTGGATTTTATCGTGGTTTGAAGCTGCTTAAGGGTTAAGGATTAATCTGGCTAAAAGTGAAATTATTCTAGTAAGGGAGGTGGAAGAGATTGTTGAGATGGCTGTGGAGCTTGGATGCAAGGTAGGTCAGTTACCCTCAGCCTACTTGGGGCTGCCCTTGGGGGCACCCAATAAGGCCTCTTCCGAGTGGGATGGGGTGGAAGAGAGGGTGAGGTGGAAACTTGCCCTTTGGAAACGGCAGTATATCTCCAAAGGTGGCAGAATCACCCTCATAAAGAGTACGTTGGCTAGTATGCCTTTGTATCAATTGTCCCTGTTCCGTATGCCTAAGATAGTGGCAAGAAGGCTAGAAAAGTTGCAAAGAGACTTTTTGTGGGGAGGGGGAAATATGGAAAGAAAAGCCCACTTAGTCAATTGGAAGATGGTGTGTGCAGGTAAGGAGAAGGGGGGGCTTGGCTTGAGGAAGCTAGTCCTCTTGAACAAAGCCTTGCTTGGTAAATGGGTTTGGAGATTCGCTCGGGCCAAGGACGATCTGTGGAAGCAAGTGCTTATGGCGAAATATGGGCAAGAGGACCTTGGTTAGAGGACTAAGAAGGCAAATGGGGCGTTTGGTGTCGGGGTTTGGAAGGAAATTCTGAAGGAATTTGATTGGTGCTGGGATAATATGGCTTTCAATATGGGAAAAGGCATCAGAATCAGATTCTGGACTGATCCTTGGTGTGGGGGTGTTGAGCTGTCCCTAAGATTCCCTCATCTCTATGCCGTGGCTGCCCATAGGAATGCCACAGTGGGAGAAATGTGGGACTAGAATTCTGGTCAAGGAGGCTGGAATTTAAGTTTTTTCAGAGACTTCAACGATTGGGAGTTGGACTTGGTAGGTGATTTACTTCAAGCCTTAAGGGGTCAAAGGGTTACTTTGGAGGAAGACTCGGTTTTTTGGAAGGGAGGAAAAAACGGACAGTTTGGTGTTAAGAATGCGTACAGCTTGTTGATCAGCCCCATTGTCTTTGTTTTCCCCAAAAATGGCATTTGGGTGGATAGGATCCCAACTAAATTAGCGTTCTTTGCGTGGGAAGCCGCTTGGGGGAAGGTTTTTACCCTTGATAGACTCCAAAAGAGAGGGTGGTAGCTTCCTAATCGATGTTTTTTATGCAGTAGCAAAGAGGAAAATGTAAATCATTTGCTCATTCATTGTATAGTGGCCAGAGTGCTGTGAGAGATTGTCCTTGGTTTGTTCGGTGCCCAGTGGGTTTTTCCAGAATTTGTAAAGGAGGTTCTACTTAGCTGGAATGGATCTTTTGTGGGTAAAAAAAGGAAAAAAATCTGGAGATCCATTCTGTTATTTATTTTTTGGACGGTTTGGAAGGAGTGAAATAGACTAGCTTTTAGGGGGGGGGGGGAGTTAGCTATTTAGAAACTTAAAAATTCTTTTGTTTGTAATGTGTGGGGCTAGGCAAAATTGTATAGTGGAGTGGAGCCGCGTTCCCTTATAGGCTTTTTGGAGTGGTTAGCCTCCATTTAAGGGTTGGTGTGTTTTTTGTCTCTTTTTGGTTGTGAGGCCTTTGCCGCTTTGTATACTCCTTGTATGCTATATGGCTTTTTTGCCTTGTGTTAATCTATTCCGTGTTTACTTATCAAAAAAAAAATGTTATCCAATTTTCTAAAAAGGCATTTTGATAGAAACACTACCGACAATAGCAAAAAGCTAAAAGCGCTCTTTCCAAGATCACTCCCAAACAAGCCCTTAGAGTCAAGCTTAGGTGGATTGGCAAGGATGCTAAACAGAAAAACAATTCCTCAACCAAGAGGATTGTTATGACTCTAAATTCTTTTTGTGATTTGTTGATGTTGCCATGACTTTTTTGCTAGATGTTTTGCCTTTCATTTTCTTTTGTTCTTTCCGGCTCATCCTTCTTCCTACATGTTAATTCCCTTAATGTTTGTAAAGCTTTCTGGTTTCTCATTGAAAAAACAAGAATGAAATAATGTTCAGGTATGAGGTCAAAGCAACATAATCACGGATCTTCCACAAGGATGATCAACCAAGCAATATGTATGCGTATATAAAATTTCCTACTAAACATATATATATATATATATATATATATATATATATATATATATATATATATATGCCTCAGGATTGTACAGTTTAATGCAGATCATGAAGATTGATGTTCTCCTTTATGTGATTGATGTTATAGTACACTTGTTAATTGCACTCCTTTTTGAATGGATTTTGATGAACCTCATTTTTTATATCTTGGCCTCACAAAACTAACAAGAGTAAATATGGTTGCATAAGACACCAAGAAATATAAATAAAAAATAAAAAATCCAATATTTTTGTTTCAGGCATAAATTGCATATATTGCAGAATACTTGTTTGAACCTTTTGATTTTGTTTTCAAATTGAGTTTCCCTTTTTTTTTTTTTTCCATAATTTACAGGTTAATTTCGAAGACACTTGCAAAGGTTTCTTGGAGGTTGCAAAGGTCTGTTGAAGGTTACTTCATATTTATTTATTTTGTCTTTTACTTTTAACATTTGCTTACATATTATATAGCATGCCATATTTTTGTGTGCGCCTCCAGTGTTTCTTGTTGCAACATTTACATCTCTTGGTCTTCTATTCCAATATCAATGTGCATACACCTCTATGACTTGTTGAAGCTTTTAATGATTTAGTGGATAAATGTGTGTATATATCCTTCTCCTTGTGCTTGGTTTTACCATTGGTTTCTTTGAGTATCGAATTGCTTTAAATTGTTTAGGAATATCTTTTATTAGAGGCATTTATATGCCAATAAGAAAGATATACATGGCTTATTAATTGGCTATTTCATGATGACATGATAATGAATATGGAACATAAGGCGATGAAGAAAAATGACATAACATAAACATACGAGTCTGTAGACATGAAGGGCTCTTGAAGTAGAGTCCACCTGACACCATGCCTGATATGAAGTGGGTCCCACTGGACATTGTGTATAAAATGCAGCTAACAGCATTTTTATCTTTATCCATCTTGATGCTTAATGCTTGGCTAGATCCATGGCAATATCTGAGGAATTCTAATGTATTTTGGGACTAGTTGCCAGTTTTCTTAGTTTAGGTACCTTACTGAAGGTGGAATAACTTCAGAGTTTTGGCTTGGTGGTTGGGATGAATCTAGTTGTCTCTAGTGTTCTATAATCAGGGTTGGCCACCTTCTTGCCATCGTCCTTTGAGGGGAATTGAGGAGTGAATCACAACAAATGTCTATGTTTTTCATATTATACTTGTTTCATGTGGCATTAATTGATTTGGCAAGAATATCCTGGAGGATATGCTTACAAAAGATAAATATTGAGGCTTCAATGATAGGTATTTGTCTTCCTATCAATAGGCTCTGAGCATTTTGAAATTTTCAGGGAAAACCGTGTCAAGTATTTGAGAAAAAGCTTTACAATTGTTGTAGCGCAAATCCCAACCCAAGGACATCTTATATCAAAATTACTTAAAATCAAAGAAGTTAGAGACTTGAAATGCAGTCCATGGAGCTCTTTGTGAACTTTTGAATAAAATATTAGACAGCAGAAAGACAGGCTGGAAAGATCCTTGTGACCCTCTCACTACTGCCATCCTCAATACATTTTTGTCTCACTTTACTCCCATTGATTTTGTCACCTCATTACTGAAGGGCTACTTTACCACTGCAAAGTCAAGTCATCACCTTCACCATTGCACCTTAACATTGTCTGTATCTTAGTTTAGCTCCCCAATAAGAGAGTCCTAAGATAGAGGGATTCATTTCAACTTAACATTAGAAATCAACAATTATTCTTTACATGATTTTGTGTAAAGATGCCTCTTTGTTGATAGGAGAATGCTATAATGCGTTTGGTGGTTTGAAAACTGAACTCGATGAAATAAAACTGGTTTTTCCTTTGAATTCATTCCACTGGGCTTTAATCTTAAAAAAAAAGGGTTTTGTTATCATATCCCAATGCAAAATTTGTCTTTTGTTACATTTGTATGTTAATAATCTTCTGAGTTTCTACAAACAGCTATTTTTACACATCTTGAAGTGAATGTTTTCAAACTCCATTAATATTTTATCAAAATATTCATCAAGCATTGAAATGTGCTTCTACAAAATTTTTCTGCAATATCCACATTCAAAAGAATGAAATTTCCAGCAGGACATTTAGAAACTTATGTGCGCTTTGCCTCAAACCACAACCAGGATGTGCTTGTAAATCCATCCTGAGATTAGTGTGGTAGTGACATGTCATTCTATTAGTTAATACTTGATAGAGTTTCTTTTGTTGTCTAGGTTTCATCTCTAGGAGAATTACTCATGAATGCTTACTTTCAACATCAAGTAGCTACTTCCTATGAAGTTTTCGAATAGCTTCATGAGTTATTGATTTTTCTTCTTCTCATGTTACCATGGTTTGCTTTATGATTACAACAATTTGTGCCATGGTTCAAAGTTGTGGTATCGGTCATTGACTCGGAGGGTCTTGAGGCATATCGGTCTCGGTGTCTCAATTCGATATCGTACGATACACAAAATAAGATAATTAGAAATTTTAAAAAATTATAAAAATATTATGTAAATTATAAAAAAAGTATATATAATTAAAAAAGCTTAAAAAATTAGTAAAAACAATTTTTTTTCACATTCAAGTCAAAGTTATTTAGGATAATATTAAGAATTGGGGATTTAATTCTCACTTTGCCATATAAATATATTTAATTTATCATTAAATCCCATCCATACCTTCCATATCATTTTACTTTACCAATTTGAGCTACCAATCTCCCACCCCCGCACACCACCATTGCTGTCAAGACCCACAACAGACGACACCACCTGCAATTGCAAATTTACAACTATGCAAGACCCAACATTGGAGGGGGAGCAATCTGACTGTGAGGGGGTTGCCTTGCCGATGTCGCCGGTGAAAGATTTAGTCCACTTGACGAGTCACCATTGCCGACACCAAAGCTCCATCCTCTAGTAATGCTTGATTTTTAGGAAAATCAGGTAAGTAAAGCCTAAATCATGCCCTCATGCTTTGGTGGTTTCTCCTCTTATCTCTAAACGGGTCATGGGTTGGGTTTTTTCTTCTTCATCTTCTTTGATCCTCTCATTGATGGTTTAAAAGTTCTAATATCATAATGGGTATTTGCTTTTGAAAGGGGAATCTCCGATTTTTTTTTTTTGTGAAAATGTTCTGATATTTTGTTGCAATTGGAAAGAAAAATTGAAAAATTCTTTGTAACCTAACCGAGTTGACCGAGTTAACTCAGAAACTCAAACGAGTCAACCGAGTCTTACCAATTCCCTGCCGAGTTTGTGCATTATATCGTATCTAGTAGCGGTCTCATCGTCGCAGGTGTCGAGGTGGATACAACTCAGCCGAGTTGTACCGGACTTGGCCGATACTTTGAACCCTGATCTGTGTGCTTAACTGCAGCAATAAAATAGATACAGAATAGATTTCCATGTTAAAAAGCTGATATTAATTTATTCATTTGTTCAAATGTGGAAAATTTGGTCTATTTCTTCATGTACCACTTGGAATGTTATAGCTATTATTCATATTGGATTTAGCATCATATATCTTGGAGAACATTTTTTATTAAATTGCTTATTGATGGTAGGAAGCTGTGCATCAAACTGTGAGTGTTATATTTGAAGACCCAGGAGTGCAAGAGTTACTTGTCAAGCTTTATCAGAAAGGTGAAGATTTTACTATTATAAACCTTCTGTTTGAGGTTTTCATGGTGCTTGTGGTAAAGATGTGCTCATTCATCTTGTAAATATTTCATGTCTGCAATTAAAGCTAATCGTCTTTATCCTTTCCTTTTGAATGAGAAGATAATACCTGATGTTCCTGAAGCCTAGTTATTGTGGTTAACCTTGGCTTTCAATATGTGCAATTATGTAACTCATCACCATGCGGTCATTCAATGATGTCATCAAAGTGATAATTGTAATTGAGAGTGTGCTGATTTTTTGGAAAACAAACTGTAGGTGGCTTAGCATTCCTTTAGACAACATGCAATACTAAGTATTTAGGCCAAAATACTGGGACTGTCTTGATAAAATTTCTTATTCATTCAACAGCCTGCTAGAATTCATCTGTCCATTAATACTATATTCCAACAGTCTGATAGGTTTTGAACCTAATTTTGGCATCAATGGAAGATTTGATGAAACTTCTAGGTTCTCATGTTACATCAAATATAACTGGCCTGAAAAGTAGATCCATTGTGTTGCTTCATTCTTATGTAATGTGGTAAGAATGTTAATGGTAAATTTCTTTTAGTTTTTTTTTTTTTTTTTTCAAAATAAATAAAATAAAAGGGAAAAAAGATCCACTTGAATTCCTTTACTATCTCTTGAAACATTTTTTGAATTCTAACCAGGTTCCCTGTTTGTCTATATTCAGAGTGGTGCGAAGGACAGGTTACAGAGTACTTGGTTGCAACATTTGGTGATTATTTTACAGATGTGAAGATGTAAGTTCTCTCTCAGATCTGGATAACTCTATTCTTTGGCTTTAACCTATGTTACATGAACTAAAGCATGATTTTTTGGTATGGGGATCTGTCATTCTTTAAGTCCCCGACAAGGCTACATAATCTAAGAGTTGGCTTTTATTATTTAAAATAAATTGTATATTGCAGTTCTAATACAGGTAATCACACGAAGGTATAGGATAAGTGAAACAAAAATGTAATTATCAAAGTGTCTGAAGGAACCCATTATGCTACGGATTAGGCTCTCATCCTTGTTGAACAGGCCTGCTCACTCGTCAGGTGCTTTAGATAGATTTTAGTATCCATGTAATGTAGGTTTTAGCTTAGCATGTTCTGCCATGCTTTCATCCCGTTTTTTGGACAAGTCAAAATGAAAAATAGACTAAAATATTGTCAGTATTATCTTTTATAGTTATGAAAATGAAGTTTTTTGATTAATTATGTGGAAGTTATGGAGCACAAAGGGGTAAGTCTTGAGCATTATAATGTCTATCCTTATTAAGCTGTGAACACAACAGGATAGCATTGCACTTGCATGATATGGTTACTAGATTGCGATAAAAATGATAACTTTTTTAGCAACATGGTGAGAAAAATATTGAGCTAGCTGGGCCACAATATTTGATGGTTGCATGATTGAGGCTGTAAAATTTACCTAATTATATCTTCTAGCTGTTTGTCCATACTTCATTTTTCCAGCCAAAAGAGAGAAATGTAGAAGTGGAAACCTATTTCTGGTAAATAACAAAATGAACTATGTATGTTAGAGGGGAAAAAATTAGGATATTATGGGATTGATCAGGGGAGGGGGGTCATTGGAATCTCTGTTTTTCTAGAAATCTTAATGATTGGGAGCTTAATAATATTGAACAATTTTTTGCTAGATTGCAAGGAACGATAGTTAACGGAGAGGAGGATAGGGTAATGTGGATGGATTTGAGGAATGAAACCTTCTCAGTGAAGTCTCTTTATGCTACCCTAGAGTTGGGGAGTGCAACTTCTTTTCCAGCAGTAGTCGTTTGGAATCCATAGGTTTCATCTAAATCAATTCTTTGTGTGGGAAGCTTGTTAGGAAAAGGTTAATAGATGCTTCAAGAAAGAGGGTGAATGCTGGACTCAATTGATTACCTTATCCTTCATTGTCCAAGGCAAGGGTTCTTTGGCAATTGTTTTCTTTGTTTGGTGTTCCTTAGGTTCTATCAGCCATAGTGAGAGACTCTGTTAAGGTGACATGGATCCTTTGTCTGGGAAAAGTACAAGAAGATTTGAAGAGTTGCTCCTTTATGCATCTTTTAGATTATTTGGAAAGAGAGAAATCAAAAGTCATATGAGAGTGAGGAGCAGTCTATCAAGATTATGAAGAGCATTTTCCTCAGTAATCTTTCTTCTGTGGGTAAAGTTGTACATGGGTGATGAATGTCTCTAATTGAATTTGTTGATTAGTTAGTTCAGTGTTGTCAAAGGTAAAAGACGTTGTCAAGGCTATAAAATTTGTTTTAGCCTAAGGCCAAAGGCAAAAAAACAAGGCAATAGCCTGACTATGGTAAGACTATAAAAAATATACATATATTTACATATTCAATGTTTATCCAATATAAGTGTTGTCTTCACCAATCAACATTATTAATTTTTCATCCCTCATTGTGTCTTATAAAATTAAAAAAATAGTAATAATTATTCAAAGTGTTAAATATTATACTTTGCATCATAAAAAACATCATGTCGTGTAGTGAAATCTATCCTATCCAAATGCATATTTTAATTTTCTAGGCATCTAAAAGTCAGAATAAAAAACAAAATAAGAAAATGAACATCTTAGAGAAGCTTTGGGCGTCATCATCATAGTCATCACTAAAATTAAAATTGTCATCCCTTCCATCGAGACTAGGTTGATAGCCCTCCATCTCATTATCATTATGATCGATAATATAATATTTCATCTTATACTTTGTTTAATCTAATATTAGATTGAATTAAATTTACAATCTAAATATGTCTAATCTTAACCCATCTATGCCTTACATCTTATCCCAAGACAACCGCCTAGGCATCGGCTCTTTGAAGCCACCTTGCCCGAGTCTTCAAGAGGCAACTTTTGTCTGCCCTTGGCCTAGTGGCCTAGGCAACCCAGGCGAATCACCTTTGATAACATTGAGTTGGGTTTTTGGTAAGGGAGAGACTTTTTTTTTTATAATCCCACCTTAGTTGTTCCTCAACTCTTTTTGTGTTGTTCTCTTTGGCACCCTTTGTATATTTTCTATGTACCTTAATGCACTATTTCTTTGGCATTTGTTTATAATATTACATCATTATCTATCAAGAAAAAAAATATATATTAGAAAAAGTGTACACGTTAGGTTATTGTGTACATCGGGTGCAACAACACCCCCCACCAATCCCACCACCCTCACCAAACTCCCTCTTTTTTTTCTTTTTGATTGGATCTTTTTAATATATCTTTTTGTTTGCCTATAAAATAATAAGTTTATTAGGTTAATAACCTAACGATGGTTAAGTTTTAGATTGTTTAGGAGATGCAAAATCTCCTTGACATAAGTTATCCCCTTTTGAAGTGTTCTTGACACCCAAACGAATCAAGCTAGTGGAGAGAAGGTTTGTATGGTGCAAAGGAAGATGTTCAATTTGCAAAAGGATGGCCAAGGAGAAATTTGGTTTTCCATTATTAGAGAGAAGTTTATGGTTTGAGTAAGACAAAGTCAATGAAATGGCCAACTGAATCTGATTTCTGCACTGGACAAAGATATGGATTTTGAAAAAATCAGTCAGGGATGATTCCACAACTCAATTGATTGAGATAAATGGAAATCAGAATGGAGATTGATTAGGATCATAGAATTTATGGGGAGTAGAGAGACAATGCACCTGCGAATTTGGAAGCTGAGGAATTGCAGCAGATGGTTGATGTTTGTTTCTTGATTACATTGACCCCTCCTCTCAAGGAATTGTGAAGAATTTTGTGATGGGTGTGAGCACTGTTACTGAAAGTGCTCCTAGAAACAGCTAGGGCAGGTGGGACACCTGACACTTGACAGGATGCCGCAACTTTCACCAGGCAACAGGCACCAGGAGCGTGCCTCTCAGGCACATGAAAGGACACCTGAATTTTTGTGCAGCTTTTTTATTGGGCATGTTATTTGTATAGGTTGTTCTGCATAAGACCTTAGTTATTTTTCTAATGAAAAACAAATGCCAGCTATTGCACTGGTGCACTCCAGAGTAATTTCTCAAATAAATGACCTAAACCCAGGTCTCTCATCCCTTTCTTCTCTCTTCCCTTTCTTTCAAGAAATGCTAACCTCCTCTTGATCTCCTGCTCCCCTTACCTCCCAGCTCACACTCTCATGGAAAAGAGGATGCATGTTGCTATGTGAAGATGTCTTATATCTTCTTCAAGGGAATGTGGTATTTTCATTTGTAGATAGATATATACATAGAGAGAGAGAGAGAGAGAGAGAGAGAGAATAACCATGATGCCTGATCTATTTAAATAATTTTTTAACAATTTTTTTAAGGTGGGAAGGTGGTGTTAGATGCAGATTTATAAGGGTGAGCAGGATGTTATACAAATACATTGTAGGGAGCACCATCACTTTCTAGAAGCATAATTACAAGTTTACGAGAAGTTCATGCTCCATAATAAGTTTGCTGAATCCAGCCTGTTGATCTACTTTTCTGTGTCTCATTTCCATATTTAAGTTTAAAACATCTCTTATTTGCTCTAAATCTTTTGTGACTAAGGTACATTGAAGAAAGATCATTTAGGAGATTTGTTGAAGCTTGTTTGGAAGAAACTGTGGTTGTTTATGTTGATCACCTCCTGACACAGGTTTTTGTTGAAAAGAATTTATAGTTTCCCATTTGTTGGATATATTTTGGTATGTATTCTCCTGTAATATATTTTGTTTCCTTGCGTGAATGGCTTAATGATGCTTGTGATTGTAGAGAAACTATATAAAGGAAGAAACCATTGAACGGATGAGGTTAGACGAAGAGGTTATCTTGGATTTCTTTAGGGAGTACATAAATGTCTCCGTAAGTGCCACCACCTTGACTTAAGTTTACTCGAAATACAGTTACCTCAGCATTTTTTCTAGTATAATTTTCTTGATGTATTCATCTGCTATGCTTCTTACTTCCTCCACATTTCCTTGACTTATGTGTTACAGAAAGTTGAAAACAGAGTCAGGATACTGAGTGACTTGAGAGAGCTTGCTTCTGCAGAGAGCCTGGATACATTCACACTCATATACACAAACATTCTTGAACATCAACCTGATTGTCCAGTAAGTGCTATTAAAAATAGTGTTCATGTTAGTGACCGTTTTTTTTTTTGTAGTTCTGAGTATCAAACTCCAAATAACCATCATAGCCTCTAGCTATTTTAGTATCGAAGAAATAAAATTTAATATTGTCACTTAGTCACCATCCCAGTAATTTGTATTCTGTTTATTTTATTTTGTTTCCAATTAACTGTCAATGTATTAGAATTTTCTTGGAATTCCTGAATTCCTGTGATAAGAATGTTTCTGTTAAGAATCTCAAGCATCTTTACTTTCTTTGGTGTGCAGCCTGAGGTGGTTGAGAAACTAGTTGGACTGCGAGAAGGCATACCACGGAAGGATGCAAAGGAGGTAAATTCAACCTTATAATTAGTTTCTCTTACATCAAACCCAAAATTTACTTTGGAACCTTAAGAGGATGTAAATCCCATGAAATAACATTCTGTTGGAAGTGTAATATTCAGGGATGAGGCACTGAAATCATAAGATATGCCAATTTCACTAGTGTTAAGAAGTACAAATAGGCTCGCTATCATTTGTAAGAAGTACCCTGAAATTTAGTGATTGGGTTTGCAACCATAAAGCTTAATTGGGAAACTTAATCACTTCTAAAATACAAGTTTCAAAGTATGAAGTATCATCGGTTTCAGTTTCAAC
Source organism: Vitis riparia (assembly GCF_004353265.1). NCBI lineage: Eukaryota > Viridiplantae > Streptophyta > Magnoliopsida > Vitales > Vitaceae > Vitis > Vitis riparia. Next base: position 4,902,425 of record NC_048442.1, on the reverse strand, counting down.
ACATGAATATGATAGTGATTTGGAGGAAAGGGGCTCATCTGCTTCAGATTTGATATCAATACTTGTCTTTTTCACACAGGTTGTCCAAGAGTGCAAAGAAATTTACGAAAATTCCCTTGTCAGCGGTAACCCCCTAAAGGCAGGTTTTATTTTCCCAAAGGTGAAGTGCCTAACAGCTTCCAAAGGATCGTTATGGCGGAAGCTGACTTGAGAGCTCCCTCCCTAGGATCAATGCTATCATTTTGATCATAGACAACTAAGCAGTGCGTTACACAAGCCTGTAGCCTCCCCTGATGGACAAGTTGCAGTTGCATTTCTTTTTGTAAACCAAGAGTATATTTTTCTTCAGTGCTTTACAACTCTCTACACTGTTAATTTTGCATTCCATTCATTGTAGATATTAAATTTCAGTGTTGTTCAAACTGGGTTTGTTCTATTTTGTGTCTCTTGTATTTGAACTGCTGATTTCTTGGAAGCCATGTTGGAATTGAGTGTTACTTTCTTGCAAAATCTAATGGATGTATTAGTCCTCTTATGGATTACACATTTGAAGCTTGTGTTGTTTCACATATCTCAAATCCAGGCTTCTGTGAATGCCATTGGTTTATTTCCTTTTCAGTAAATCCTGTTTGTAGAAGCTGTCATTTGGAAAAAACTTCTGATATGGACTAGTAAAGCTCTTTCATCCTAACACTAAATTTATCATTTACTGGGAGAAGCAAAAAAAAGAGTAGATTGTATGGGTTACATGCAGATGAGAAAAGTGGTTTTCAGAGAAGGAGTAAAGAAACAAAAGAGGGATGAAGTTGCATAGATTTGAATGTGTATGCTTCCTAGCAACCAAGCATTTCAGTTCAAATCCTCATCCAGTTGTGCCCCCTAACATGGATGATATGCCTTCTCATGACATCCTTACTCTTGTGGGACTTGCTTCTTCAAATCTGGCTTTGTAGGACCATTCTTCTTGGTTTTTTTTTTTTTTTTCTTTGTCTATAATGGACCAGCTCCTAACATTTGGCTCCCCTTTCTTGTCTTGCGGGTGACTCTTGTTCCATTCTCCAGTCATTGATAATCATCTATACTTTAAAATTTTCCTTATCCTTCCAAGTTCATCACTCACATAAAAATTCTCCAACCTCATTTTTAGACATCTCTTGTGGTTCTTGAACTAGGGATGATCATGGAACAAATATTTTCCAAGATCTATCTCACTTCCTAATATAACAGTTTGAGAGAAATATAAACGGATTATAAATGGATTTGGATTATTTTTCTTTCTATTTAACACGGTTAGTATTTAATTTATTTTTATTAAAAAGTATAATATTTATTTGTTTATATATTAAAATTTTTTAAAAGTTTTAAAAGCTAATTAAAAAAAATTTAATAAGTAAGAACAGGAAATTTCTTACTTGCCCCAACTCATCTTATTTTGGAACAAGGTAGGAATAAATTTAAATAATCGAAATATAGTACAAATTAGATGTAGTTGTCACATCAAAATTCAAGTAGATTAAAGTTTAAGTTATCCCAAATAAAATCTAATTATCTAACATTTAATGCATCATATAATCCATTGGTAATCAAATAAACATTTAATGCATCATGATTACCAAAAATTAAGTAATGTTTGAGTCAATATGATTAATATCCTAGCATAATACTTTTATAATTCAATTAACTTATTTATTCAAAATAAAATTTTAAATAAGTAAAATGTGGGTTAAATGAATCATGATTATAATAAGTTCAATTAACATAATTATTAAATAAGTCAATTCAGATTCAATTATTGTTATATTGGCTGACCCAAAAAATTGTTTATTAAATAAGTAATGTCAAGTGATGTTAATTTGATTCAAATATCATTATACTCGATTTAAACCCACAAAAAAAAACATTTTAAATTTGAGTCTAGATGATGAATCATATTAAATTTTACCGTCCTGAACCCAAACAAAGATTTATCGCTATCTTAGTATTAATCATGCATGATTAACATTTTATGACTCATTTTGAACTCATTATAATTACTTTCCAAAAATTATTAATCTCGTAAATATTAGGAGTCCTTCTACCATTTTTCATTTTTTTGTAGTACCATTAAGTCATGATCTCTTACCCATCTTTCAACATCAGATTTTTCTTGATTAATACTAGGAATTAATGGTGTGGTTGGACAAAGTTTAGTTAGAATTCAATAATTTGGTTCCCCGTGAAACTTCTTCCCATCAAATCAATGATTTCATGTGCGATAGATGGGTCCCCATGGAGATTAGATGCAAGGGACTAAGTCCTTAATCACTAAAATGACAGGGAACCAATTCCATATTTTCATGTCTGTCTGTACATTAGTAAGGCAATTTTCATTTTCTTTGAAAAAAAAAAAGGCCCATTAGCTGTTTGGTTACCGAGAAATTAACCCATTTGCATTCACTTTCTTGGAACACTGGCCAATGGCTGGTCTTGGGTCCATAATCCATCCAACCCACTATTGACTATCTTAAAGAAAAGTAAAAACCAAAAACCCATGATTGATATAATCTTGAATGAGAGTGCACATGTGTGTGGGAATTATATTATTCCATTTTTATGAGTAAAATATTGCAAATCCAATGCCCTAAAGTAGAATGTTGGGGTCCTTAAAAGAGAAAGATGACCACCAAATGGAGTAAAATACATTACATGGGGTTGGAATACTAAACCAAAAGGAAGGGAAAGAGGGGGCACTCAATTCTAAAGGGGGAACAAAATCAAAATGGAAGAATGAGCAGAGAAGAGAAATGAGAGGAGGAATCTCAGTCAAAGTGGTCAAACTTTTACACCCCAAGAAAGAAACATAATCTAGCATATCATGGAATAAAGAGCTGCCAACATTGTTTATTTTTTCCTTCAAAAAAAAAAGAAAAAAAAAAAGACCCTTTTCAAATATCATATATGCCTCTCCTTTGGAAGAGTACTACTCAAAAAAAATGTAAGAAAAAAAAAGGGGAAAATATGTGGAAAGTGAAAAAGAAAGGAAGGAAAATCGAAATGAGAGAAGCCATCCCATGAAATCTTCTTGTATTCATATGTTTTGAGGTAATCTCTTTTGGGGACTTCAATTGATTGCTATCACTTTCTCTATTTTGTTCTCTTTTTTTTTCTTCTTTCTCTTCATGTCTGCCCATTAAACTATGAAAATGGCAGATTCCCAATCATCTTCTCCACTCTGTAGGGAACACCCATAATTGCACCCAACTATTCTTTTTCACTATACAAATCTCAGCTCTTGAGCTCTCTTCACTTCCCCTTCTCCTCTTCCTCCTCCCCTCTTCCCCACATATATATTTTACTTGTTCCAATTTCCATCACTCTCCATCACCTTCTTCCAATATGATGGGCAACCCTTCTTCCACCACCACTTCAGTCAATGGCTTCTACACCATCCTAACTCGAGGCCTCGATGATCTCGACCGCTCCTTCGCCTCCCACAACTTCATGTCCATTCAGTTCCTCCAACGCGTCCTCTCCTCCCTCAGATCCTTCCACTCCCACCTCAACATTTTGGTGCAGAAGCTCCACCTCCCTGTGGGGGAGAAGTGGTTGGATGAGTACATGGATGAAAGCTCCAGGCTATGGGAGGCCTGCCATGTCCTTAAATCTGGTATTTCTGCTATGGAAAATTATTATTCTGCTGGTACCAATATCGTTTCCTCTCTGGATGGATACTACAGTCTGAATCCTCAGATTTCTCGCCAGGTAGTTGTTGGACTCACAGAACTTTTGATACTTCATAAAAATCTTTTACTTAACAAGTTTGATCTGATTTATAATACAGGTTATTAGGGCCATCATCGGTTGCAGAAGGGAGATTGTAGGGTTGGAAGAAGAGAACAAGAACTTGATGGAGACAAGAATCCAAGCATTATCGCTGCGGTTCGATGAGAACATATCAGTTGAATCAAAATTTATTAATGGGTTCAATGGCTTTCGAGGAGTTCTTCATGCAATGAGGAATGTAAGCTCATTGCTTCTCATGATCCTGCTAGGTGGCCTCGTCTACTGCTGGCCTAAATCAAGCTTTTGCCAAGGCGGACATGATGGGCAGGCGGTATTCGGATCAAGTTTCATGGTCTCCACCTCCAGATTGCAGCAAAGGGTGGCAGCTGAGCTAAACCGCATTGATGGGCAGCCTGGAATTCTGCTGTATGAGTTCAGGAAAGCCAAGGCTGCCACAGAGGAACTGAAGGTGAAGTTGGAGAGAGCATTGGAGTATGAAGGAGGAGGAGGTGAGATCCAAGACAAGGTTGAGAGCTTGAAGAGTTGGTTTGGGGTGTTGAGATGTGGGACTGAGAGTATAGTTGGGCAGCTTGATGATTTCTTTGATGAAATAGTTGAAGGGAGAAAGAAGCTTTTGGACATGTGCACTCATAGGTAAAGAGAGAGGATGAAAAGCTTTGAGTATGTGCAGCAATAGGTAGAGGAAAAAAAAAAAACAAAACAAACAAAGAAATGGTAAAGACAAGTAGAGGAATCAGCTGCTGTTGGCTGATTGTTGGTTCAGATTCTTCGATTTGCTTCTCAAACAGAAATATTTGCATTTATGTAACCCGATACAAAATTAAGAGAGTTTGATAATTCTCTCGAAAAAAAATTCAAAAAATATTAGCTAGTAATGGATGTTGCACATTTTTATTTGTTTTAATTTCATATTATTTTCATTTTTTTTTCCTTGTTCTATTCATGACTTTGTTTTGCAGCTGTATGAGGAAGCTTTGAAAGGAGGTTTTATTTGAAGGGAGAGAGAATGTGATTCTTGCTTTGAAGAAAAGCAAAACTTGCTATGTAAAGAGAAGAAACCAGAAGAATAGCATTGATACAAGTAGCTTCATTGGAAAGCAAGATTTTCCCATCCAAAAAGGACAGATTCTTTCTCCTCTGAAAAAGGAAAAGTTGTATTTGAGAAAGAGGGAATGATGCTTCTTGTTTTTTACCTCATAAAATCCACAAATTACATATCCATTGTGAACATATATGGTATTGATGTGAAGTTTATTAATGTAACAATGGGAGAGCTAAGCCTCTTTGAATAGGAAACAATTTTCAAATTCCTAGTTTGACTGACTTTTAATTTTTGAAGGATGAAATAAGGTTGTTTTTTAAAACAATTTTTAAATATTTTTAATTGTTTTTTTAAAGTATTCTAAGTAACAATTTAAAATATAAAAATATATATAATTCGAAAAACTTTTGCATCATACCTAAATGCGTAGTAGTTTTACACCTGTACCTCTCAATATGACTATATTGCTAAGACTTCACTTCAATCACTAGATCTGTACACCCCCTTCTTGTTTTAAGAATTATTCATAAGTCGTTTTTGAAATTTTTTTTAATCATATTTTAAATTTTTTGTAAATATATTATAATTTTAGTCAATATCTTAAAATAAATAAATAAATAATCCTTGTCATGATGGAATTGGATGGCCCATCCACTAAGTTTCTTTCCTATTTGGATCAAGGTTTGTTTGGCCATGAATTCAATGAATTTGGATCAAATAATCCAAATTTGGCCCTATTTGTATTAGGTCCATAAACACAAAAAAAAAGTATTAAAAAGTAAAAATAGTCTCCTCAAATTATTTTGTGACACTCAAGATACTATGAAGTTGTTGAATAAAGAGTGGAACAAAAACAGTATCTCCTACTACCGACATGGCAACATCATATGAATAGTAATCATACTTTACAAGATATTTTCATAAAAAAAAGAATCAAACTCACTATTAATTTAGCTGTTACCATACCAATTCAAAATGCCATAATCAAGATTGTGAGTGAGACAATATACCAATCATAAAGGGTAACAAGAAAAAAGTTACATTTCCACAAATCAAAACAAAAAAGAACCCAACGGTTAACGATACTTCTTACTTTTTAACAAAAAGAAATTTCATAAAATATATTTTGAATTAAGTTTGTGTTTGTATTTTTTAACTTTTTGTTATTGATAATTTGCTTTCAGATTTCTTTTTTTTTTTTTTTTTTTTTTTTTTAACTTTTTACTTATTTTTTAATATTTGACTTTTTCTAAATACTTAAAATAACCCGTTAGTTTTTCTTTACTTCTTAGTACTAGATTGAAATAAAGTATGAAAAAAAAACCAAATATGACCTAATAATTAATAGTTGTTTTTTTAAAAATTATTGTTTTGTTACAAAACCCATCGTCGAAAACACCATAAAAAACTACTCTTTGTGAAAACATTTATTATTAAGTACTATTAATGGCAAAACTACTATGAGTTAGTGAAAGTGTATTTAGTTTTTACCCTAATAATCATTCTCAACATTAATGATATGAAAGTGGAAGGGGCTTAAAAATATCCCATAAAAGTAAGAATAATAAGAGATAGATGCTTCTTGTGTCAAAAGGAAAGGAAAGAAAAAGGAATATGATTAAACCAGAAAAGGGAATGATGCCTCCTGCCCACAAGACAACTTGAAAAATATGAGATAATGACAGATGTTTTTTTAAGTGTGTAAAGAGAAAGTTAAAAACTCCTTTTCATTTCATTGTGTGGGTCACCCTTTGCACCCTCTCTCCACTTCAACTTTTCTCACTAACCCACCTTCAAATAAAGCTGTCTTCATTCTCATACTTCTTTCCCATCCTCAAAAATTTAAAGCAAAAGTGGCCTCACATACTCTTCTTCTTCTTCATATGACTTCTTGCTTCTTCTTGTACATGTATATATTTTTTAAAAATTTAAAATATTTTTTATATTTATTATGTTGAATTTATTATAAAAAAAATTAAAAACTATTATGATCATGTTAAATCAAGATAATTAATTGACCTTTTTTTTTATATATATAAATGGGTTAATAAAAAATAAATAAATAAATTGATATTACTACTCTTTAATTTCTAATTAAAAATCAATTTATGTTATAGACTTAAACCCATGGTTTGGCAAATCAATCACATCTTGGTTGAATTGGGTTCAAAACCTAGTTTTAAGATTTGAATGGAGTAAGCCATTCATGTTGAAAGTTGTTCCTTTGGATATTTGACTTTAGATTTTCCTTTAAAACATGAAAAATAACATAATGGGTTCGGCCAAATCCCACAAAGTTTACAGTGCATACAAGTGGGTTAATTCCATAACATTTCACTGGTCCTATTTGGAAATATTTTCAAAATTAGATTCTGTTTATATGTGTGATTTAAAAACGGTTTTTTTATTTTTAAAAACAAAAAAATATTTTTAAAATTTTCTAACATTATTTAACCATTATTCTCTAAAAAAAATTTTAAAAACAAAATGAAATAGATAATAATTTTTTAAAAAATAAGTAGGAGTTATTTTTACTATTTTTAAAAAGCAAAAGGAAAATATGGGTCATTTTCACCATGTTTTCTGAAACTTATTTTTAAAATTAAAGAATTAAAAATAGTTTTTAAAAACAAATTTTAAAAAATTTGTTCAAACGAATTCTAAACTTTTAAAAAACAATTTTTAAAAATAGTTTTCATTTATTTTTAATAACAAATTTTCGTTTGTTTTTAATAACAAAATTTTATTTAATAATTTAATAACTTAATATGAAAATTAGTTTATTTTATTTATTTCCAACAAAGGTTTGATAAATTCTTTAATTTTTTTAATTATTTCAAAATACTTTTAAAAAAAAAACTATTAAAAACATCTCAAATTAAAATTTTAAAAATGTTTTTTTATGAAAAGTTTATGAAACATATTTTTGGAAGTAGAAAATCATTTTACTATTTTTTGTTTGAAAGAGATTGTTTTTATTTCTATTCCCCTTAAAGGTAAATGTTATAAATTAATGCACATGAGCTCATTGGTTCCTCTTTTCTTTCTTTTCTTGCTGGTTTCCTTTAGACTTACTAAAAGTTTTCAAATGAGTCTGTCAATCATCTGCCAACTTCATCATATTGATGGGCAGAAACCATAATTCCTTCTAAAATCTAGTCTCTAGGTTGTTGTACCAAAAGACATCATCAACCCTCACCTTCATCATTAGAAGAACTGAAGAAATATGAACAACATTTATGATGGAGATGAAGCTCTTGGGAGTTGGGACTTCAATTTTAACTTATTGAAAATTGTCTACAGTATATATTAGTTTGCCATTTATTCAAGTTTTTATCATACTTGCAACTTGAAAAAATGAAGAGATATTTTAAATTTATGCAATATTCTCAAAAGTTTCCTAAGGAAATGATTTTGAAATAAAATTTTTATGGAGTTTTTCTAAGACACCCCAACTCCTTAATAGTGTGTTTCGGTTAAAACCAACCCCTTTTATAGAATAAATGTGTATTTTAGTTCTCTTTTAAAACTATATTTTCAAAATGGGATTTCATATAAATTAAAAAAAATAAAAAGATTAATTTGAACAATAATTTCAAAACTAACCCTGTATTTAGTAAATGTTTTTAAAAATAATTTTTAAAAATTATTCTCTAATGTTTTATAGAGTAATAGTTGTTTAGAACTTGAAATATTTTTAACCTCTTATCTATATTTTTAAATATATTTTAAAAATAATTTTTATATATATTATTTTATTTTAATCATTTTTCATATTTATATAGTTATTTTTTAAAATAATTATTGGAAAACAAATGAAAATAATTTAAAAAATATTTTCTAAAAATACTTCGGTTTCTATTTCAAGATACCAAACGTGTTTTCCTAAACTTTTTATTTTTTACAGAATAGAAAATTGTTATCAAACAGGCCTTAAAATTTTTCTTCTTTTTTTTTTGTCAAAGACCAATTTAACCCAAATTTCAAATTAACAAGTAGTTTTTCAATCCTTCATACATGAATGAAAATTTATTTTTATAATAATTTTTTATAACTAATATGTTTAATAAAATAAATAAACCATCATTTTTTAAGAATCTATGTACTTTGACAACAATCTTGAGTTAAATTATTAAAAATTATTTTTCAAAAATATTTTTTTTTTATGTTAAAAGTACTTATTATATTTTCAAATGATTTGTTTTCACACAATTATTTTATATTTTTTTTCAGTTCTTACTTTAAAATACCTCATTCCTTGGGATTTATATTTTATATTAGTTGTAACATAGAAAAAAGAACCCTATTATCATAAATATATTTGTTTAAAGTAGAATAAATTATTTTGGCATTTAGCATCCAAAATAGAAATAGATAAAAAAAAAATGGTTTTTAGCATTTATAATTCAAAAAAGAAAAAAAAATTAAAATGATTAAAATGAACAACTCATTATTGATGTTTTCTATACAAATCTATATATTCATGGGTTGATGAACTGCAATTCTTACTTCTTCAGAGATTCTTTGCAAGAATCATATTCTTATATCAAATTCATTATTGAAGCATTTGTTCATCTCATGCTTGGAATCATATCTCCATTTTTCAAATCATATGTATTTGAAAATCAATCTTTCTAACATACCCATGGTAAAGATTCTGAAAATATAAAATAAAAATAAAAAAAACATACAAATTGTGAAGTAACATTAAGCAACAATTTGAAGGGCAAATTATTACGGTTTGAATGTTTGTGAAAAGCATATCTAAGAAAGGGAAATTTGAAAAAGTTATTTATAAATTATAACATAAATGCGAATCCTTCTTGATCATTGTTAAGAGACCATTGTTCAAAAGTCGGTTAAAAATATTTGTCTGAAACCCAAAAAGTAAAATCAATCACGATATGTCAAATTTTATTTTATTGTTTGATATTTGTTTATACCTTAATCTAATTTTTTATACTTAAATTTCATTTGTTTGTAATTGGATTTAGTATTTCATATATTTGTACTTTCATCCGATAGTTTAGATTTCATCAACACTTTCAACGGTCAAGATTATAAGTTCAAAGGGTAGGTTCCAAAGATCGATACCCTAGCATTTTATAGTAAGGAAAAATATTAAAGAATCGAATAGCAACCGATCTAACTACTAATTTTCACTATTACCATTGGATGAAGGTATAAATGATAGACCAAATTACAAAAAATAAGACCAAATATAAAGAAGGAGATAAAATACAAATGAATGTGACCAATGTAAAAAAACAACTGACTACAAGTTAATAGAATCTAAATGCACATATGATACTACCATATTAATGGTTCTTTTCAGTGGTTACCTCTTGGATGGTGTAGCTGATCCTATACATTAAGTGAGTAATGATTCAAGCTGTAAAACAATGATGAAAGGTGGGGTGAGAGGACAAGCAAGAGAGAGGGAGAGAGTCCTGGGTTTCTCCCTTCTTTCCTTTTCCCTTTGTTTTTTTCCCTCCTAGAAATTGAAAAAGCAGTTTTTCCATCTCCATGAAAGGCTGAAAGCATTTGTCTGATTCTGGTTTCAATTGAATGAAAGCAAAGGTGTTGGTGATGATGAAAAAGATACTCCCTCAAAGTCTATGTTCCAACAACTGCATGCCCCCCACTCACTCCCCACATTGTCTTCTGTTTCTCTTCACTTTCCATTCTCTCTTTTTAGGAAGCTCCAATTGCAGAAGAATAAGAAAAATGCTTCATCAAGGGCCCAGTCATTGTACTCACTTATTCCCCCAACACACTCAATGGCATGTGTCTTAACCTTTTGTAAAAATGAGGGACATCTATATTAATTTCATGGCTGTATTCAACCAGCAATTTTGGGACATTTATGTCATGGGTGCATTCCATATGGCAATTTGATAAGGCTCTTGAGTGTATACAAGATCATTGACAAAGTATTGTTGCATAATTAGCCACTTAATACTATTATTAAGAGTTTTATTGATTATTTTTTCGACAAAAGAAAAAGCATACAACACGAATACTAGTCGTGATACATGAGATATTAAACTCTCGTAGTAAAAAGAAACAAAAATGTACTTACATGAATTGTGATAAATGATATTAGAGTCAATTCCATTATATATATATGAATTAATGAGCTATATCAAACACCCGTGTTTGCATAAAAGGAGGCTCATCTAATATGAATACGCGTTTTTAAAAGTCATAGAAGCTTAGAAAGGATAATATTTATTCCTATCACTCCTTTAATAAAGAGTCATGTGACAATCACAATTTAATGTCACTTTCTTAATATAAAGTACTACTTTTAATGAGTTGATGCTAGAAGTTTGCGACCCATCCTCTCATCCATTTTTCCAAAGCTTTACTTTTGCTTAGTATAATATTATAGCCACCAAATCTGCTGAATCAAAGCAAATTGGAGATCTCATTCAAGAAAAAAAAAACACACCATGTTTTCTTTGGCAGTGTATTACATCACATACAGCATCAGCAGGGAATCAATTAAAAACAAAAATGGAAAAGAAAAAGAAAAAGAAAGGTAAATCATAACCCTTTTTCATAGGAAGGTTAAGGTTGTAGACTTGGGAGTAGGGGTTGTGAAACACAAAGTGATACCAATCTTTGACTTTGTAGTCCTGTCCACCACAGAAGGCAGCCAAGGCAACCAAACCAAACTCCATTGACAAGGACGATCATGACTTTGGCCCATCATACAAAGAAATCAGATCCATTGTGCTTGGGGAAGGGGGTGGGGAGGAATCCCCTTTTTCCATATTTTAGCCGTCCTTTTTATTCTTTCTTTTATCAAAATGGAGATGATTTTTATTCTTCCAGGATCAATCATATCACAAACACAGAATCTTCCCGGTCTGGTCTGGTCTACGTGTAACTCAATTGCCTTCTAAGTCTTGTGAGTTTGGAGCTTTGGAAGGGAGGATTTGGGATTTTCTTTCTGATATCATGCCGGCAAAAGAAAGGCAGATTGGTTTATGACTCAACCACCAAAAGCTTTAATAAAATTTGATGGAATGTGTACCACCCTTCAATGTTGAAAGAGTAAAGAGGAACCAAACTTGAGATTTCAAAAAGGAAAAATACAATTTATGCCCCACACAATTTTCTCTGGATTGCTTCTCCTTCACACCACATGGCATAGCATATGGGGACTTTTTGGACTCTAATAAGATGTATTGAGGAAGACCATGAGTCTGGGCAAAAACCAGCACAGATGATTGAATGTAATGATAAACTGCAGAAAAGCACGAGGGCACAAGCCTCAGGTCACCGCAGCAAAACAAAATGGGTGATGTATCATGTAATTGTTTACCTAAAATGCTTCGTCAAGGACTAATTGGGAATGCAAAGTTCCAGAAAACAGTATACAAATACAATCAAAGCCGGTTTTCTGCTGCATGACAATTGCTATTATTTGGGGCAGTTAAAAAAGAAATGTGAAGAGTGAGAATACAGGAAGTTATTTGAAAGTTTACTAAGACCCTAATCCATGGTGTGTATCAGATTCACAAATAAATATTTAGCAAGGCTTTAAAAACTTTCAGAGGTGCATGGAGGATTCAGTTGCTCAGCAATCACTGTTCTGCAAACATCATAATCATCAACCGTTTTGAGGCTGAAAGGCACCTTGTATTGCTGGTCCGCTGTCACCAAGGCCATTTGCCCATATAAGCGGATCAGTGAATGACCAAAATGGCTTGCCCCCCATCAACATGGCAGCATCACTCTGTACCAAGATGTGGGGGGTTAACAATTGTGAAATGTTGGCATCTGCAGAAACAATTGGAGAAAGACTGGGCTGTACAGAAACAATTAAATAAGGAACTGAACTGGGACTTATTACCATGTGCAGCAGAAGACTGTCATGAATGGAAGATGGCAATCCTTAACAGGATGCAATCTCAAAAAGATTTTCAACCATCAAATCCTGGCATTACAAATTGAGTAGCAAAAATTTCAACTCGGGTTCTGAGCTCAACAATATCTTTATTGCTCTCAAGGCCCTTCAGAAAAGCCTTCTGCATTTTCCCATGCTCTCTCTGTACGACACTTGCAATCTGTGCAGCTCTGAGCAAAAAGTCAGCAATTGTCTCAAAATCGGCCTCTAGACAACCTCTTGATGTCATAGCAGGAGTACCTGGGACATTCATAAATACATTAAACACTAAAAAAAACTAAATTATCATTACAGAGTATTGCTGTGAAAAATTAGCAAATTGGCAAGTGATGAGATCTCAACTAACCAATCCTTACACCTCCAGGAGTAATAGTGCCATTATCACCGAATATAGCAATTTTATTGAGTGTAATGTGGCACATTTCACAGACCTTCTCATAGTTCTTACCTATATTCAAGTTAGAAAAGGAAAATTTAGAGTTTGCTCATTTATTAAGACATCAGAAAAGAGAAATAATTTATGCATATTAAAATTGAACCAAAAAGAATAACACAAACTTACAGGTGCACAAGCACACATGAAGATGGTAAGTTCAATATAAATCAGCAATTAAAAAAGGGTTTCCCATTATATAACCTTACTTATTTTAGCAAGAAAAAAATGAAAAATAAGAAAGAAAATCAGCACAACAGTGATACTGCATCCATGCATATTAGTTTGAGAAGACTGCCTAACACATTAACCTTGGAAGAAGAGTTCAAATACAGTACCTACTTAAAAAACCACAAAATTTGCCTGAACTGAAGGATGATTGCTTTAGTTTAACTGTCCATTTAGAACAGACAAGGATTTGAATTATATAAGTACATTACATTGAGTTCCAATCCTTTTAGATAGGGTCTAATTTATGGTTAAATTAAATCCTCCATGACAACATATAGAATAGTTCAGTCAAAATTTTTAGATACGGGCCATATGGCCAACAAAAATCACACAACTCCTGTAGCAAGTAATAACAATTATTCAGGTTCCATAAGCATAAACCAAGCATTGGTAAACTAAAAGAAACACAAATGAGAAGAAAATAGACAAATAATTAAAAATAAAAATAAAAAAGAGAAGAAAAGAAAAGAATAAGAAAAGAAAGGTAGAAACAAACAAAGAAAGTTGATTAAAGTAGCTCTAGCAATTCAAAGAATTGAGTGTCATCCATCATGCATACTGAATTTCTGAATCCATCATTCTCTAGTGAAATCAAACACAAAAGCTCCAACCAAAGAACTGTTTAGAGCTAATCTAAAAGAATGCTAGTACCGCAAGATTTAAGTGGTTCAGCAGCATGCCCACATCTATGGAAAAGACAAAAATAAATCTACCATCTCAGAGAACTGGGATCACAAAAAACTTCTCCTATCTCACCTTTGTAAACCTGAAACCAGATCTTTCAGCTAAAGCTCTATTTGACACGAAGGATAGAGACCTTTAATAAAAAGAGGCAAGGGGTCTTGAAACATAAAAAATTACTCTCACCATAACATTATTGACTCTAATTAAACTGAGCCTCCCTAGTGAACACTAATAAACTGAATACAGGATATCCATCACAAACAGTTTTATCCACAGCTTTTCTTATAACCAATAAATAAATAAGTTGCATCTATATCTTCCATAGAATTCTTTGAATTATTTTCATCTCTGAAACAACCTAAGTCTCACTCCTAACTTGAAGTCTACAAACACATTTACTTATTGACTGGATTCAAATAACCAGTCAAAATTTATCCTGTAAGTTTAAAATCCTACAAAATCCAAGACTTCCATTTGCCAACTCTGACACAAAAATTAGATTCAGGTTATCCTGTCCTCAGCACCACCACATAACATCATCCAAATTGAAAAATAGTTTCTTGTATCCAAATGGAACTGTCAAAACACTAGTGCTCAGAACAAGGAGAGATTTATATAACTTTAGATCACAGTCGATAGAATAGCACTTATTCACTGATACTCAGATGGTCATAAGTGGCATCCTAGATTTTGCGCAAGTGATCTAACTTTTCAGCAACAAAAGAAGCAAGAAAAAAGAAGGAACCATCTTCACAGGACAGAAGGGAACAGAGAAGGGAGGGAAAGGGAAGGGATTGTGAGGTTATCTACAAGTCTCCACTCACATTCAAGGTTTCTTAGCCATAAGCTTATTACAACATTTAATAAACAAGTAAAATGTCAGAAAGCATGGCCTAAGAATTCTACTAGCTGCAACAAACCACAAATACCAAGTCAAAATATTAAAGCAAGAAACTAACTCAACAATACAATAGCAACTAAGTCCAAATTATAGTCCACAAGATTCAAGTAGTGAAAGGATTAGATTGGAATGATAGCTAACTTACACATAAACAGAAGGTAAAACAACCACACTTGCATAAAAACAAAAATAAGCTAATACCTGTCAATCCCAGAGTTCTAAGATCCCAAAGTAACAAATGGTTGTCTGTGCCTCCAGTTACCAGCCTACATTTTCTTCTCAGTAAAGCAGATGCTAAAGCCTGAGCATTTTTCTTTACCTGCAGCATATATGCCTTGTACTCTGGAGTAGCCACTTGTTTTAGGGCTATTGCAAGGGCAGCAATGTGGTTATTGTGAGGGCCCCCTTGCAATGATGGGAAAACAGCAAAGTTTATCTTTTCCTCATAGTCATAGTGATCATTATCATCTCCTTGACTTAGAATCATCCCTCTTTTCCTTGGCTTTGTACCCTTTCTATAAAAAATTATGCCTCCCCTGGGACCCCGTAGACTTTTGTGAGTTGTTGAGGTAACAATATCACAGTAATCAAAAGGGTTTACACATTCCTAGAGAAACATCAGTAAACACAACATTAGAAAAATAAATTGTGAATAGATGACGAGAAGCTTATAAGCATGTAAAAGATTCATTTCTTCATTAGCCTGACACATTATATTTGTGCAACATCAAAAATGAAAATTACATAATCATACTTCAGCATGTACACTTAATTTGATATCTTAGGTCATACAAATCAAAGCTTGCACAAAGACAGGAACCTTCTGTAAATGCTGATAAACCGTGATGCCAATGCAATATATTTATATTTACATATAAAAAAGGGAACTGCAGACAGTGACAGAGCCAGCAGTTTAGTTTGGGGGGGTTGGGGGGGCAACTTTTAACACATATACAGGCCTTAGCCTAATGGTCCAGGCTTGTCATTGTTGGGGGGCCAATAACAGTCCTGGGTTTGAGTCCTATTGTAAGAAGTGGAGTTTTTTGTTTCAACATTTTCAGGGGGGGCACCTGCCCCCTCTAGGCCCTAGCTGGCTCCGCCACGGACTGCAGAAAGAACTGCAACAAGGACACATCAGATTACACAAGTAGAATACAAAGGGTTCCAAGCAAAAGATCAAAAAAAGAAAGGAACAGAACCTTCCACACCTACTTCAAACCTAACCAATAAATAAAAAAATAAAAATAAAATAAAAATAAAAATAAAAAAACATCATAGATGCCTCTTCTATACAACGCCAAATACATTCCAAGAAATTGTGCATGGAAAAGGATTTGAGCGATTGTTCTGAACTGTCAAAGTGAAGAGAGGTATTTTCCAGGCTCAGGTTTATCGTGAATAGCTATAGTATGAATATCACCATCTGGTCTCAGGATTAGTTATGTGAAAGATAAAGACATTAATTAAGAAAATCAACAAGATACATGACGGCTTCATGAGATGCCAGCCATCTCAATGCAACTCTTGCCCCAGCAAAATAAGTTGTTCAAGTCCACCAGAAGCAGCAATTTAATTCACATTGATGACAACACATTGTTGAGAGGGGCTAAAAATGTGGATCAATGAAGAAGGAGAAGAAAAGGGGTAAAGAAAGAGAGAAGGTGGAAGAGGAGAGGACGGACCCTGAGGGGATTTATCTTATGTAGAGCTTGAGGATGCCAGTTGGTGGATTGGATTATGGGAGTTCAAAAGTCGGAACCCGTGGATGCGGTACAATGTCATTACAACCTGGTGGGCTTTGTTTGAATATTAACCCTAACTACTAGGAGGGTACATAAAAATTGTTAGCCACAAGGATCTAGTATTTTATTCTGTTTTTCTCTTGTTTTTTTTTTTTTTTTTTTTCCTTTTATGTCACAGCAGAGAGGAATAAGCATAATCCATTGAAGAACCTTAGATAAGTGGGAACTTCGTTTGTTTTTTTCTCTACCTAATATTGCTTGGTTTCTTTGGTAATAATAACAATGAGAGTGTTCAAGGCACATAAACATGAACAAATCTAAAAACCAATCAATATTCTATGCACATGCAGGTCGTTGTAATAAGGAAAGAATAAATTGGGTTTTGTAGGGATATTTTTTATGTTTAAGTTATTCATTAATTAGATCCGAGAAGGGTATATTGGAATTATTTATATCATTGAAATTATTATAATGCTGTTTTCTAGTTAATTTGGTAGGTAAACAACTTAGTAGTTAGTATTAATAGTGTTTAGTTTGTTACTTCAATTTTTATTTTTTTTTTTGGTGATATGCAAATGAGAAGATATACTGAATAGAGAAAGTGCCTAAGAAGAGCCCACCAAGGTACATATGATGTATACAATTAGCGTCCAATAGACAAACGGAAAGGAAGGAAGAAAACAAAAAAAAAACATCCCTATTACTTCAAACTCAACTAAACTACAAAACCTACCATTATTATAAAATGGTCGTTTATTAACACTCTAACCCAATCCAAAAAGATGCACAAAGGAAGATTTGATTGTTTGATCCAACTGTTCTACATTTGAAAAATCTCTTATGTCTTGCCATCCATAACTTCCAAAATAGGCACAACAAAGCAATCTTTCAAGCTTTCTTTCTCTTTTTCCCCACAAAAGAACCATGCCAACTCAGGAAATTACCCCTTACAAAGGGGTGCATCACCTAGGTCACTCCAAACAAAGGAAAAACCAGCAGCCCATAGTTTTAAAAGGCGCAAGGCGCACCTAAGGCATAGAAGTCTCCTACAACTTAGGCACAACAATAAAATATATATATATATATATATATCAATTAAGTGAAACTTGGCCTAGGATACATATCAATTTTATAATTTTTTTTTTTTTTTTATAAGTACAACAATTTTATAAAATATGATCCATAATCTAATCCAATCAATAAAAAATTTAAGATTCCAAATATTTAAAAGAAGCATTCAACCAAGAAGTAATGAAATTATATAAATTTCAATATATAATTAGAAATTTCAAAAATATAAATGTTTAAAAAGGAAAAGTAAGGGTGGAATTCTTCTTATCAGGAATTCAAGATAAGGTGGTGGTTGAGGAGAGGGAGGATGAGATGTTTTGGGAGGTTACAAATAGTAGATCCTTTTCTGTTAAGTCCCTCTATTCTATCCTTGAGGAAGTAAGGGTAGGCCCTTTCCCATCTAGTATTGTGTGGAATGCTTGGGTTCCTCCTAAGGTTAGTTTTTTTGCTTGGGAGACAACATGGGGAAAAGTTTTGAATTTAGACCAATTGCAAAGGATATAGTGGTCTTTAGCCAATAGATGTTCCCTTTGTTATGCTCATGGGGAGTCAATTGACCATATACTATTGCATTGGAAAAGGCAACACTGTTGTGGGAGCTCTTGTTCTCTTTGTTCAAGGTGTGACAGGTGATTCATGCTTCCATTAGAGAGACCCTTCTAGGGTGGTATGGTTCGTTCATTGGAAGAAAGAGGATGAAAGTGTGGAGAGCAGCGCTTTTGTGCCTTTTTTGGACAATTTGGAAGAAGAGCAATAGAAGATTTTTTGAGAATATGGAACTTTCTGTCCAAAGGCTGAAGTTCGTGTTTTTATGCAGCTTATTATCTTAGACAAGCTTGGTTTATAAAACATACTTCTATGTCCTTAACTGATTTTACTCATTGGTTGAGGACGGATTGAGGGGAGAGTACTTTTGTTTTCCCTATCCTTTTTAGTGCTATTAGGCAGCTGGTGTATACACTGTGTGTACTTTGGTGCACCCCTTTTGGCGTTTTTATACAATTTGCACTTACCTATCAAAATATATATATATATATATATATATAGGAAGTAAGGTAGATGAGGCACGCCTCTTCAACAATGCGCATGTCTTGGCAAGCAAGGCACTATGACTAGGAGTGGTTGTGCCTTAGGCCTAGCGTCCCTTTTAAAACTAAACAACTACCACAAGATTTTCACACTAAGGTAGTGGAGAAGCAAGCGATTAGCAGCCTCCTGATCCCTTTTACACATGTAACATCTATTGGAATACTCCATGCCCTCATTCTAGCTAATCAAACATTAAAACCCTTCCCCAAATACCTTCCCAAACAAATAAACCCACTTTCTACTTTGCTTAAGGGGAAAAGTTCACTTCCTCCTTTCGCCAAGGATACATAGAAAGGGTTGACAAAGAGCTTGCTACTCTTTGTTTTCTTCCAAACCAATCTATCCTCCTCATTCCTTCTAATTGAGGTTGATTGCGGTCACTGAAAAAAGACCTTCACTCCTTACAATTCCCAATATGTAACTATTCATGAAAATAGGAACTCCATCGGCCCCCTCCCCAACCTATTCTCACATATCTACTATCCAAGAGTCTCTATCAAGGATTATAGAAAATAATTCAGGGTAGGACTCTTCCAAAGAACTTTCTCCACACCATTCATCTTTCCAGAATTTTACCCATGTGCCATTAACTACAATGAAGCATGCCCTATTTCTAAAGACTTCCCATCCGATTATAGTAGTCCTCCAAAACCCCATCCCATAGTCATTCCTTACCACTTTTGAGAACCATCTCCCTTCTTTTGTCACATACTTCCTTGCTATGACCCATTTCCAAAGGGAGACTCTCTCAAAGGAAAATCTCTAGCTCTATTTACCAAGAAGAGCCTTATTAAAAGAGTATGGAAATTTCTAACGTCAAACCCTCTATCCTTGTTTACCATGTAAACAGTAGATCAATTAACCAAACGAGGCTTTTCCATAAGCCCTGCCCCATAGGAAATCCTTTTGGATGGGAATAGGGACATGAAATAAATTGGAGGACTTGACATCATTTTTTTTTTTATCAGTAAAACGAGTATTGTATTATTGGTGGACTTGACATCATGTTATTGATCAAAATAAGTCTCCCTCCTTTTAATAGGTACTACCTCTTCTACAAGGCTAGCTTTCTCTAAAATCTCTCATACACCAAATCTCCTACCCTCATTGATTTGTGAGGAGTACCTAAATGTAGACACAAGTATGTAGAAGGCAGGCAGGCTACCTACCTTGCAAACCAACATTGAGGCTAGACCCTCCACATTTGTGACTTCCCTATCAGAATTACCTCACTTTTCTCCATATTTATTCTCAAACCAAATATTGCCTCAAATTGCATGAAGGTCTAGCTTAAATACATCAATTGCTCTTGGTTAGCATCGCAAAAATTTAGGGTGTCATCACTGAATAAAAAATAAGACACTTCCATTCCCTCCCCACCTTTCCTTCCCACTCCAAATCTTGAGATGAAACCTCCTTCATTGGCCATTCTCAAGGTACGACTAAGTGCCTCCATTGCCAAAAGAGGTAAGGGGAAGAGGATCTCCCTACCAAAACCCTCTTGAAACTCTAGAAAAAATGGGATGGGACCCCATTGACTAAAACTGAGAATTTCACTATAAAAATGCAGCATTTTATCCATCTCACCCATTTTTGGCCAAAGCTCATTTTCTCTAAAACCATTAATAAGAATATGAATTCACATGATCAAATGCATTTTCAATTTCTAGCTTGTAAATGAACCACTATCGGTGTTCTTTAGCCTTGAATCTAAGGCCTTATTGGCAATGTGGGTTGCATCTAAAATTTGTTTACCCTACATGAAAGCTTGTTGGTAAATTAAAACCACCTCATCTTGAGTCAATTAACCAAAACTTTAGCTAGAAGCTTATATAACCCACCTACTAAGCTAATGGGTCTAAAATATTTCAAGTCCTTGACTTCACATATCTTATGAATCAAGACCAAGAAAGTAGCATTTAACCTTCTCTCAAAAGAGTTGTTATTAAAGAACTCCTTGAAGAAACGCATCACCTCGGTTTTTATGAAGTGTCACATCACTTCTTCCAACAAGGCCCACTTGCTAAACTCAACTACTAACCTTCTAGCCTCAAACTCTTCAACAATGAGGACTGTTTTCTCTCCTTAGAATCCCAAAAGGCGATTTGATTTAGGAGCAATATTCCCAAAGAACTCTTTTCCATGTTTTTAAATCTTATTTAAGGGCCCTTCAGTTTTGCTACCAAAATGTGACTAAACAAACGCACTCACATTATAACCATCCACTAGTTCCTTGTTGGATATGTGAAACACCTTCCAATTTAAGCCACATATTTTCAAATCTAAAGGCAAATTTATCCCTCCTCATCTCACCACCATTTAGAACTATAGAGGAATGATTAGAAATCAGTTTAGATAGAACACATTGAATTAGGTTGGAAACAAATTCCTCTTGATCATCTGAAACTAAGAAGCAATCAAGCCTTAAAGAAGATAGAAAATTTTGACCACCACACCAACGGAGTGGCCATTCACTTAGAGGAAGATCCCTTAAGTTCAAGTCCTCTATGACTTTCAAAAAGCGCCTCATATCAAAAGGCATTCTTAGGCAATTCTCCTTTCCTCGAGAATTCTGACCATATTAAAATTCCCTCCTAATCACTAGGGGTTGTCACAAAAACCCCTTTCGGCCCCTAATTCTACCCAAAAATTCTCTCTCTTCTTCCCCCTTCCCCTCACCCCATTCTCCTCAATTTGGACCAGTCAATAGACTCTAAAGAATACCTAGTCAAAATCATTTTCACAACTTTTGAATTGACAAGAAATAGAGAACAACATAGCATCCATAACAATAAATTCCAGCACTTTGTAGTCCCAAAAGAGTATTATGGCCCCTAACAAACCTTTGACATCCATAGGTCCCCACTCCAAAATCATCCCACTCCCAAGCTCCCCATTAGCTACATAGACATCTATTACATCTCAATTTCTTGACGCAACCTAGATTTGCATCTTGAGACCTTAATAATGACTTTATTATCTACAGCTTCTCCTCGTCATTGGCCTATCTAACCTTCCAAGAAAGGATTTTTAATTTTTTCATGCAACCTAGGTCGGCTCCCAAATGCACCTCCCACAACCCCTTTCATTTTTGGAAAAGCCTTTGCAATTGACCAAGCATTCCAACCTCTAGAGCTCTCTCTTAAACCAAGATATTGATATTAACTTCCTCGATAGCCACTCTTAGCCTTTGAAATTTTGCCAGTAGGGAGAGTAGAGAATTTGAAGGTTTTGGCTTTTGAGTTTGGTTGTAAAGTGGGAAGGCTTCCAACTTCTTACTTGGGGCTTCCTTTGGGTGCACATCACAAGTCCATGGCTGTTTGGGATGAGGTGGAAGAGAGATTTCGGAAAAGGCTTGCCATGTGGAAAAGGCAATTTATCTCTAAAAGAGGGAGAATCACTCTAATTCGAAGCACATTGTCAAGTATGCCCATATATTTGATGTCCTTACTGCGTATTCCAATAGTGGTTAGTTTAAGATTGAAAAAAATTCAAAGGGATTTTTTGTGGGGAGGGGGAGCTTTAGATAGGAAGCCTCATCTAGTAAAATGGGATACTGTTTGTTTGGACAAAAGGAAGGGTGGTTTGGGAGTTAGACGTTTTTCTACTCTCAATAGGGCCCTATTATATAAGTGGAACTGGCACTTTGCAAATGAAAGGGAGACTCTTTGGAGGCATGTCATTAATAGGAAGTTTGGGGAGGAAGAAGGGGGTTGGTATACTAGGGAAGTAAGGGAGGGTTTTGGAGTAGGTTTTTGGAAGAAAATAAGGAAGGAAGGGTCTCTTCTGCAAAACAAAGTTGAAGTTACTATGGGGGATGGTAGAAAAGTGAAATTTTGGAAAGATAAATGGTGTGGGAACTTCGCTCTTTGTAATCCTTTCCCCTCTTTGTTTGCTTTTGCGACTTTTAAAGAGGCTTGGTTAGTGGAGTTGTGGGACTCTTCGGGAGAGGAAGGGGTTTGGGAGCCCTACGTTCTCTAGGCCTTTCAATGACTGGGAGGTGGAGGAGGTGGAGAGATTACTTTTGACAATCCGAGGAAGGAGGCTTAATCCTAATTTGGAAGATAGAGTGTTGTGGAAAGAGACTAAGGATGGGATTTTCTCAATTAATTCTATTTATAATGCTCTAGTCTCAAGAAGTGTTGTTCAGTTTCATAATAGCATCATTTGGAGTCCCTGTGTTCCTACTAAAGTGGGTTTTTTTTGCTTGGGAAGCCTCTTGGGGATCAACTTAAAAAGAGGGGGTGGACTTTAGCTAATAGATCTTTCCTTTATTGTGCGGAAGAATAGTATATTGATCATATTCTAATTCATTGCACGCAAGAGTTTTATAGGAGTTATTGTTTGCTCTTTTTGGCGTAATTTGGGTCCTTCCTTATTCGGTTAGAGATACCCTTCTTGGTTGGCATGGTATTAACATGGGCAAGAAGCGTAGAAAGGTGGGGAAGGCAACCCCTTTGTGTCTTTTTTGGGTAGTTTGGAAGGAGAGAAATAGGATTGCATTTGAAAATGAGGAGCTTTCAATTCATAGGTTGAAAAATTCTTTTGGATGTAACCTTTGGTTTTGGACTAAGTTAGTTGTAAATGAAGGACCTCTTCTTTTATTCAATTTTTTTGATTGGTTGGATTATAGTTGAGGGCTGATGATTTTTTGTATCCCCTCTTCTTTTTGTTCTTGCTTTTAGGCGCCTCTTGTATACCCCATGTATGCTTTTGGGTCAGCCTTAAGTGCCTTTCTTTCTAATATATATTTTCTGTGTGTTTACTTATCAAAAAAAAATAGCCACTCTTAGCCTCCATCTTCCTCAAAAGGGAAATTACCTCAATTCCAAAGCCCACCATTGGCATCTTGACAAAGCTACTAAAAGTTGCCAACTTGCAAAAGAGACATTCGAAAGGGGGCTCCTATCCCGCTGAACAGCGCTAAGGGTCTCTTTTAACCCATCCATCTCCCCTAACCTCCATACTCTCATTAATCTCCCCACATTTCTAGAAACACCCTAGACGTGCCATCTTGGCGCACCATCATCGACGGCCAAATTTCAACTCCCATGAGCCTTGCGGAAGTCCCCACCTTCGACAGATGCAAATGTCCCTAACCAAGAACAACTTCTAACAACTTACTCACCAACCCACTTCTAGAACCTAAGGACCTCATCTCAAAAAGAGAAGAAAATGAAGGAGACTTATCCCTCAACAAGGGACCATGATAAAGAAATTCAATTCTCCCAAAACAAAGGCCTTCTGCAATCCAAATTTTTAACTATTTCATCTATGGTTTTTAATCTTAGTTAAGAAAGTACAAGAGCAAGATATCTCTAATTCAGGATAAACCTTCAAATCCCAAACTCGAATAGATTTCATCAGTCATGACCAAATGAGAAACCAGACCACATAGCTAACAAGACCAACCAAAACAAAATTATATACAACATAGTTCCAGCAAAGCAAGTCATGAACCATGCAGATACAAAATTTCAATCATAAACAAAAGGCAGCAAAATTCACACCTTAGCCGCAACAAGTCCGCTAATTTGAGCCATGTCGCACAAAAGCACTGCTCCACACTTATCAGCAATCTGTCTAAACCTAGCATAATCCCATTCACGAGGATATGAACTCCCACCACAAATAAGAATCTTGGGGCGAAAATCAAGCGCCCTCTCTTCAAGCTTATCAAAATCTATATACCCAGTTTGTGGGTTCACCTTATAGGGTAAACTCTCAAAGAAGATAGACGCCCCCGAAACTTTCCTGCCATTAGGAGTGTAGTACCCATGACTAGTATTTCCACCTGATGGAGTATCCAACCCCATGATTCTATCACCCGGAAGAAGTAAACCTGTGTAAACTGCGAAATTTGCAGAAGTACATGAATATGGCTGAACATTCACTCCCCAATTCTCCGGATCAAGATCGAATGCCTTCAATGCGCGCTTGCAACAAAGCCATTCAATCTCATCAATATACTGATTCCCACAGTAATACCTAGCACCCGGCATTCCCTCGGAATACTTATTCGTCAAATGGCTTCCCAGGGCTTCCATCACCGCCCTGCACACGAAATTCTCCGAAGCGATCAACTCAATTCCCTTGAATTGCCTCCGCTTCTCTTTTTCCATAATATCAAACACATCAGGATCGGCCACGCAGAGCCGCTGGTTTCCCCACGCCCTCACAGCGCTCCGCCGCGCCTCGAGCTCCGCCTCCATCGGATCTCTTCTCACCGCCGAACAAGTGACCTCCCCGTCTCTCCGCCTCTTCAAGCACATCGAATGCCCCAATATCCTGAACTCCTCCACCTTCTCTTCCTCATCCGCGCTCTCTCCCCCGCCTCCACCATTCTCGCCCCTGTGATTCTCCTCCAACAACTGCAGTGGCGCGGTTGGCATCGGGTTCGTGGATTCGCGGAAGCTGGAATCAATCTGAAAAGCGATAGAATCGTCGGCTATTTGCACCGATGAAGACGATGAGAACCCAAGAGAGAGATTGGAGCTGGAGTTCAAATCCATTATAAAACGCAAAACCCTAATCCTAGCCCTAACCCTAGTTGGGAATGTGTTCAAGGGCGTGAACAACAGTAGCAACAGCAGAAACAACGACAAGAACGCTTCAAGCAGTTACAGTAACAGTAGCGGAAGAGCGGTCTTCTAGAGGTCGAAGCAGCCTCCATGGAATTCTCAGAAAACCCAACCCAAATCCTAGCCCTAACCCTAGAAACGTCACAGGGATGCGTAGGATTGACGATGGTGGTGAAATTCCGGACCGATGCACCTGGACTTGTTTTGGAGGTTAGCTAGCATGTGGTCACCAGAAGCCTCGATCACCCGCATGTCGCTCGAACGCCCAATTTAATACGACGCCGTTTTTAGGGTCTGATGAAATTCCTCCCTAAAAAATTTAAAAATACCAAAATATTACCGAGTTTTAAAATAAGAGCCTCTTTGGATGTGTGATTTAAAAATGGAGAATTGTGTTTTGGGCCCAGCTGGACCCAAAAATTAACATTTGGTCCATAAATGTTAAAGAATTAAGCCCAACACCCAAACAAAGTCTCAAATTTGAGAAGAAGGATATACAATATATAATTTGCCGAAAATGCCTTTTGCTGTGTATTAAAAAATCCACGTTGGATTTCTCCCTTTGTTTTCCCTAAATTGGAGTCTACATTAGGCGTTTTCACATTCCCGACTTCGTCCCTTGCTTCCGCCCAAAGAATGCCCTAATCCTCTATGCCAATCTCATTATCTCTCGATCTCGTCTTTCCCGACCATCTGATTTTAAGTGTAGGCAGTGGAGTTTTTCATCTCTATCGATCCATTGTCGTCGACGATCACCATTGGATTTGGCCTCCGCGACGAAGTAGTTGATAGTTGAGGTTAGTAGGTTCAGCAATTTCATTTTATGCTTCATTTCAGCTATCCGGACCATTTGATTTCAGCCCAAATACATTGCCCTAATTTATCTCACGATTTCAGTTTGTCATATATTGTTCCCTCATCGATCCCCACCGACGGTGCCCTCCGTGCTGAGCATTGTTGGATATTTGAGGTTAGGTGGGACTTTTTGGAGGTTGCTTGCTGTCTGAATTGAGGAGGGAGCTTCTCTTACCATAAGGTAAAGCAGTTTTTTTTTTTTTTTAAGCTTAAACCCCGTAACTGATGTTTTTTGGTTTAACATATATTTTTTATGGGTAGTTTTTGATTTAGCATTATGATTATCAACTCTTTATTTTGTGTGGATGACTTGATCTCTTGATAGCCATCTTTCATTGTGGGTTATGGTGTTTCTAAGACATGGCTCACAGTTTGAAATAGTGAGGATCTTCATGGGTTAATTGCAGTTGCATGTCCTGGTATCAATAATTTTTGTTTAGATAATTATGTTTGTGTTCAATTTACATGATTGATAGCCTTGACATGCAAAACCCACTTCTTTTTATTAACCTGTGATGTCACCATGATTGACTTGTTTCTCCATCAATATGACAACTCGCGATTGGCATGAACGATAATGGTGATGATGAAGATGACATAAAAATATATTTTGATTTTGCCTACATTTTACTTGGTTCACTGATGTTTGTTTGATTTAGCATTGCATATTCATTTTAGAAATTTGTTTTCATTTTAGAAGTTTGTTTTATACGTGCAATTTGATTCTAATATATGATTAGTCAATGCAAATTGATTTTCCTTTTACAGACATATTTTTCCTCCTTTGGTTCAAATCAAATCTTTTAGCATTCTATTTACTTCCTCGTGAGGTAGTCTAGTTCAGTATGATAGTTCGTTTGTTAATTTTCTTCAATAAAACCCAAGTTTTGGTCACCCTATAATATGAGATATTATGGGCTACTTAGTATGTGTAGATAGACTATCATATTCAACTTCATGAAGTCTGTAGCTAACATGAATATAAATGGCAAATAAAGAAACAAACCAGTTCAAAGTCAGTTCAATGACCCTTAATTCTATTAAATCAGACCAGCAACTAGGGATTCAATACATAACAAATCAATTAAGGGATTTCTCATTGAAATCCAAAATGGTTTCCAACAATCATTCTAGTGCCCAAACACCTCCTTCCATGTTTACTATTCACTGATGCTAAATATCAAACGCATGCAAGTCAATATTATTTTCAGCATACAATTCAACCAGAATGAAATTCAGAGAACTTTGAAGCTAACTATTGAGCATGAGCCAAAACACTAACCACATAGCCATCATCTGTCCATTTATGAGTGTCAAAAGTAAGTGTGATGTTCCCATTGGGATCCATAGGGTCAGAGCAATCTACAAAAACAGAGAAAGAGTCAACCAACTTGTTAAAAAATAGAATAAGTAAAGTAACAAAAGGAAAAGTATATGTATAAACGATGGCTGATAAACTAGACATGGAGACTAATAATAATGTCAACTTCAAAGCAAAAGCCCACATGGGAGAAAAGATCAACCCCATTTTCTATAATATGCATAATTATTTGTTCTATAATATGAAATTTGTGTTATGTTTGTATAGGTTGATGGATGCAACTAATAGGATAAATTGTTACATTTTCGTGGGAGGCAAACCTGTCCAAAAAAATGATGGGCAATGGGAATACGTGGGTAGAAGAAGCAAAGGTATTCACATATATAAAGGAATGCCATTTGAAGAATTCACCAAAAAA
This sequence comes from Vitis riparia, assembly GCF_004353265.1. Taxonomy (NCBI): domain Eukaryota; kingdom Viridiplantae; phylum Streptophyta; class Magnoliopsida; order Vitales; family Vitaceae; genus Vitis; species Vitis riparia. The sequence goes on along the minus strand of NC_048442.1, from coordinate 4,874,356 downwards.
ATCTTAGAGAAATTCGACATCTCCTTTGATGCGATGAAAATGCACTACACCCTCAAGTTCAATCCCAGAGTCATCCAAGATTTAGAAGATGAGGATGACTTGGATAACGTGGTTTCCCACAGTGATGACTTTGCAAATGTATACCTAGTAGACTTACCCTGTGTGGAAGCCATTGAAGCAAATATACCGAATACAGAGTTGGCATTTGGGTAATGGACTTTAACATGAATGTCTATTTAAAATATTATGAATATCAATTTTACGCATCACATAGTATAATTATGTTAATGTATGTAAATGCAGAGGTCCACGTGCCACGTTTCCTTCCTCTAATGCATCATGCGATGCAATTCCTAATACTATGATGCTATCAAGAGGTTTTGCGTCGTGTTGTGCAGATAGTGAGTACACCCCTTTGGAATCGATTCGTTTTCATCAGGCAATATTAGGGTTGGGACATACATTTAAAAATGTTGAGGAGTTTCACAATGCAATTTATCAGATGTCATTAGGTGGAAGGTTTGAATACAAGTACAAGAAAAATTCCCCTACGCATATGTCTGTAAAGTGTTCGGTTGAGGGTTGTCATTGGAAGATAACAGCTCACGCTGTAGAGGAAAATGTTATCTTGCGAATTCATACTTACCAAGCGAATCATAATCATATAACTCGAGATGAGTGTTCATATAAGGTCAAGGTTTCTTCAAAGATAGGCATGGTTGTTGTTGAAGATGTGTTTAGAACCACTCCAGACTATCTTTCCCGTCAAATTTGTAAGGATTTTGAACGTGATCATGGAGTTCAATTGACATATAACCAAGCATGGCACCTTAAAGAGAAGGCAAAAGAGCGCATATATGGAGCTCCATGTGAGTCCTACACGTTTGTCCATCGGTTATGCCATAGGCTAAGGGAAATCAACCCTGACACTATTGCGGAGTACACTTCCCATGAAGGTCACTTCATGCAATTGTTCATTGCCCATGCATTTTCAATTCAAGGTTTCATCATGGGGTGTCGATCAGTATTGGCTATTGATTTTTGCCACCTAAGCGATCTATATAAGAGAGCTCTATTGTTCGCCATTGCATATAATGCAGATGATGGAATGTTCCCTCTAGCCCTTGGTGTGATCAGTTCAGAAAATTATGAGGATTGATATTGGTTTTTGGAGAAATTAAAGGGAGTCTTAAATGGGAAAGAAGTTGTTATTATATCAGATAGACATCACAGAATCTTGCATAGTGTTTTCGAGTTGTTCGGGATAGGAAATCATGCATATTGTTATCAACATGTGAAGGAAAACTTTTCTAGCTTCTCGAATAAGCAAAACATTGGAGGAAAGAAAGGGAAAGAAGACGCTTTGTAACTTTTGGACAACATTGCGTATGCTAGGTTGGATATAGACTACAACAAGACATTTGAAAAACTTGTGCGCTTCAATGACAGCCTAGCAAAATGGGTTGTGGAAAACAATCTCGAACATTGGGCAATGTCAAAGTTTCTTCAAAAACAATGGGATAAAATGACAACTAACATTGCAGAGTCCTTTAATGTGTGGTTAAGAGATGAGCATCACCAAACAATTTATACGTTATTGTTAATGCACATGGATAAGCTTGTAGCCATGTTGGACACCCATATGCGTGGTACACAAAAGTAGAAGAGTGTGGTCGGACCGAAAACTGAAGATAAGCTAATGTCAAATATCATGAGGTCTGGTCTGATTAGTGTGTTGCCCTATTTGGGGGGGACGTTTAAGGTGTTTACTGGGGATGTTTATTTGGTTGTCGATATGAATCAACGTGCATGTACTTGCATGACATGGCAAATGTCCGACTTGCCATGTTCACACGTATGTGTTGTCATCCGCACACTGAGACACAACATGTATCAGTATATTGACCCATGTTCTCAGGTCTCCACGCAACATTTGATTTACTCGAGTCAGTTTCAACCATTACCAACACTAAATATGCCAAAAATTTGTGACGATGGGAGTTTGCAAGATTGTGTGGGCAACTTCTTTCCTGCTCTCCAACCCCTCATGTGAGACGTTCTCCAGAAAGACCCCAACAAAGATGCATTGAGTCACAGTTTGCAATGGCATAGGTCATAACCGCTCTAAATGTAATAATCCGTTGTCGTGACATGTGCCTTTTTTGTGCTTGTACGATTCTCATATTTTGTATCATCCCATACATTCTATTGTAGGGTATATGGTACAGGGTTGTTGATTTTCGTTCTTATGTATTGGCCTCATTATAGGCACGATGCACTATTTTGTTATTTTCAAGATTTAGAGTTGCTTTGATTAACCAAATTAATTGAAAGTGCAATTTGAATGTGGTTTCTTTTCACTTGTTATTTAATTTCATCAATGTGTCTACATTATCAAGCATTTCTTGTTTGGAGCCTAAATGAGGATGACAATTTTTTATTAATTTATTCACTTATTGGGGTTCACAATTTTTGTTTTTTTTCAATAAAGGAAGACTTCCCCTTTGTTATTTCCATTTTTTTGTTTTTGCTTCCTATTGCATCATGTTCTGGTTGCACCTATTTGAATGTGTCATGAATTCCTAACACGTAATAAAAATTGTCTTTCAATTTGTCTTCAATGAGATATACTTGTTACACACATTGTAACCATTCCAGTTACTATCTAATAATTTATATGGTCGGTTGTCGGTAGGATAGTAGTTCATACACGTGTTTGCTTCCAAACTATGAGCGCTTTCCTAAATTGCCATATTGTTATTTATTTCATTTATTTTTACCTTATAAATCTAAATATGTATACCATTACCAAATTTATCCAACTGATTAATGGTATGAATAGTCAAATGACCTTTCCTTTTATTATTAGTTTCTCCAAGTGAGCGATAACTACTATAGCACCCATTTGAAGTTATCGGTTCTTCCAAGGTTCAAGCTTACAACAATAATTTCATTCTTCAATGGCCACTATAGAGGTAATGCATTCTTTCTTGTTTTTTAATTTTCATCACTTATTTCGGGAACTTAATATTTTAACTTACTTAAGACAGTTACTTGTTTTGGGTGTTAAAGATTCATTATTACATAAACATCCACTAGTAAATTATTCATCCACATTAATTTGTTTGTTAGTTCATTCAATGGTATTGCTTTTTTTACCACGTTTATGTATTCATAGTGATTTTTATTTTTTATTTTTATTTTTTTGTTGATTACTAAAATTCATGTGTAAGATACTAATGATCTCCAACAATTTTAATGCAGACCACCAGATTGTTCACACGTTGTTCATCTTCAAGATTCCTAAAACTATGCAATAGGCTCCCAGTTGAGAAATTGGAAGTGGTTCGAGACCTTTAGTTTGAAGGTCTTCTAAACTTAAATTGCAAGAAGATATGACATAATATATGTCTATGGCTGATCGACCATTTTAACATTGGCTTCAGACGCATAGACATATCATCCGACAAAAGCTATGATTTGATAGTTGCTGATGTGGGCCTTGTCTTTGGCCTTCCGACAACTGGACGGATTCTACAAGTTGCATCAACCCCATCTAATTATTTGTTCGATACACTCAACACATGTGAGAAGAGACTCCTCAACTTACTTGTCGGGTAGGAGTTTCGTAGATGCTTTCTTTACTACGCATGTGCGACGATATTGGCGTCCACATCAAGGATAGATGGATGCCGAAACTTGTGGCATTCCATCCATGAAGATGGTTTCAGAAACGATGTTAATTGGGGCCAATTTGTTGTTGACCAGCTTGTTGAGGGTATAAGACGATTTAAGCAATGGAACAGTGTTTGGGTACATGGTTGCATCATTTTTCTCCAGGTATTGCCCTTCTTTTACATTCATTACTTGGTCACTTTTTAATTGTTAACATCACTAACAGCAAGTAATGAATGCACATATGTTTATTTCCATGGTGCAACTCCATTACGTAATTATTGTCATTTATTCAATGCGATAGACTATCAGTTTTTTCTTCTTTCATCACCTTTCTGTACTCAATGACTAAAAAGAAGAAATAAATAAATTTTTGAACATTATAATATATATATTTTTTATTATGTACAACTGAAATAGAAAAGAGTTGATTATGATTAACTTTTTGTACTAAGATTGAATGTGCATATTATTGTTTTTATGATTAGTATGGACTATGGGGAAGTAATTGGTACATGCCCTGAAAGTAGGAATAATCATTGACAAGGACCATTAAATGTTGACATGGTTATCCCCAATCCTTTTATATTGTATAATCATGCTTTACCATAACCTAAATTTGAATATAGTCATATATGACTTGGTTATTAATGTGCTTAAATTTGAATTACCATACATTCTTTCTTATTCCCATCCACACACCTCAATATCCAAATTTTTGCAACTTGAAGAGCAGTATAGTCTCAGTTCCCTTTCATAAACAAATGTTATTATCATATATCAATTCCATTTCATGTTTAGATGTCTAGAAAATATTGAGAGATGATTGTTGACATATAAAATGACGGAACAATAAAATTAGAAATGACTGGAATTGAGAGCAAAGCATTAGCCTTTGAATAGGCCACAGGTGAGCTTCAATTACCACGCCAACACTAGATCAGAGCAGACACCATGGCCAACCCACACCGCACCACACCCCACCCCACCCCCCATTTTTTATTCATTAATAACACATGCCCTTCACAAAACATTAAAACACTAAAGACAAAGTTGACCGAACCAACACCCAATTACTAAAACACCCCCAAACTCACACAATGCCCGACCTTATTGCATTCAACACTTTAGTCTGCAATGTTCATCAAGGAGAATAAATGCCTAAACTAACATGGATTTTTTTGAGTGTGAAGAGTTTAGGATTGGATCCTAACACCACTATTATTGCACAAAAAAAAATATATATCCAAGTACCGACCATTAAAATATGAAATCAAGATTTTAAGATTTTAAGCTAAAAAAAAATATAGATTTGGGTATGCATTTTTATTAGACTATTGCCGGTTGATTCAACAAATTTGATAGAACAATCTTTCTCTTAGAAAAAAATCACCATTGAATTTGACAAAGTGGCATCTTTGATTTTCTTTTCATAATTAATAAATTTTAAAAAGATCAAATTAATAATAGTTTAAAATATGTCCTCTCATATTCAATTAGAAAAAATATAAAAATATAAAAATATAAAAATAGGTTTAATTAACTACCTCTTTGCATATAACAAAATAAAAGTGAGTGATTAATTTTAAGCAAACAAAGAAACTGATCAAGCAGACGGTCAACCGGTTCTAATCCAGTCGTCCGGTTCGTCGAGTTGTCTTTTGAAATACCCCTCCCACATTTCATTTTTCAGTCGTTTCCTCTCATGCTTGAAGGGTTCTGTCGATTCAGCTTTGAAATACCGACTTTCGACGCCATTGCAGCTATTTCAGGGCTTCAGAGTGACTTTTGAAGGGTGTAGACTGATATTTGGGACATAGGGCGTGGGTTTTGGGATGACTCCTCCTTCATCGTGTGTCACAATCGGTTTGTCATCTGTTCTGCGCGCCAAGGCTCTTTGATTGGCTTTGTTTTCACTTTGGTCTGCTCGCTTATTTCTCTACCACCCTCGTCCCCTTCTATTTGACTCTTTGATGGCGCCTAAGAGAGAGACGGCTACTCTAGGACACAGGGCAAACGCCCTGTTGAGCCATCTCAGCCAGGTCAGGTGGAGGCTTGCCCAAAGGTGAGGTTTGACACTGACCTTTTCACTTCCATAGAGGAATATCAGAGGTACAAGCAGAAGTTCGCCTAGAGGAAGGTGGTTCCAGAAAGAAATATTAATTTATCTCAACTACAACATTTCGGCTTTGAGGGACTCTTCGCACGGATGGGGTAGCTGCCCTTAGTGATTATTTCAGAGCTGATATTTTCGACATTAGTGAGGGCATTCTATTCATGAGTGACATATGGACATGGAGGATCGATCATTTCCACCATTAGAGGTGTTGAGATCCAATTGGACCCGGAGAGCATCTGGCCCATTTTAGACATTACTCCAGTTGGACTCAAGGTTTATGAGTCCAAGGCTTGGCCCACTATGGCGGGTTTTGAGCCTACAGAGGCTATTTAGAGGATGTGCGGCATTGCAGATGCCCAGGGGATGGGCAAACCATCTGCACATAGCCTGACAGTGAGCTGCCAAGTCCTTCACCACATGATCTTGTACATTCTCTTGCCATGAGGCGGCCACTAAGATGAGGTCTCCTATCTGGAGGCATTCCTCATTGATTCGATTATGACGGGGAGATGGATTGACGTCGGGTATCTCATGATGATGCACATGATAGCGTGCTGTGAGAACTCCACCAGCGTTTTCCCCTATGGTCGCTTCCTCACACGAGTATTCAAGGATGCGGGGGTTCATTTGAGCAGGAAGCAGGACTTTGAGGCCCCGAGTAGTTATGATACATATGATGAGCAGTCATTGGGGTGGAAGAAGTTTGAGAAGGCCCCCAATGGCTCATGGATTAGGAGAGCGAAACAACCAGTACCACAGCCTCGGGGACAGGGAAAGGTGCATCCTGCAGTAGAGGAGGTGGCCGAGATTCGAGAGATGGAGGGTGGGCTAGACCCTCAGAGAGATTTTGACCATAGAGAGCCTGAGTTTGATATCCCTCCACTCCAGTCTGAGGGTGGCCAATTTGAGGCGACTTTTTTGAAGCTGATGATGTCTGAGCCGGTTTACACAACGGGACCATCTTCTCAACCATCATTCACTAAGTCTCCTCACGCCCAAACATCACCTCATTAGGCTCCTAACGCTCTTGATCATGCACCTTGGATGGATTTAGCTACTCAGATCAGCTCACTTGGAACTCGCATGGAGGAGCTTACAGTTGTCAGCGATATGCTATTCTACTCCATGGAGGATCGCATGGATCATTATCAGACTGGCTTCACATATCGGTTCGAGTGTCTACAATAGAGATTTTAAAGTATTGAGGAGCACATGGATCAATAGCAAGCTACGTTTGAGCATATCCTACAGAGGCTTGATCGCCAGGAAAGTCCACATGAGGAGATGATGGCGTACCTCCGCTCCGTGTTTCCATCTCCACTTCCTCAGCCTTGATAGCATCAAGACCCCGTCATTTATTTTTTATGTTGCAAAATAGGGAGAAATATTTAGGATTAGCAGACTTATATGCAGATCATTGTCATATTTGTTTCATATGTCTATGTTTCATGTACATTTGACTTCACTATATATATATATATATATGATATCCTATTTATATGATTTATGATGTTTCAAAAATCTTTTAAACAAATACATGATACAATTGCGATCCTCTATATAACAATTAGATGATCCAAGATGCACCAAAACAATGTTAGAGCTAGTGAGAAAGAGTTTTAAAAGAACGATCGAAGTTAGATGAAGGTTGTTTCTTCTGCAAAACTTTTGTAATCTCTTTAATATTACCAAGTTAGGATTTTCAAGTATAATAGACCAATTTTTTTTTTTTTTAAGAAAGAAATACAACTTTCATAAACCCTAAAACCTTAGGAAGCATGAACATTAATTTTATCAACTAAAACTATATATCTTTTTCCTCATAATTAGACAATTATTTAGTAATTGACAGGTCATCCGTGGTTTTTTACATTTAAGGTTACTAAGTGATTTTTCTACATTATGTCTTATCCATTATTTGTGATTGGATTATTTACGTTTTGATGAAGATTATTTACACTCAATAAATAATTGATGTAAATACTTTGTCAGGAGATTGAGGGTGATACCCATGATTATCAGTTTTAAGTTCTATTTCTACCTAATACTTTTAAGTGAGTCTAAACTATGTGATTTCTAGTTAGTTTGATTATAGGTTATTTTATAAATTCTGTCTACCATGGTCGTGATTTTAACGAACCTAGTTACAGGGGTTCCAGTGCTGAGGTAAGAAGAGTTCCTTTGATGATTTAGCATCATTATTCAAGTTAAGATTAATTTGAAGATAGTTTTGAAAGAGATTTAGAAAATTGTATTGGTATTTTTGATATATTATTTGAAGCAAGAAAGGGTCATGCCATTTTCAAAAGGAATGAAGAAAGAAGACATATTAAAATATTTTGATATAAAGGACAAAGTGCATCATTACTTCATTCAAGTTATCATATATGAATGTCCTTGTTCTTTCACACACCAGTGTTTAATCCTCAAACCTCTATGCTCCATGATGCAGGAAAAAGTAGGGAATGAGGTTTGTAGAGGAAGCAGGTTGTTGAGAGCTGCAATAATATGAAACTTGAAGGTAGAGAGAGAATTTCTTTTTAAGCTCTATTTGATGTTGCCTTAGGACATATGTTTACTTGTTCTTGTTGTTAATAGTTGAAAATGGATCTGATTCATGTTAGGGGGACTCTAGTGGAGGAAGGTTGTGCTGATCGAGGGTATGAGCAACCGGCTCTAACCGGTCGATCGGTTACCCTTGACCGGTCAAGTTCCGATTGAGGAATGTGCCACAAACCCTCTCTCTCATCCAGTAGCTTCCTCTTCCCAGTTGGAGTGGCCTGTTTCCCAATCGACAGTCGGTCGAGTAAAAATTTTATGCCTTTGGTTTTGCATTTTATTGGGTTAAATTACGAACTAGTAATTGAAGAATGTGATGAAGGTCAATGGTTGTTGAAATGAGATGGCTTTTTAAGTTGTAACCATTCCATGGAAGACAGATGCTATGCAATAATTTATTACATGCTTCTGTTACAAATTGTTAGAATGTGGCCTTGCCTCATGAAGTGATGATTGATTTACCATGGTTGTGATGACGCAGAAATAAGAACTAAAAATGACTATTTATTTTTTTGGTTATGGGCGGCAGCGTATGCACAATACTAGGATCAGACCAATTCTATGGTTGGGACATGATTGGCCTTAGATCCATGTCAGAAGGGCCTGACGTAGGGCCAATGAAGGGGATAATACAAGGCACCATTCCAAAGTTATCACTGCCCTCACACGATGGCTACGGGTTACTTCAATTATGCAATCGTATATAGAAGGGGTCCTTCCAGTTATATCCAATTATAATGTGGTTATAGAATGCATTCAGATAAATTTTCAAGATGCTAAATACAGCAAGTAATCGATCAACATGTCCATTATGTGGGACTGAAGCTTTATTAATAATGCAAATGTGAAAACTGAAGCTATGGTAATAATGAAAAAACATACTGAATTTTTTATATCAATTGATACCGTTTTTTTAATCTTTAATTAAAAACTCCTAAAACAAGTATGATCAGAACATCTTAATTTAGTTTTGTTCCTTATAGTCTCCAATTTCCCTTTCCTCTACTGTAGCAGCCATCAACTCATCAAAGTTCTCTATTTTTCCAAGCAAAATTTCAATATGAAAGGGAACAAAACAAATAGGGTAATGTCAGTCTCGCATCCTCCAAGGTGCCTTGAATTTGTAGGAATAACTTAGTCATATTAATTTAATATGGCCTACTGTCACAACTTGGGTGTTTTCTTGGCGTTTTTTAAGCACACATACAACATTTAGATAAATCAAGGCATTTTGAAGTTACTAAATCACTCGAAATTAGTTTGTCATGCTAGGCAACATTATGTAACATGGAAACTAAAGAAGATGAGCATAGGAAGAAGGAATGTTTGAAAGAATATAGTTTTAATTAATCAAAGGTACATTACAATGTTTTGGAAGTTTTTAGTACTTTATACCACCCTTAAATAAGCTCAATTAGGACAATTTGGGCATGGTACAATGCTACAATCTGGTTCAGCTTGTAAACCAAGCTTGGTCCAACCATCAATCTAGAAATAACCAACTAAAGCATCAAGGTGATATGCTAAACCTACAAACAACCTATTTTAAAATCCATGATCCTAGGCACAGGTTGAACAACAACACACTAAGTTACACACAGACCATTGCCTTTGCAGGTGTAAACTCTAGGAACTTCATGAAGGCATGCATGGTTATGTAGACACTAATGGAAACTTTACAACTACAAGAACTTAATTTTGGAGGCTATGTAAAATTCAACGCTCAATGAGGCATGATAAAACATGACATCATTGCTCCATTATTGAATTGCCAATAAGCATATGACATAACTTTCTAATAACTCGGACACACTAACCAGTATGTCCCAAATGATCACATGTCACAAAAACTAATATGGTTGGATGAATTTTAAACTATCTGCTCCTATAAAAAAAAAAAAAAAAGTTTTAAACCATCTGCATGCACACTCTTAACAGATCTCAAAATCACCAGAGATTATATGACAAAAACATCCAGTCATACTAATCTTTTTGTAAGGTTGCTCTACTAATTAGGATCCAATAAATGGTGAATCTTTTAACTTTTAGGAACATAAGCTACATCTACCACTAGGTGATGCCGCAATAGTATGTTGTCAAGCAATATGTGTGAGGAATGTCCTCCATGATTAGAAAAAGTAAATGAGTAAGTTCTTCAAAATCACTTGAAATCCCTTAAGATACACACCCTTGTATACTACATTTAGTACATTCTTGTACATTTAGTACATTGGCCTTGTACACTTGGTGTAAATATCTTGTACAGTTGGAGAAATCCGACATAGCTACAACTCAATGAGTGCATATGGGCGGGTTAACCACATTCCAATGAAATGGCTGAGTGAAAAAAGGGAAATGAAACCCAATTTAGATTCCTATGCAACATAAGTGTGCTAGCACATTCCAATGAATGTGTACGAAGGGAAATGAGGAATGACTATGAGGAATGTCCCCCTATGGAAAAAAAAATGAGCAAACTATTTTTTGAAAAAAATTTGAAATCCTTCAAGATAGGTAGCCTTGTACACACTTGTACAGTTAGCACATTTGCATTGTACACTTAATGTAAATGCCTTGTACAGTAATGAAATCCAACATAGGGATGACCAAACAAGTGCATATGGGTGGGTAAACAATGTTTCCATTCTCATGGATAAGGGAAAATGAAGAAAAAGTTAACCCTTGTTTCGGTTCATATGCATCATTAGTAGGGGAGTTAAAAGAATGAATTAACATGGTAGACATCAAATAAAATGCGTGCAATGAGTGTGTTGTCAAGCAATATGTGTGAGGAATGTCCCTCACGATTGGAAAAAGTAAATGAGTAAGTTCTTCAAAATCACTTGAAAACCCTTAAGATACACACCCTTATACATTTAATACATTGGCCTTGTACACTTCGTGTAAATGCCTTGTACAATTGCAGGAATTCGACCTAGCTACAACTTAACGAGTGCATATGGGCGTGTTAACCACTTCCCAATGTCATGGCTTAGTGAAAATGGGGAAAATGAAACCCAATTTAGTTTCCTATTCATCATAAGTGCACTAACTAATCCTCACAGCTCACTGTCTGCACCGTACCCATTTATTCTCTAGACTATAAACCCAACAACCAGATTATAAAGTGAAGAATTTTCAAATAGGTGAAATGCCATTTTTTAGATCTTTTCCAAAAGATTAACTGTAAGTTTCTTCAATTTACTTAAGTTGTGTTTCATTCCTATGAGCCAAGATGGATATGATCAAAGCCTCATTTATACCCCACTCTTCACCCAAAAACACTGTGTTATTAAGTTCAAAATTTTTTAAGAACACCCCAACACGAGATCAAAACGGATGCCTTTTCTCAAACCTTGTACTGATCCAGTAATAAAAAATCCACCACATCATCAAAGGAACCAACATGATCAAATTAAAATGTGAGAAAAAATAATTTACACCCACCGTCATTTTGATTTGGGAATGATGATGATAAAATACATACAAAGGCTTTTCTAAGTTGCTCACAATCCTCGGCTGCTGAAGAAACCGATTGGGGGACATTCACAATCGACATCGTCTTTGAACATGGTGTTTACGGAATGAGAGAAAGGAGTAGGAAGGTGGTGACCCTTTTTGCCCTTTATTTCAGATTTTTCAATCAGGTGACATGACATTTCAAGTTTAACACCTGTGAAACCCATTTTAATTTATAACCATCTGACTTGGAAATATTGAAGGGTATATTGGTCAGTTAATATCTTATAGTCTTTCTATTAATTTTGTAACAACTATGGACCAAATGTTAATTTTTGGGCCTAGTTGGACCCAAAACACAATTCTCCCATTTAAAAATAAAATCATATTTTTAAATTTTTTTAATATTATTCGATTATTGTTTTCTGGAAATAAATTTTAAAAATAAAGTGAAATAAAGAATTTTTTTTATAAAATAAGTAAGTTATTTTCACCCATTTTTAAAAACAAAAGGAAAACATAGTCCCGTTTGGCTATGTTTTTTTTAACTTGATTTTAAAACTATTTTTTATTCTTTAACTTAAAAAAAGTTTTAAAAAATATGATCAAATGGACCTTAAGAACCTATTTAGCTGTGTGATTTAAAAACAATTTTTTGTTTTTAAAAATAAAAAAATACTTTTAAAAATTCATAATACTATTTAACAATTATTCTTTAGAAATAATTAAAAAAAAAAGTGAAATAAAAAATAATTTTTAAAGAACAAATAAAAATTATTGTATTTTAAAAAAAAACAAAAAGAAAATATAGACCCATTTAGTCATGTTTTCTTAAACTTGTTTTCAAAAAAGATTTTTGGTTTTTTGTTCTTTAACTTTAAAACTACTTTTAAAAACAAGTTTCAAAAAGCATTGTCAAACAGACCCTAATTTTTTAAAACAATTTTCAAAAATAGTTTTCTTATATTTTCTAAAATGAAGACCTTTCTTTTTATCTTATTTTCTTAAAAATGAAAAAAAAATCAAATTCCCCATAAAATATTAAGACACTCATAAACCAAATACATCCATGAAAACACAAACTCTTGTCAATTTAAGGTGTTGATATTATAATCATCATAATCCATAAACTACAAAAGTTTGTGAACTTTGAGGTGCAATGTGTAGGTCACTTTGTTTTGTAGTTCATATTATATCCTATGATTTTCTTAAACTAATCCATTTATAGGGCACATACCTAACATTTTGTCATTTTTCAAGAATTGGATGAGAACTACAGTACTTATTTTGTGTTTTGTTTGGATGCCGAGAAAATAATCGATTTTATAATGGTGAGACACATACAATGCATGGAGTAAACCAAACAATGTGGAGAGAAAGCCATGACCAATTTACCCCATGGAATATGGAAATGACCAAAACAATGTAAGGAATTAGGCCATATCCTTATGTATTTATGGAATTGAGGTGTCATGAAGTGGAAATAGACTAAACAATGAAATGAGTGGGCATTGCTTGTTGAATTTTGTTTATTTCCTTTCAAGGATGTGTCACTCTTATATGTTGGATTAAAGTGAAAATTAGGGGAGTGTTTGGTAAAATTTAATATTTATTATTGATTTAAAGCTAAAAACAATCCTAAAATTAATGAAAATATTGATGGAGTGTATTCGTGTTGTTTTATGCTGTTTATGTGTTTGATTTAGTATATCTTCTTGAATATTTCTTTTAAGTCATGTTTTGTTTATTGGATATAACATGGGATAGGATAAAAAAAATGATAACATACCATATTTTATGTTTGGTTAGTGATGGAATAAAATAATATATTTCATTACTTATCTTATATTCAATCAAATATGAGATATGATAAGTGGACGGATATATTATCCACTATCTTTTGATGTTAAAATATAGAATATACATATCTGTGAATAAAAAAAAAAAATTTTTTTCATTATTTTTATTTTTTATATTACTTACTTTGTAAAATAAATTTTTTTATTAAAAAATTAAATTTATACTTATCCTAAGTTAAAATATAGGATATACATATCCATATATTATAAATCTATTTTTAATCAATTTTTATATTATATTTATTTTAAAAAATAAAAAAATTTGATTAAAAATTAAATTTGTGATTAAAAAAAATTCAAAGAAATTTATAAAATATATTATAGAATAATACATACATACATATATGCATATATATATATATATATATATTACAAAATATTTTTTTATATAAACATATGTTAGCATTGGTCATGGCCATTCATGAGGCACCAAGGATGGAGGTTCCAAAACCACACACATTCAGTATCAAAAGGGATGCCAAGGAGTTGGACAACTTATTATGGCACATGGAGAGGTACTTTGAGGCTATTGCACTGACTGATGAGGCGACTAAGGTAAAGACTGCAACCCTCTATCTTACTGACACAACTACTCTATAGTGGCGCTGGAGGTTTGCCGATATGGAGAAAGACATTTGCACGATAGAGACGTGGGAGGACTTCAAGAGGGAAATCAAAAGGTTGTTTCACCCCAAAGACGTGGGCTACCTAGCTAAGAAAAACATAAGATGTCTCAAGCACACAGGCTCAATTCATGACTATGTTAAGGAGTTCTTTTCACTCATACTTGAGATTCTTAATATAACTAAGGAGAAGTTGTTATTCAACTTCATGGATAACCTATAAGGGTAGGTCGAGCAACAATTAAGGCGCCAAGGTGTTCAAGACTTAGTCACTTCTATGGCAATATCAGAGTCTTTAACGGATTACAAGATGAGAGACTTCTCCAAGGTTAAGTTTTTAGAAGATAGCCACACCACAAGTGGGGAAGACGAGGTTTTAAGGGGCCACAATGCTCCTAGAATGGGATTAGGCAAAATGCCTAACATCCGGGAAAGAAGAGGTAAGGTGGAAAGGAAGGAGTTTACGCCTAAAATCAAATGCTTCCTGTGTGACAGTCCACATTAGGCACAAAATTGTCCAAAAATAAAGGCGCTTAGTGCCATGATCGAGAAGATGGAATAGGAAGACGAAGCACATATGGCCTCGATGCAGTTACTAGATGTCCTCTAAGTCAACCCAAAGCCTAGTACGCCTAAGACCTTCTTACTATCAAGGGTATAGGTAAAGGAGGCAAAAGGGGAGCAAGCTAAGGTAGCCCGCACACACATGGACAAGGTCACCAAGGGAAATGTGAACTTGATGGGAAAGAGGAAACAACATTCCAAGCATCAAAGGTGCAGGTGTTTGCATCTATCTGAGGCCTCACGGGAGAAAGAGATGAAGAATATCCTAGCTAAATAGGTCACTAGGAGACAAAGGGTTCCTCCTATGATAGAGTATCTAGTCTAATGGAAATGACTACTTAAGAGGCAGGCAATCTAGGAACATGCGGATGCCTTGAGAAGGTTTTGGAAATACATCGAGAGATTTCAAGAAGAGGCAACGACAGGAATGTTAAAGACATGGGTGGGGGAGAGTGTCACAAGATGCTTCAAATGACCCTCATCATGGGCTTTTATAGGAGGTAGGAAGCTTCTAGAGATCCCTGGAGACATCTACACTTAGTTACAAGGTGGAAGAGTATGGAAGCTTTTAGAGAGGGCTAGAGATGTCCACACATCTCTCACTTGGCTAAGAAAGCACTGGAATAGTGTGGGGTATTCTAAAGTCTTCCAAATGCATCTTGTACATAGACTAGTGTAGGAGCTTCTAAATTATTCTTGATTTGTAAGGAACCCTCCAAGGTTTTAGAGATATCCTAAGGTGCCTTTAAATAGGTAAAAGCCTTATTTGGTCAAGGCACCACCCAAAATCACTTCCTAACCAAGCAAGTGAGCTTCCAAGCATTGTATAGCTTCTTTTGAAAGCAATAAAGCTTCCATTCTTTAAGTGTTGCCTACTACGCCCTCTAAAGCTTCTAAGTCGAGTACATCTTAGCTTAACAAACTAAGCATTGGGAATAAGGTTGACTTAGCAAGATCAAGGGTCTTGACTTGTCTAAGTGCCACACAGGCTTAGGAAAATACTAAGTCCGTGACATTAAGCCTAAAATAGATAATATCTACACGATGTGTTTTAAGGTCATGATGGCTTAATAACACAATATCGAAATGACACTTCCAAATCACCTCTCATCACCCATCCTCTCTTATTTCCTCATACACATATTACTTGACCATTTTTTCTTTTCATGCTTAGTTTAATGCCTTAATGTTCTCTCAAGGCAAAATATAATTGCATGGGTTGGGGGGCGGTCTATTTCATAGGGTTGCTAGACACTTTTAGGTTTAGAATAATAATATGTCTTGGTTAAGCTCTAATTTGTTGATTCACCTTTGTTTAGGTTTTAGTTTAGGGGATTAATGGATATATATATAATTTCAATTTGAAAAATCTTGGATAGTTGGGGCAATTTTGCAAAATATCATAAAGCATTTATTTATTAAAATTTTTTTTTTTATATATATACAAATTTATTTGGACAATGAAAGTGAGAAAGTAATTGTTATAAAAATTTAATAATTTTGACAAAAAAGAAAAAAAAGAAGAAAAAAGTAGACAATAAATAGTTGTTTGGTAAACCAACTTAATAATTTAAAGTGACTTAACAACTTAATTTAAGTTATAAAGTAAATTAAGTATATTTGGTAAAATAACTTAAGGGTATGACTTAAAGTTAAAAACAACTTTAAGTAATAAATAAAAGCAATTAACTTATTTTTAAGTTCATATCTTCATTTTACCGTTTTACTCTCCTTTGTCCTATTTACTTCCACGACCTCCTTTGCTACTCTACAACTTCCATTGTTACTCAACTTCCTTTACCCTAATTATAATTTATGAGGATAAATATATTAATTTGATGATTTAAAATAAGTTTTGAGTTAATTTTATCAAACAACCTTAATACTTAAAGTAAAAATTAAGTAATAAGTTTTAAATCAACAACTTACGTATGATTTAACTTAAAGTAAACTTAATTCGTTAAGTAAAAAGTAATAAATTTTACCAAACACCCTCCAAGAATAAAATAATTACATTTATTGAATTATTCATGTTTATCTAAGATAACATTTTTGTTGGAAAAACATAAGTTTAAGAGAGCAAATAAAATATTTTGAGAAACTTGCTCACGTGATATGTAACTTTTCATCAAACCATTTAATAAGATCATTTTTCGACAAACCGATTCATTTATTCTGATTTATTATTTATTATTTTATTTATTCAATTCAATAATTTGTTCATAAGAGTGTCCATCCACAAAACTATATAAGGTGGGGTTATTGACTTTAATTTTTTTTTTCAACTGCTATTTTTCTGATTTGATAGTTTTTCTAAATGAGTTTTCCATGTTTTTATTTCACTTCATTTAAATTTCTAAGCAATTTTTAAATTTTGGAAATAGATAGTATGAAATTTTTTATGTAAAATTTGTTGTTTCTAGTGTTACAAGACAAGTGGGTGGAATGCAACGTTTTTAGAATCGGACATGTCATTGAATAGAAAAAGTTACCGGTTCACGGTTCACTGGTCAGACCGGCGGTCGAATCGGTGACGTCATAAATATATAATTTATAAATTATTAAAATTTAAAATAATTATAAAAATAAAAATAATAATTTATATACTATTTAAAAATTAAAATTTTATTTGAAAATAAAAAAATTAGTTTCAAATTTTAATTTTAAATTAAAATCATAATTTTAATTTAAAATTCATTTTTAAATAAAAAAACTTATTTTAAAATCAGAAATTGATTTCAAATTGTAATTTTTATTAATTTAAATTAAAATCATAAGTTTAAAACCTGAAGTAAAAATAATAATAAATATAAAATTAAATAAATAATATAGAGATGAAATAAAAAAATAAATAAATAAATAAATAAATCTGGAAGAAGGGATGAGAAGGTCGAGCAAAAAAGGGCCATTTTTTTCTAGTGGGGGGTTCCAGTGGGAGTCACTAGGAGGAGAAGGGCTTTTCCTCCAGCAACAACAGCACAAGATGGGAGGTTGGTTTTTTCGGCACGGGGTGTGGGCAAGGGTTCCTGGGAGTCGTGTGGGGGTGTTCCAACGGGCAAAAAATGGAACCTTTTCCAACGAGAGTGGGGATGGGGGTGGGGTTCTAGCGGGGTCGTGGAAGGATGGGGTTTCTAGCGCGGGGTGGGTTCCGACGGGCAAAAAGAGGAAGCTTTTTTTTTCCAGCACGGGGGTGTTGCCGGCAATGGACGACAACAATGGGAGGAAAAATTAATTTTAATCGAACCGGCCGGTTCGAATAAAACCGGATGGTTTGTCCGGTTTACCGGTTGGACCGCCGGTTCAAGCGGTCCGACCCCGGTTTAATACCATTCCGGTCTAATTGGTCAGACCAGACCAGAACAGTGACCGGTCGACGATCGGACCGGCCAATCCGATCTAGTTTTTGAAACCATGGTGGAATGTCTTCTCTTGAATGCAACTCCTAAAAATCCAAAAATTACAGTTATGGTTAGTTATAGGGTTGTAATTTAGGTGAGTTGATTAACCTGAGTCTAATTGAATTAAGAAACAATTAATCCAAACTCAACCCAAATGAACTTTACCAGAGTTACTCAACTTAAGTTCAATCTTATCTCATTTTTTTAAACTCAAGTTGAATTCGGGTTGGTAGAGAGTTAAGCTCTGATTGGTTAGGTTAAACTCGGATTGATCAAGTTATTGATTAGGTTACATGACTCAAAATCCATCCACAGTAGTTTTTTAAAAAGCTTGTTTTGTATAAATTTATACCAAAAATTCAACAATAAATAAAAACAAAATTTCAAACAACAATTAAAAAAAAAACTTATATATATTTTAAAAAAAATGAAAAAGTATATCATATAATTATAATTTGCTATTTTTTTGAATTTAAAAGGAAAAATGAATATTATTATACAAGATAATAAACATTATAAATATTATAAAAATATTAAATTGGGTTGAAGTTAAACTCAGGTTATTTGAACCTTAACTCAAGCCCAATCCAAATTGATTTTGAGTTTAAAAAACTTAATTCAAACTTAACCTAAATATAATATGTCAATATTAATCCCCTACTATAAACTAAATAATAATTGGAGTAATTTTTTAATGAATTAGAGCGAGATTTCTGCTTGAATTTTGATCGAAAATTATCTTCATTGATTTTCTAAAAATTAAATTGATAAATTACCACCTTTAAAATTGAGGAACTTTTGAAGAATTTTACTCATCCGTTTATTTCAAGTTTGTAATTGTGTAAACTTCATTTTCATTTTCTTCTTCCTCTAAATGGTAATGAGAAAATGGAAAATTAATAATGAAGAAGATGATGAATGAGATGGAAGTGACGAAGAACTAGATGCTTTAGTACCTACATCTACTCCTATTACTTCATCACTTACTATTATATGTGATTGATAATTAAGCATGCTAAACTTGAAAGAAATATTGATTTAGAATATTAGCGTCTTTACCGGATCATGGAAAATGAAGAATTGGACGCTCTATTACCTACATCTACTCATATTACTTCATCACTTACTATCATATGTGATTGATAATTAAGCTACTAAACCTGAAATATATATTGATTTAAAATACTAGCGTGTTTACCTCATCATGGAAAATTATAGAGATTTTGAAGAATTTGTTGGAATTAGTCCCATTAATAGGGGAGAAATGAAGCTTGATACCTACATTGATACCAATTGTGCTATGATGAAGCCTAAGAGGTGGCATGACCAAACTGTTGATACCAGGTCAATTGAAGATAGATTATCCCTTGTTTGTGACAGTGAAAGCTTATTCCCAGCAACTAGAGACGGGGCCAACTTCTTCCATGCACAAAGGATGTCTGAATAGGTTGTCCGGGCACACCCTCCGAAGCTCAAGTTAGGCACAAAAGGAGTAGGAACTTTTAGAGAGAAGAGTAAATGAGGGAGCCCTCCGATCTTGCGTACCTAGATTCTTCTTCAGGAGGGATTTTATAATGCTTAAGGGGAAAACACTTTAGTGTTGAGTTGGCACCTTGTCCTAAACTGCAATGATGGTTGTCTAGCAAGTGACAGGGCAATCATTGCAATTTAGGGCGGATGGTAGCTTTGTCAAACAGTACGTCATGATGTAGCTTGCTGTTGTTTCAACTTGTTGAAGGTATGTGGTAGGATGCGACAGTCCATTGATGTAGACATAGGAATGGAAGAAGGTCTCATCAGTCACTCCTATGTCAAGTGGCCGTCATTTCACGTATCAGGGAGGATTTGGGGGCTGGCAGGAAGATGTTGTCTATTCAATGAGCCCATGCGATCTGGATATAGTGTTCTTGGACACTTCGATGGTTGTCCGGGCAGCACCAAAGGGAATGAAATGTGGACCGACAAGGGTACTGCCATGTGGACAGACCGTGAAGGTACATGTGGACAAGCACATGGTGGAGGGCCCCCACACAAACTATTTCAAGGAAGAAATTCAAAGAAGGCCATAGCTTAAATAAAAATAGAGTCATGGGTGTTGAATCATGTAAAGCCTAATTATATTGTAAAATTTTTGGCACAATCATGATCAACCTAATTTTTGCATTATGTCAGCAATTATTAGGAACAATTTAAGGGGCATTTTAGGTATTTTATATATATATATATATTCTATATTTGTCTATCCTAATTTTAATATTATAGAAGAATTATTAGAACAACCAGTTTTTAGTGTAGGAAAATTGAGGAAAGATGATTATTGTAAGGTGTGAGATTACTATGTATTTTTTTTTTTTTATTGTAGTGAAAATATGTAGCAATAAAGTAGACATAACTCTTGCATTATGTCTATTTTTGGTTTCATGTATATTATCCATCTAGTAAATAGCATTTATGTCTAATAGTGGGTACATAGAAATCTTCTTTCACAAGGTAAAGAAAAAAAGGCGGCACGCTACTTTCATTGTCAATGACACTACTACGAGAGTCAATACATTGCAACATAATAAATATGATTAGACTATCATCATTATCACACCACAATAAGGGTTATTCTTGTATAAAGGATGACTACCATTCATAAAGTAAGACTACTTGCTCGTAAAACATGAGCCTCCTAAAGAATAACCCTTACATTAACTACATAACAATCATAACCCCTATATTAATCTCATAAGGATCATAAACTTAAAGGTCATTATATAATAATTGTATAATAGTCAGAGCCTTAAAGATAAACATAACTTGAAAACTTTTTTGTCACATTGTGTAATTGATGTCTCCCTTTATTACCTTCCCATAATCCATTCATCAAAAGGTCATTATAAAAGGAGGCCTAAGTTATAGAACAAGTTACACACAAATAGTTCAATTTTTTATTTATTGTGCTTTACTTTTTTACCATCAAAGAGGAGTTAGTCTAATTGATCCATTCCCTTCTCAAAGAAAATGATGTCTATTTCAACCTTACTTGAAGAAGGACACAAGAGTATTAGGAGAAACAATGAAAAAGATGAATATTTTGACAACTTTACATTCTAGTACATAAATGCATAATGCTTTCATGAAGAATATGTGTATGTGTGTGTGTGTGTTAGTGCGACCTTGCTTGAAGGAGGACACAACAAAAGTATTAGGAAAAACAATTGAAAAGTTAAGGTTAATAATGTTATGGCAAACCCTACTTATCTTTTATCTATCTCCCACCCTATTCTTTCCCTAAGAAGAGGGGTTCCACCGTCAATCTACGTTAACTCTTTTTGGTATCCCAACTCAAGATTGATTGTGTACTTATTGTGTTTATAACAGGATCTCTAAGTGTTGACATCAAATTCCTTACGGCAGAGCTTGCTCTTGATGTGGAGGAATTGTTGGGCAATTTCCTTAGCTAATTCAAAAGCCTTTCTTTCAATTGACTCAACTACATATACAAATGTTGACTACCCACAAAAGTTCTCATATCATACAAAATTTACTCAAAAGCTAAATGTTGGATGTGCAAATTTAGTTAAATATTCATAAGTAGTAGGTAACCTATTCTTATATATATATATATATATATATATATATATATAGATATAGTGTGTGTGTGTGAGAGAGATATCCACAAAGAAAGTGATGCTTAGTTCAACCTTGATTCAAAGAGGACAATAATGGTATTAGGAGAAATAGTTGAAGAAATGAAAAATATTTTAAAAATCTTACATAAATACATAATACTTTCATATAAAATTTTACTTATGAAAACCATAAATATCCATTTTTAGAAATTGTTATAAAAAACTATTTTTGAAAAAAAAATATTTTTGAGAAACATGGCAAATATATCACAAAAGCTCAATTCCTCGAATATTAGGCTCATATGGCATATATTTATACAAGAAAACTAAATATACAAAAACAAGTCCCTCAAATAACTATAACACTCATTTAGTAGTAATTCTAGTAAAAACTCTTTTTAACTCATGAAACTTTTGTTAGTTATTAAAAACATTTTTATGTAAAATTATTTAATGTCTGAATATAAATATGCAAAATTATTTTTAGCAATGATTTTTGTAATAAGTCATATAACAAAAAAGCAATTTTTGAGGAAAAAAATAAGAAAAAAAAAAACTGCATCAATTTTAAGGTGATATTTGTTTTTTGGTTGAATAGAAAAAGTTAAAATATTTGACTTTTTTATTCGGTTAAAAGTAATCAGTTAAGTTCAACCACCATAATTAAAATAAAGTTATTATCAATAAGTTCAATTTAATTATATTAGTTGATATTTTAAAATTTTAAATATTTCAATTTTTTATTTTGATAAAAAAACAAACATGACATAAGATTTAGATTAAAATGATTTTTCAAAATTTTAAAACCTCTCCTAATAACATTAGAGTACACGGTTGATGGACTTATTTAGGAATAATTACAACAAGAAAAATTTACCCATCTATTAAGAATGAATTATTTTTTGTATATAAATCATAAAAATATTTTTCATAATGATCTTGACAATATTTTATATAAAATAATTTAATTTTAAAAAAATTATCAAAAATTAATTTTAAAATCTCTTCAAATTGTTTACTAAATTTTTTAAATTTCTATTAAACACCTCATTTTGGGGGAAAAAACACTTTAAATTATTAAAACTAAATAGAAATAAAAATAAAAATAATAAAAAATGAAAAAGGGAAGCGATGGAAAGTGACATGCTGGGGTGTGAGTAATATTCTATGGCCTTCTACACTTTATGGGTACACGTCACATTTTGAGTGGCTCACCACCACAACATCCCACATTAAATACTGTGGGCCCACATATGGGTCCCACTCTCCACAGTAGTTTCTGTGGTCGGAATTCCACCTGGCTTCCTACGGACACGTGCCATAATTCATCTTTCTCTGCGTGGCCGCCTCAGAGAATGTGTCCGCCGCTCCGCGGACCACAGTTGTTCCCGTGATCGTCCCCACATGTCTCTGGACGCGTCACCCGGTTTGTCAATTTTCTTCCTTAATTGACTGATGGACAGGTACGTGAAGGAGATGGCGAGTAGCATTTTGTGTTTAGTACTCTCGCGAGTGGCGAGGAGAGCTTTGCTTTACGCTTTTATCAACCAAGACGACTCTTTGGATGACGTGGCGTAAGGAGGAGTCATCCTCACAGCTTTGGCGGTCGCCTCCTTAAGTTATTGAGCGATTTTTCAAAAATAATAATAAAATGTAAAAGTGGAATTACGATATTCTCCCTAAGATTTCAACATTTTACCTTTGTGCTCCCCACCAAAAGTTGGGTGGCAAATAGTTTGGTCGGAATTTATTTTTATTTTTTAAAAGGCTAGAAAATAGTTTGGTGGAAATTTTTTTTATTGAAAATTCATTTTAATTTTTTTTATTTCTTAAAATAGATTTAAGGTATGTTAATATATTTTTTCACAATATTTAAAAAAATAAAAAATATAAACAATAATTTATAAATTGTTTTAGCACTTTCATGAAAATAGATGAAAAAAACTATTTTTCAAATTTTGGAGTTTTGAATTATAATTTTATTTTTAAAAATAATTAAAGAAAATTGTTTTTATTTTATTAAAATTTGTTTAAACTCATAAAAGGGTTATGAGATGGCCAAAACATGTGATCCATGCAATCGTTCATGTCATGATACATGCCAAAACTAATATCATGACGGGTGTCATGACCCGTGCTATGATATTTGCTATCATCACCGATGTCATGACCCATGCCATGAGCATGTACCTTAACTCGTGGTAATTTAATTCTTATAATAAAAATGCTTTTTAAACTCATTGCGTAATGGACTCTTTATTCACTTTCAAGTAAAAATAATTTGAAAAAGAAACGAAGGTACGAAAGCCTTGAAATATAGGATTTCAACATTTTCATCTCTTGGATTCTTTGAATTTTGAGAAAGAAAAATTCACATTCCATAATTATTCATATTGTGTGAGGGTCAGACCCTTCAAATCAAAGTATAAACAGTATGAAGCAATGTGAATCAAAATCAAAATCAAAGTGTATCTTCTCATTGACCAAACCCCCACAAAATGTGGTGTGAAGCAATTGGCTTAATTAATTAGTATTATTTGTCATAATCATGGCAGGTTTGGACCCTTTTCATCCTTTAATTATACCCATTTTGAAATTATATTTTTTTAATTTAGACTAAAAAAATTCATCATGGTGAAAACAACAGAAATTGTGGGAATTTTTATATGTGTTTGCAATTGTTAATACCCAAAAATGAGACTAGTCCCATGTGTTAAATAACCCATAAGGATCACTGCAACCCACTAGGTGACCTCACCTCATGATGTCATATGTTTTTTAAAGCAAGTTTTACCCTTGATTAAATCCATTTGTGTAAATTTGTGCATATTTTAGAGTGAAATGGTTCTAAAATTCGTTTTTAACTTTAAAAGTGTTTTTGAAAAAAAAAAAAATTAGGGTATGTTTGATAATTGTTTTCAAACGTAATTATGAAAAATAGTTTTCAAAAATCATTATATAATGTTTTGTAGAATAAAAATTTGTTTGAAAATTTAAAATATTTGTAATTTGTTTTAATATTTTTAAATATGTTTTAAAAATGATTTTTATATCTAGTATTTTATTTTTAATCGTTTTATATTTAAAAAAAGTAAAAATAATATAAAACAATTAAAAGATATTTTCTAAAGACACTTTATTTTCTATTCTTAAAAATAGAAAACAAAAAACGGTTTTTAATTATTAAACACACTTTTGTGTTTTTTGGTTTTGGAGAATATAATATTGTTATGGAAAATAGTTGTCAAATAAGCTCAAAGTGTTTGACAAAATTTTAAAAATTCTATTAAAAATATGAAAATTTATTTGTAATATTGGAAAATCACTTGTAATATAAAATCACTTAAAAGAAAATCACTACCAAATGCACGAAAGAGGGCATTTGACAATAATTTGGGGAAGTGTTTTTAATATTTCTAATACTTAAAAAATAAAAAATTTTAAGTATTAGAAATGGTAAAAACACTTTTTAGAATAACTATTAAACGCATTTTTAGAAGTGTTTTTAGCCTTTTTAATACTTAAAAATATTTATTTTTCAAGTATTAAAAATACTTCTTAGAATCATTGTCAAATGCACTATAAAAAATTTCAAGTGTTAAAAATTGTAGAAACACTTTATAAAAACACTACCAAATACACTCTTAAACTACTTTGAATATAAACACTGATATATGTATTCTTACACCTAAGGTTTAAGGCTTCTTTTATAAGGAAAATAAAATATGACAAAAATAATTTAAAATTTTTAGAAGTTTATATGGAAGAAAAAAATAATAATTTGTAGACCTATGTAAGTAAATTTTGGGGTAAGATTGGTTAAATTTTTGTTTTAAAAATTGAAAAAATTAAAAATAATTTTGAAAATCATACTTGATAAATTCATTTCATTTCATTTTTAAAAATTTAATAGTAATAATTTTTTAAAAATAAGGCATGACAAAAATTTTGTTCCTACAATTTTAAAATTGGAAAGTAATAATCATGACTCATTTGCCAATTCACCTTTGACCATTGAAAAATGGTCGAAATTTTCAAAATAATAATAATAATAATAATAAATAGAAAAAAAGGTTTTTGTGCTTCTCATTGTATAATTATTATATATGTAACTAAAAACAAAATAGGAATTAGAAAACACTTTTAGCATTTATAAAAATTTAAAATATAATTAAAAATAATTTATGTTTCTTATTTTAAAAACTGACATAAAGAACATATATTCAAATTGTAATGAACATAAAAACATTTTTAATTCATTTGTTGCGTCTTTCCCCTTAGTTTTTCTTTCAAATTAAATGCAAGTTCTTTGTTAATACTTTAAATTTAAATTGTTGTGAAAAACCATGAAAAAAAATAATAAACAATAAAAGTAGGAAAGAATAAGAAAACAAAAACAAAACACATGGCTTGACTTTAAGCCTAAATACACATGTGAAGACGAAAAAGAACTTTCACTATTATTGAAGGAGATTAAAATCTCAGACTTCTTAAATCTCTCCATTTACATAAAAAAAAAAAAAAAGAGACTCACTATTTTAGTCAAAATAATCCCCTTAAGAAAATTTTTTATTTGGGAGAGAAGAATAGTCAAACAATAAAATAATGAAAATATTTAGGTTATATTTGGTTCTGGAAAAGTATTAAGGGAAAGAAAAAAAATATTAGGGCTATGTTTGGTTCCCAAAAAATTTGAGAGAAAATGGAAGTGAAAGAAAATATTAAAGAAAAATAGAAGAAAAGAAAATGTTAAAGAAAATAAAAAATTGATTAAAAGTTGATAAATTATTTTTATTTGCTACTTCAAAGTCATTTGACTTATTTTAAATTATCGATATAAAGATTAAATAATTTAAAAATACATAACTTTATAACTAGTTTTAATTATATTTGATTTTCTTTGATATTTTTCATTGGACAACCAAAAATGAGAAAAAAAAATTTCTTTACATTTTTTTTCTTAATATTTTTCTCGAACCAAACATAACCTAAAGGAAAATAATTTTTTCATGTTTAGTTGTCATCTGAAAAAATCTAAAGAAAATAAAATATAATTAAAAATAGTTAGAAACTTATACATTTTCAAATTGTTTAATCTTTATTTTGATGAGTTAAAATAAATAAAATGAATTTAAAATAATAAATAAAAAATAATTTTTCGTCTTTAACTTTATTTTTTATTTTTCTTTCCTTATACTTTTTTACTCTATTTTTTTCCTTCAAATTTCCCATAACCAAACATAACCTTTAACACGATTTGAATTCTTTTACATATAAAATACTTTTTATAAAGCATATATGCTATTAACATTGGTAAAGGCTCTATTAAATTATTGATGTAGCAAGGTGTAATTATAGGGGCATGAAATGAAACATAGAGAATATGAAAAAGCATGAAATAATTATTGGATGCCATAACTTCAAATGTGGGAACACTTCATTACATGTGTCTCTCTTTGACAAGATCCTTGCTTTTTCTATAGAAAGAATATCTTCTCATCATCCTACTCATCAATATTGGCTGCTCGTCCCCATACCTATCCATTTTCTCTTCACAAAAAAGAAAAGAAAAGGTTATTATCCATTGATTTATAGGCTTTAATTTTTGTTTGTGGTAGCTGCCACTCCCAGTTCTCAATTTTAGGATTTTTTTTTTTTTTGATTTGGGGAAATTATATTTTAAAATATATTTTTTAAAAAATAATTAAAACTAACTTTGAAACAAAATCTATTTTTCATTGCATATCCTTAAAAAAAAATGAGGTCATGTTTGCTAATTATTTTTTAAAACAATTTTTTTTTCATTCTTAAAAAAAAAAGGAAAATGAGTTTGATAACTAAAAAGCAAAAAATAAAGGATTTGTTTAATAATTGTTTTCAAGAACAATATTTTATTTTCTAAAACAAAAAAATAAAATAAGTTTGACAATTAAAAATTATTTTTTTTGTTTTTTGTTTTTAAGAATATAAAACATATGTTTTTAGATAATATATTTTAGTTATTTTTTTTTTATTATTTTTACTTATTTTCTAAGAGTTATTTTAAGAAATAATTATACAAACATGTAAAATAATTAAAAATAAAACATTATATATAAAAATTATTTTTAAAATATATTAAAAATAAGTTAAAAATATTTTAAGATCTGTTTGGGAACCATTTTCTATTATCCAGAGCAAAAAACATAGAAAATAAGGTTTGACAATAAAAAATTATTTTTTGTTTCTGTTTTTAAGAACATAAAATATTGCATTTTTAGATAACATTTTTTAATTGTTTTCATTTATTTTTTGAGGGTTGTTTTAAAAAAATTATACAAATATGTAGGATAATTAAAAATAAAACACTAGACATAAAAATTTATCACTGAGACATATTTAAAAATATTAAAAAAAAACATTTTAGGACTTGTTTGGGAACTGTTTTTTAAAACGGTTTTTTATTCTCCTAAATAAAAAAACACATTCGACAACCAAAAATTATTTTATGATTCCATTTTTAAGAATAGAAAACATGTTGTTTTTACATAACATTTTTTAATTGTTTTCTATTGTTTTCTGAAGGTTGTTTTAAGAAATAATTATATAAACATATAGAACGATTAAAAATAAAACACTAGATATAAAATTTATTTTTAAAACATATTTTAAAATATTAAAAATAAGTTAAAAATATTTTAAATCTTCAAATAGATTTTTATTTTACAAAACATCATAAAATAATTTTCAAAAACTATTTTTCAGAATTGTTTTAAAAAACGATTATCAAACATGTTATATATAATTGTTTTATTCTTTTTTTTATCAAATACACACAATCATTTAAATTTGGAAAATTATAATTGGAAAATGCTTCAAACATTTTTATGATTTTTAAAATTGGACGCCATTCAAGTGAGAATTTCTTGAAAGAAAAAGCCAACATTAAAGCTATGTATAAAATGAATAAAATTCTTAAACGGCACCCCACATTTCTTAATACATTCCCTTAAAAGCCATGGTGGAAGAAAATTTTATTTAATTAAAATTCTCAAATTCTCAAATTATTTTTAATTTTAATAAAAATATTACTTATAAATCAGAAAATCAATTACACGTCAACATTTATTAATAATTTTTTTACACGTCAATATTTATTAATAATTTTATTATTATTATTATTATTATTATTATTGAATTTAAAATTTAGAAAAAAAAAAGGGTATGAGAGCCAAATTAGGTAGGTGAAAGGGTAGTTATAGTCCAGAAAAGACTAAAAAAAAGAGTGCCGTTGGGGGGCTCCGGTGACGTGGCAGAAAACGTACTGGATAAGTAAATATTTGTACACACATAAAATACACGCATTCTCCTCTCTCTCTCTCTCTCTCTCTACTCTACTCTCTCAACGCAAAACCAAAAGGCAAAAACAAAAACAAAACGCTCTTCAAAAGCACACAAAGCAAAAACAATCCCAAGAAACAAAAACACCGAAAGCAATATCTTCTTCTCCTCCTTCGTTTCCTCCTTTCTTTCTTGAATTTGAAGGAATCGGAATCGGAATCGATATTCAAATTCAAGAACACTCTTGGTCGTCGTCGTGAAATGGTTGCCGGAGTGGACTCGTCGGACCCTGCTACAGTGACAGGAATTGCGATGGATTTTCCGGTGTCGGATGAGGCGGCGTTTGTTTCGCCTCCGAGGGTTCCACCGAGGCTCCGGAGGAGGCTCGTGGAGAGCAGGAGTCCGTCCACTGCTGAGGAAATCGAAGCCAAGCTTCGGGACGCCGATCGTCGGAGACAGGTCTTCAGTTTTTTTTTGATCGTGTCTTAGGCCTCTGGGAAAATTGAGGAAATGGATAAAAGAGTAGAATTTTGGGATTTTTCTTTTGTTTTTGTTTGCTTTTGAAGTAAAAAAAAAAAAGGTTCAAGTCAATTGGGCGAGATAGTGCTCTTAGGCTCTGTTGAATGGAGTTTTCTGATTTTCCCGGTTCCAAATAACGGGAATTTCTTTTTCTTTTCTTTTTTTTTTTTCCATTATTTTCTCAGCATCCAAACAGGTTATATATATTTTCTTTTGTTTTTTTAGGTGTTACTGTTTGAATTGTACCTTTACTTTGAAGGTTGTTATTTATAGTGTTAGGTGGGGGTGGGTGCTTCTTCTTCTTTCTCTTGGTTTTCTACGTTTGGTCATGAATGTAAACTATCTATGCCTTTCTTGTTTGCCGTGAATTCCGGGATGATATGAGCATGGTCATTTGTATTTTCAATTTGGGTGAAATTTTAATTTTTTTTGTAGCTACCCGTGACTTCAATTTCATGGGAACTATAATTTTTATTTATTTTTTATTGCCGTTTATTTTTCTCCAATTTCCCTTTCCTGGTTTTGAGTTGATCGAATTTCCATTTCCTGGTGCAGCAATTCTACGAGAGGCTGTCAAGCAAGGCACGGCCAAAGATGAGAAGCCCGTCACGGTCTTCCTCCAATGAGGAAGACCTTGGTCAGCGTCTTGAAGCAAAGCTCCAAGCAGCTGAGCAGAAAAGGTACTTTTGGGAGTGATTTTGATAGGTGTTAAAAGGGCTTCCTTGGATGTTTGACAGTTTTTTTAAAAATCACTTTTAAAAATGAGGTGATTCTACTTGGTAGGGATTCTTCCAAAAACCACTGCTTTCTTATATGTTAAAACACTTTTTTTAATTTATATCCAATCAATCACTGAATAATTCGCTTTAAAAGCAGTTTGCGTTTCTAATGAAAGCATTACTAACAAAAGTGCTAACCAGAATTACTCCCAAATGGGCTGTAAATTTTGTAGCATGGTCTCTGAGCACTTGTGTTGTGTTGTGTTGTATTTCTCTAATGGCCGGCTTGAATTGTTATTGCCATTGTTATGCTAGAGATGATTTAAGGTATGGTTATGTGCTAGAGATTATATTCGTATATCTCAGTTGGGCAGTTGGCAAATCTTGTTTCCAAACAAAACAATTTAGGTACCTATCATTGGTTAGGTTTCAAAAGGTCTATCATGTGATAACTAACTGTTCCTAGACATCGTTTCTCTGAAGTGGTTTGGTATCTGGCTCATTGCTGTCCTACTTGTGTATAATGATAATGATGTAGGCTGTGATGCTAATCTATTCATATACTTTTGATCATCCTTCTCCTTTTCTGGGCTTGAAAAGTGTGTAACCACCACATTTCTTGCGAGTACCATTTAGATGCTTGGTCATGACCATACCATCTTCATAGGCTCAATTACATGTCCCCTAGTGCTTTTTTAAGTAGTAGACATCCACAAATATGACAGTTGCATTCTAGTTCAAGAACTTCTCAAATTGTCTTGTTCATTGCTCTATAATAATAAAAGCTATGTACCATGGAAAGCTTAAATTTTTATGTACACAGTAAATCTCTCTTTAGTAATTGCCTAAAAAAACTCCACATCCTCATTCATGGTGTTGATGGTATGTGTATATGAATGTCCATCTCATTGGTTTCCTTGCCAACCTTGTCCAAAATAAAATATCCAATAACTAGTATGCTTTCATTTTTTGTGTCATTTGGGTACTGCGATTGATGATGGAAAAGATAAGTAAGGGACATTTTGCAAATTATTGACTCCAAACAG
Source organism: Vitis riparia (assembly GCF_004353265.1). NCBI lineage: Eukaryota > Viridiplantae > Streptophyta > Magnoliopsida > Vitales > Vitaceae > Vitis > Vitis riparia. The sequence continues at coordinate 4,842,879 of NC_048442.1, read as the reverse complement.
AAAACTATAACTTACAACATATGTTGAAATTAGATTTCCCAGAGAAGGGATTCATTTGTTTCTCTCTCCCTCTTTCTCTTTATATATATATATATGTATGTATGTATGTATGCATGTATTTATGTATATATGTAAATTAGGTGTGTTAGTATGACATCTGAATTTGAATTCTTTGATATTACTGTAGCTTGCTGCTTTTGATATGTAGGAAAGTTTTGTAACTCTAATCTATTCTAAATCTAGTTGATGCTAGTCAATTTTATGGTACTTGTTTACTTAATTTTTTAACCAACAGGTTGAGCATTTTGGCAAAGGCTCAGATGCGGCTGGCTAGGTTGGATGAGCTTCGGCAAGCTGCTAAAATAGAGGTACAAATGCGTTTTGAAAAGGAGCGCAAGAATCTTGGTACAAAAGTGGAATCACGGGTTCAGCAGGCAGAAGAAAATAGAATGCTCATCCAAAAGGCTTATAGGCAGAGGAGGGCCACGTTAAAGGAGAGAACATCTCAGTCCTTATTGAGGAGGATGGCTCGGGAGAGCAAGTATAAGGAGCGTGTGCGTGCTGCAATTCACCAGAAGCGTGTTGCTGCTGAGAAGAAGCGCTTAGGATTGCTGGAAGCAGAGAAGAAGAGAGCACGTGCTCGGGTATTGCAAGTGCGGCGGGTAGCTAAGTCTGTTTCTCATCAACGAGAAATTGAGAGGAGGAGAATAAAAGATCAGTTGGAAGATCGACTACAAAGGGTACTTACTAATTTTCAGTAATTTTGAATAAGATCTTTCAACAAATGGAATTGTTCTTCTGCGACTTGGTGATCACTTCTAGTGCTAGTTATAATACTACATGCTTTCTCATGGAATTCTTGATAAATAGGCAAAGAGGCAGAGAGCAGAATATCTGAGGCAGAGAGGAAGACTACATGGTTCTGCGCGTGTGAATTTGAAGAAGATGCACAGGCAGGCAGATCTCCTTTCAAGGAAACTAGCGAGGTAAAGCTAGCATGTTTTTCCACCATAGTATATTTTACATTCATTTACCATTGTTTGAACTGGTTTTATTTTTTCTACAGAAGTTATGTATATTTTCTTAGCTTCTCGAGTCACAAGTCAGCTCATCAGGAGAGTATTCATGGCCTAGCTTGCTACTTCCCTACTTCGATGGGAGTACTATAATATTCATGGCCTAGCTTGTTCTATCAAATGACTCATGCATTTCATTGTGAACAACTGTTTTCTTTACCATCATCATAACCTTGCAGATGTTTATATGAAGATCTAAATAAAAAATGAAAATAATAAAGTGAAGATGTGTTTATTCCTTGCTCTATAGGTGAACGGTCCTTTTGATTTTGGCAATATTCTCATACTTGTAAACTTGCCTGCAGATTCAGTTGGATATGAATTTTTTTTTGCTTTTTTCCTTTCTCTTTCTTCTATCATTCTTTCCTTTTTCTTTTTCTTTAATTTTTCAAAGCTACCTATATTTTTCATCCTGAAAAATTATTGCAATTTAGGTGCTGGAGACGGTTCCTCAAGCTGAAGGGAACTACGTTAACCTTGGCAAAAGCTTTTGATGCCTTGAAAATTAATGGGGAATGTGTTAAGTCAATGCCATTTGAGCAGCTTGCTCTTCTGATTGAATCAACTGCTACCCTTGAGACTGTAAAAGCTCTACTAGACCGGTTTGAGAGTCGCTTTAAGCTTTCACAGGCTATTGCTGCTACCACTAGTCCATCCAGCTGGAATAACATCGATCACCTTCTAAAGAGAGTCGCTTCCCCAAATAGAAGGGGTACACCTAGGACTTCTAGTAGGAGCAGAGGCACAAAGAAACAGGGGTCCATCAGACAAGCAGCCAAAATTCCAGCCAAATTATCAAGGTATCAAGTGAGAGTGGTGCTCTGTGCTTACATGATATTGGGTCATCCAGATGCTGTTTTCAGTGGTCAAGGAGAGTGTGAGATTGCACTGGCCCAGTCAGCTAAAAGTTTTGTACGAGAGTTTGAATTACTGATAAAGATTATTTTAGATGGGCCCATGCAGAGTTCTGATGAAGAGTCTGACCCCACATTGCCAAGACGTTGGGCCTTCAGGTCTCAGCTTGTGGCATTTGATAAAGCCTGGTGCGCCTACTTGAATTGCTTTGTGGTGTGGAAAGTTAAGGATGCTCGGTCATTGGAGGAGGATTTGGTGAGAGCAGCTTGCCAGCTTGAGCTCTCTATGATTCAAACTTGCAAGATGACTCCAAAAGGAGATAATGGTGCTCTTACTCATGACATGAAGGCAATTCAGAAGCAGGTTTTTTACCCACTTTATGAATAATCTTTTTTGGGAAAATTATCAAACATGCTTGACCACTAAAATTAAAAAAAAGAAAAAAGAAAAAGGGTTTGGGCATCCAACAGGATTCCACCAAATACTAGCAAATCAAGTATCCCATGTTCTTTCGCACTAAATAATTTTTCTTTTTTTTATTTTTATTATTTTATTTTTAAGCCTTTAGAAATCATTCTGTGACCAAAAGCTTCATATAAAAATTCAAATCCAGCTATTTAAGCTTACAAATTAAAGTGCATTTTGAATTTTCTGTTAAAAGGAGGCTTTAAATGTAGTAAAATTTGTTGGTGCAAGATGTTTGTGTTAGCAGGTCAATCCTCTTATTTAGGCTTCCATTACTGACCAGAACTTCTTGACAACCAATGGTTTCAGTAGTCCTTTTTCTGGCGTATATGCCTAATGGTTGTCACTGCATTTATGTTGACACAGGTTACAGAAGATCAGAAACTTCTGAGGGAAAAAGTGCAACATCTGAGTGGAGATGCTGGGATTGAGCGTATGGAATGTGCTCTTTCCGAGACACGAAGTAAATACTTTCAAGCAATGGAGAAAGGAATCTCGATAGGGTCGCCAATTGTGCAATTTTTATCTCCAACCCTGCCTAGTTCCTCAGATGCACCTTCTGTTGCTAGTCCAGAGAAAAGAAGTAACCTGATTGAGGGCAGTGAGAAGTCAAGCCATGTAGTTCGCTCCTTATTTGGAGAAGATGCTTCTTCCCAGCCCGGAATAGCTGGCCTCTCTTCTCCTAGAAGCAGTTTAGACGGTCAGTTGGATTCTTCTGCCAAAAAATTGGTAGCAGAAAATGAATTGATTGTAAATGAACTTGTTCATGAGCAGCACTATGCTTTTGCTGATAGCTTGAGTGTTGCTGACAAAGAGCAAAGGAATATGAAGGTTAGTATATTTTCTTAATTATAATTCTCTCTAAAACAATAATCAGCATGCATGGTAGAAGTAGAACCTGACAAGTCCAAATCTTAACATTTTCTCGTATATGTGAAGAGAAATAGAGGAAATGCCCCTTTCATTAATAAATGCTTTGGTGGTGTTCTTCCCTTTGAAGCTGACATGAATGAACATGTTTTTCATGTCCTGTCAATGTAATGCATGACTGAGGCATGCTGATGTAGGACAACCCTAGGATGGTTGCCTACACTCAACGGTAGGTGGGCTAGGGTTTTATTTTTAGGGTGTAAGGAGAGGAATAAGGAATAAATTTTATGGTAGAGAAAATTATAAGATAAGAAATAGAGAGAAAGAAGAAACAATGAAAAAAAGATGGAAAACCTTAGAGTCTCACTAAGGCCTTCAAGGGGTCTCACCATTGACGGTTGCAACCTTGCAATGTAAGAAAATATAATATTATTAATATCAATTTATCCCTTTGATTTACATTGATTAGCCTATTTATAGGCTTCTCTAAGAAATCCAAAGTCTACTAAGGCTCTAATAACCTATTATGATTTAATTCTAATTATAACATTCAAAGACTACTAGGACTCTAATAACCTATCATGACTCAAATTCTAATTATATTATAACTCAACTAGCTAATCCTAATTAGATTCCAACAAAGACCAATCCTAATTCAATTCTAATTAATATTAATCCTACTTAAAGTTTACTTAGCTCTTTCCTTTCCTCCTTGAGTAAACTTTAAAAGGCTTTCCCCCATCACATGCTGTAATTCTTGTTTGGCCAAATAGGTTTATGGTTCATTAGTGTGGATTTTTATGGAATGGGATTTGACCATTTCATTTGAAAACCAATTGTTATTTAGTGACTGTAAGTGAAACCTTTTACAGCATTCAACATCATATCCTAAGGCCCATCCACTGGTTTAGGAGGGGTATTGTTGCACCTGAACAACCAACACAACTCCGCTGCTTTTTTAATTTGAACCCTTGATTCTGATACCAATCCTTAAATTGAATTTTGATCATTTCATCTGAAAAATTGGTGTCTAGTGAGGTAGACCAAATCTTTTATGGCATGCAACATTACACTGTACAAATTCATTTTAAGAGCCATCATTGGGTGAGCTATCCCTTGGGCTTAAGAATGATATTGTTGCACCTCAATAAGGTTATTGCCCCATAATCTTGTTAAATATTAGCTAGCTTGATACGCATTATTGTCTGGTAATTTAAACTTTAGGGCAATCGATATTTTAAAAAATGCTACTCAAGTCTTGGTTTCATGAGGTCGAGGCTTTGGACCCTTCCATTGGTTTTCCCCCATTTATTGAACTGAATACAATTGAGAGGGAGGCTGCATGTGAGGCAGGTGTTAAGTGGTAGCCGGCTCAATATATATTGTTAGCCCATTACTTAATAATTAAAGCCTTTTGGAGCCATTGGTAGTTTAATAACAACTAACATTAGAAATTGGTTGGGCTGGGCAATTATGAGTAGAGTTCTTGAATTAATCTGTTTCTTCATTTGTTCATTGCTCAGACAAAGATTAGAGAGACAATGGAGAAGGCTTTCTGGGATGGCATTATGGAATCTATGAAAGAGGATGAGCCCAACTATGATCGGGTTGTTGAACTCATGCGGGAAGTGAGGGATGAAATCTGCAATGTAGCTCCTCAGAGCTGGAAACCAGAGATTGTTGAAGCTATTGATCTAGATATTCTTTCTCAGGTAGTGATTGTACTACTACTATTACCTAGCCAGTAAATTATTACCATTGTTGAAACTAGTGGAGATTGGATATAATTTTTTGTTCTCTCTCTCTCTCACCCTTCTCTTTTTTTGGGTCTAAGGTGCTGAAGTCAGGAAACCTGGACATAGATTATCTTGGAAAGATTTTGGAGTATGCGCTGGTCACTTTGCAGAAGCTCTCTGCTCCAGCTAATGAAGGTGAAATGAAGGTGATTCATGAGGGATTATTGAAGGAACTGGCTGAGATATGTGAAACAGAAGATAAATTGAAGAATTCACATGTTATTGCAATGATCAAGGGTCTGCGCTTTGTTCTGGAGCAGGTTCAGGTGTGTTTTTCTGCCCCTTCTCTAGTTTTTGTGATGCCATAATTTTTTATCTTAAATCACCAATGTATATGAATAATGACCACCTTTATTTCTTTACTGTTATGTCAGTATTTGGTTATTTTTGTGATGTCAGTACCATTTAGTAATCAAGTGATAGACCACAGATGATAGATATCCTAATCCTAATATGTCAATACTAGGCTTTGTATCAGGATGCACCTTGGCAAGTTCAAGGTTTAGATTAACTTCATACAGGATTTTAAGTTTTAGATGATGCTTTCATCTGTGTTAGGTTTTAAATGTATCACAGCAATTATTATAGTGGTTCTGCTAATGTTGATGATTTGTTATCACTGCATGCTAATATAACATATTGGTTCTATGGTGTTTTCTTCTAGAATCTGTTAACAACTCTAGTTTCTCTTAGAACCACACTTACTAGTCAAGATCACTAAAACCTCTGATAGTCTACTGTAGGAATGTCAGTAGTGATTTATGCCTTCCATTGGTTTTTACTTAAACACTTGTCCACATACCACAAGAGCTTGTATTATTAATACATATCTATTTAATGTCCTGCAAAGCATTTCTGTAATCTTTATAATCAACAAAAAAAAGTGTATTTCTGAGGATATCAGCCTGTGTCAAGCGCTCTTTGTAGACAGGGAATCTGATAATTTTATCAGTTTTGTAAGAATGCACATTTGCTTGATTGGATATCTTACAACCTGCAGCAATTCCTGACAGGCACTTAAGCAGGAGATAAGCAAAGCACGTATAAGAATGATGGAGCCTTTGCTAAAGGGGCCTGCAGGTTTTGATTACCTTAAAAATGCTTTTGCCAACCATTATGGTTCTCCATCTGATGCATTCACCTCTCTACCACTGACGGCTCAGTGGATTTCATCCATATGGCATGGCAAAGATCAAGAGTGGAATGATCACAAAAATTCTCTCTCAGCCTTGACAAATGGTGAAAGTTCATATCAGGGGCGTCTTCCTTCCACCACTCTTAGAACTGGTGGCAGCATTATGGTCAAAACTAATGGAAGCCAAGTGACTTCGGTTCCTTCAGCTGCAACTAGTACAGGTTTGATTAGTGAAACTCATATAAAGTATTTTCTGTAAACAACCCATATTTTCAAGCATTTGAGGTCTCCCAAGGAGGAGTCTTTGATTCATTGGAAACACTAACTCTGTTTTGAATTGAAAATAGGATGTGATTCAAGCTTTGGAACAAATTCTTTCTAACACATTGTTATGTGGGTTTCTGTAATTGGATCAGGTAATCAACAACCTGAATGCAATGGAGAAAGGGTTGATTTGTTGGTGAGGCTTGGGTTGTTGAAGCTAGTAAGCGGGATATCTGGTATAACACAGGAATCTTTACCTGAAACACTTAAGCTTAACCTCAATAGGCTGAGAGCTGTTCAAGCCCAGATTCAGAAGATCATTGTGATTTCCACCAGGTAACTGGATCAGAGTGGAGTTAAAATTCTTACTTTTTGTGCTCATAACTTTAACCTAAGTTAATTTGATACACATCATTGGTCTATTACCTAAGAACTTAAACTCTTTGATTAAATCAATTGTTTAGCACGGTGTCACAGCCTTTATTGAACCCATGTGCAAGCAAGAAGGCTGCTCATGCGGGCAATTTGTTTGAATTTGTAGTTTAACATACACAAACACATTCTTTCCACATCATTTGATGGCTCTTTATATATTATCTATAAATTCAGAGTACTTAGGATTTGAGGGCATGAAGGGAAAAAGGACAGTGGTAAAGAAGGAAAAAGTAGAACTGTAATTAGCTTGGTCCTTGGGAAATATTTTTTGGGCCCACTGTTCCATTATTTGGCCTGAACAAAAATCCTCAACATGTCAAAGCTATGTTGTACAAAATTCCTCACAGGTTAATATTTGTAGACGCTCTTCTGCCCTGAATACATAAGCCAGTAGTATTAGAGCTCTCCACATTACTGAGACAAATGGGCTACTGCCTTGAAACAGTTGATTTTTCCAGGAAAAGGAAAATTTTGTCCTCGTCAAGTTCCAATGACCCATCCTTCTATTTGCTTGCTCATTTTTCCATTTTTGGGAGTTCATTCTTTCCCTCCTTAATTGTCTAAGCACTGATGGATGCTAATCTCAAATAATGAAAATGCAGCATTCTTGTTTGTCGACAAATCCTCATGAGTGAGGTAGCACTAGCCAACCCTGTGGAGATGGAAAACATGGTAGTTAGGTGTGGAGAAGAAGTCTCAGAGCTCTTGGACCGTTCTGAGGAGGCAGGAATTGAAGAAATTGTTGAAATCATGAGTGGATTTTCAAGAGATGGTGAGGAAGCCTCCAACATCAACAAGCTTCAAGCGAGGAAAGCAGTTATGAGTAGGATGTTGGTGAAGAGCCTGCAAGCTGGGGATGCCGTGTTTGAGAGAATATCCCATGCTGTTTATTTGGCTGCAAGAGGAGTAGTGCTTGCAGGGAATGGCCCTCAAGGAAGAAAATTAGCAGAAATGGCACTCCGGCGGGTGGGAGCTGTTGATCTGACTGATAGAGTGGTGGAAGCTGCTGAAATATTGCTGGCAGCAGCCACGGTGTCGGTTAATGTTCATGGGCAATGGTATACATATCTGACTGATAACATGTGATTGGTTTGACATGAAGAAGAATGAAGTTAATTACAAGGTGGAAAGAAGAAAATAATGCACACACCTGTACATAGTAGTGGGTGTACATTTATGTTTTAAGTATGAACACAGGATGGAGGGTTGTTAATATGAAGAAATATTTCATGAATAGGAGAGGGATGTTGTAAATAATATTTATAACTGAATTGAATGTTTCTTTTCTATTCTGATTCAGCTCCCTTTATTTTCTGTCCAGACTCCAGAGAAATAAAGTCTGTCTGTCTGTCTGCATGTCTGTTAATAACATTTGGGATATAAATAATTGCTTTGATGTTTCATACGCTAAGTTTCTCTTTCATTTTGCTACTTGTGATATGACCTATAACCAAAACTGCATAGTTGTTAGAATGGATTTGGTTCAGGTAAGGACGGATGGAAACAAGGCAAAAGCTTGTGTAATCTCTGTAAAAGCTTGTGTAATCTCTGTAAATCATTGGTAACATAGTTCTGGAAATTCCAATTGAAGTATGTTTGACCACATTTTTGTGGATTAGGTACCTTAGAAATGAGAACTTGCACAGAGGAGTGAATTTTGTATTGCATGAAGAGAGTGAATAAGCTCAACATAACACCATTCTTCATTCCTTTACAAAATGAGGAAGTTTAAATGTGAATAGACCAAGTTACAGTATTCTTCATGATGTATGAATCTTTCTACTGATATAAACCATGAGAACCAAGATGGAAATTGGAATTCCTTCAATGAACAGCAGCAACTTCCTCACTTTGGTGCTCCCCACCTTCCATCCCCAACAATCTTTGTCACGGTTTTATGACAAATTAAAGCTACAAACACCTCAGCTATTGAAAAGTATAAGCCAAAAGATAACAACCCTGTCACTTTCTGGTTAGCAATAAGATATCATACATTTCAACCACATAGAACCTACAAAATGATTTAAGAACACAACTTGTAATTTGCAGATTGGAAGGATAGTCTTCATGGTTGGAGAACATACAAGTGGCTGTGAATGTATAATTCTTGAATAGAGTTGAGAAGTGTATGAAGATATTAGGGGCTATGTGATTGTTCATATATCAAGATGGTCTGTGTCTTTGCTACTGTCTTCCATGGGGAGAGCCATGGGGTACTCATTTCCAAATGTTCAGTGAGAAAAGCAAATTGAAAGCCTGCAGTGAATATCAATAAATTAGCCCATGGAGAATTTGAGGCTCATGAGTATATATCAAGAAGACAAGTCACTTATTATACCTGGAGAGCTGCTTGGCACCATGTCTTATGACCATAGGCAACAACAACTTCAATATTAATTTGCGTATAAGGACATTTGAGACCAGAATTGACAATTTAATCTTAATACTGAAGCACAAGATGTTGAACATCAACTTCTGTGAAGGATTGGAGTTTAGGGCAAGTAGATATGCCCTTAAAGGAACAGTTAGATGTCAATCACAACTGACCTGAAATTGGCTAGATCGAAATGGTACTTCAAACACATATTGCGAGGTGCTTTGACTTCTTCTATGTCTCTGCCTTACAAGGAAGAAAATACTTCAAAAAATCCACATAATCATTGGTAAGTACAAGAAGACCCCAATATTATGTGTCTGTTTTCAACTGCTGTGTTGGAAGAAAAAAAAAAAAGGACAAAACCCCTCTAATTGAAGGGAGGGGGCAAAGTAGCATAAGATGCTACTTTCCCATGCCAGTCTTTTGTATTATGAAGCTTTGAACCATCTCAACCCAAAGGATATCCATCAATCTAATAGTTCATCATGATTTGCAAAACACAGGTTTGCATGCAACAATGACACTAAACAATAAAGATTGATGCTAGTTTAGCTTATTAGAGAACAAAGGACTACTGAGTCAGACATCTGTTTTCCATTGGAGATGGTGCCCTAATCAAGAAGATTAAAGGGTGATTGGAGTTGGAAGTGTCATAATCACCTGAAAGAAAACAATTGCAAAGACATGGACAGATGCACGTAAAATGTATGTATATCCATTAACAAATGGTTAATTGAGAGGAAGACATCATTTTTGAAACCACAAGGATTTCAGGTTTCTTAGCTTTGGTAGTAACACACCCAACATCTCCTTGTTTAATACAAATCATCTTCCTAGAAGTAAAACAGCAGCATCCTCAGGCGCCTTTGCAGAAGCTCTCAGCACCAGTTAATGAAGGTGACTCATGAGGGATGGTCAAAGGGCTGGCTGAGATATCTGAAACAGAAGACATGTTTATTATCTATTTGTGTACAATGGGAATTCCTTGTATTCAGGATGTCAATCTTTCTAAACATCCGACTCTGCAGATACAAACAATGGGAATTCCTCCAATGAGAAGCACAGGAACATTGTCAATTCTAAGAAAAGGATCCTGTTTCTGAATAGGATACATGACAGTGATCTAAGTAATCATCCCAACAGCAACATGAGACAGAAGACCTAATAAAAACTAAAACAAGAACAAAATGACATCAAAATTAGGAAAGAAATAAATGCAGCAAAATCATAACAAAGATGCTATATTCCTGTATCCTTGCCTTAGGAACGTGACTAATTGGTGATCTCTCCCTTTATGCAAGCAGAAGCATAGGAAAAAACCATCTCTGGTAAAATGCTGACTGCCAAACCAAAATAGAGCAACCTCAGCCAAACATGACCTGACTTGACCAATTCAGTACTAGAAACATAGAAGCCATTGTAGTAGTGTACTTGTCATCTCTCTGTTTAATATCAATTAAGTTTTCAGGCACTGAAAGAGCAGAACCTTCCTCACTCCACCTTCCATCCCCAGCAACCTTTGAAATAATTTTGTTACAAATTAAAACAACAAATGCCTTATTTATTGAAAAGCATAAGCCCAAAGAAAACATACCTGTTTCTTTCTGGTTAGGTATAAGATACCACACATTTCAACCTCATACAACCTACAGAATGATGTAAAGCAACTTGTAATTTGCAGATTATGAAGAGGGTCTCCTCTGTTTTACCATCAGAAAATGGACCAAAGCAATCAAAATATTTCTGTAACCATAAATTAGCCAAAAAAATGTGCCCATGTATGCTTATGTAAGAGAAAATTAGAAATCAGCCTTGCCAATTGGAAAGGTAACTTACTTGATTCATGGAGAGTATACAAGTGACTTTGTTTAGTATGAGCCACCTGGATTCAAATATTTCTTCACTCTTGATAGCTTTGTTCCTGATTTGTAGCTTAATAAGAAAAATGAAAAAATAAGAATCTTAAACCAAACAAACAGAGCATAAAATTGACTTTTGTTAATGTGTAATTCTTGAATAGAGTCAAGAAGTGTATAAAGATTCTTATGATTGTCCATGAGTAGAACTATTATGATTGTCCAAGGGGAGTTGAACTTGGGTGTTGAAAATTACCAATGAAAGAGTTGAGGGCATGTATCTTGGCTGTTGTCTTTCATGGGGAGTCATTGAAGAAAGATCATTGCCAAATGTCTAGTGAGAAAATCATATGGAAAGCCTACAGTAAATGTCGATAAATTAGTCCATGGAACAGAAATAGAGGCTCATGAGTTTATTTAATAAAACAATTCACTTATTATACCTCAAGAACTGATTGGCACAATGTGTTATGACAATAGGCAACAACATCTTAAAAGTTTGTGTATTAGGAGACTTGATACTAGAACCACAAATCCAATCTTAATATCTTGCAGCACAAGATGTTGAAGATCCACTTCTATCAAGGATGGAGCTCAGGACAAGTAGACGTGACACACAACTGAACTGAACTTGGCAAGATTGACAGTTCCCAACGACCAGAGCTTAGAGGTGCTTTGACTTCTTTCTTCTGCAAGTACAAGAAGACCTCAATATGCCGTATCATGACGATGTAAGAGTGAAGGAAGGGGGTAAAGTAGAAGACAAGTGGCATCAAGTCAAAAGATGAGATTTTGAGTTTGAGACACTAGGCAATTCCATATCAACACAAATTGGACTTAAAATAGTGACTGAAACCAATTGAATAATAGGCTCTTTTGGAGGGATCCTTTTTCTAATTTCATAAATTCTTATACTCTAATTCTATTTCAAATAAGTCATAAATCTAATTATTTCTATTTACTTGATATATTTCTCATTATCAAAACAAAAATATGTTTCTTATAAGAAATCATTCATGTTCATCCTGGTTACTTAATGTGAGTCGGGAGAGGAAAAATGATGATTAACTTGATATGGAGGGGAGAAAAGATACAGTATCTTGATTCTAATTCAACTCCTGTGAAAAGATAATTTGCAAAAGGATCAAAATAAGTATTCATATAATTCGAAATTGTTTACATCCAATAGTTAGACCTAGAGCCTATTTGTGATGCAGGTAAAATTGCAAGCACATTTCATCATAGACATAGATAGGCAATACCTAAGGTATTAGAAGATGTATGAGTGTTTAAATCATCGGTATTCCACAGGAAATACATAAACTTGCAATACCTTTTTAGTCTTAATATTCATGTAATTTAGAGGCCCAATAAGGTTAATAAAGTCATCAAATTAAACCTTTGGTAATGATACCTTTTTGTTAGGCATTGCCTTGCAGCATGGAAATGTTGCAATTGTCCTTACAATACTAGCCTTTTTAGTAAAAAATATGCTGGCCTTATAGCACCTGTAGAATGATGCGCAAATGATTGTAAGTATGGCAGAAAGTTAAATCTCCATTTTTAAGGATGGAAAAGGGATCAATAAGTACAAATCTAAAGTAGGCCACGAAAAAGAAATAGAGTAATTAAAATGTTCAACTGACCATAAACTACCAGAAATTCGTCCATGGATAGATTCAGGAATCACCTCTGCCCATTATAAAGGTAAACAGAATGAGCCATTGAAATATTTCAATCGTCTATGTTAAAATGCAAGTACCTATTGTCAGTCTTCCTCCACACCTCTTCACTTCTTTGTTTTCAGTCTTGTAGCATAAGAGAAAAAAATCTGGAGTCAAAGGGCAGAGTATTTTTGCACGCTCAAATCTCCAACAACAGGGCAGAAAAAATTGACGCTGGGCATATTGCAAATTTCCAATGGAATAGTCTCAGAAGTGTGTTTGCTGCTGCCTTTCCAGGGGGAGACTCATCAAATATTGTTTCATTGGAAAGATCATAGGCATATATCAAGAACACAAGTCTCTTATACGTGAAGGGCTACTTGGCACCATGTCTGTCAGACCATAGGAAATGGAATCTTACAAGTTTGTGTATACGGAGACTTGTGTTAACCTGAGAAACATAAATATGTTACCACAATAGAAATGATTAGAAATTCAGATGCACAAATTTAGCTACTTTAATAAATTGCCACATCAATTTTTTGGAAGTGTAGAACAAGTACCTGACTGACGGTATTCAGCATACTGAAGTCATTATGTGTGTGGAATCACCACCTTCATTTGTAATTTAGTAGAGCACGCCTCCTATCACTATGCGTGGAATGTGAGCTATACATTCCCAATCTTGGCCTTTCTCAAATTGGCATCTACACTCTAGCAAAGGACAACCATAGATTTTCAGCATAGAGAGGGAGTTTGGCAGTCTCTCTTTTGTCAAGTATTGGAGCTGATCGCAGTCAGAGATAAACAATTTTTTAAGAGAGGTGAGGTGTTGAAGACCTACTTCTCTCAAAGATTCGAGCACAGGGAGGGAGTCCATCCATAACTCTTCAAGAGAGGTAAGATGTTGAAGCCCTCTTCTCCGAAGGATTGGAACTTAGGGCACTTGGAGATGGATAATGTTGTTAGAGAGGTAAGTTGTTGTAGCCCCTTGCTGTCCAGAGACTTGAGATTCGGAAGACCATATATGTTAAGAGAGGAAAGTGTGGAGGGCAGTAGGGATTCCTTGGGAAATGATTCCATGTCTTGGCATCCACCACTGATTCTGAATTTTGTAAGAGAAGCCAGTCTTTGCAAACCCCAGTCCACCTGAGATGTGAGTTGGTTGCAGGATGAAATTTGAAGTTGACATAGGTTGGAGGGCAAACCATCTCTCTGAAACAACAATTCTGGACAATCTAGTAAACTCAATTGCTGCAACGATGAGAGCGTGTGCGCCAGCAACTTCAGCTTCCTGCATCTGGAGATCTCATAGTTTGCAGACTCGAGAGCGGGCAATTCAATACATACAAGATCAGGGCACCGAATGATTTGAAAACTATTAAGAGATGTGGGATCCCCCTCTGAAACGGAGATGGAGAGGAATTCAAGCCCTTCGAAATCAGAGATGTTGAGACTGTTCAACCGTGGGAAGATGCTTAATGAGAAAGATAATGAGAAAGAATCACGGCTGCTAACATCAGAAATGGATAAACTTTCAAGGAATGGATGGTGGGATCTCAATAGCGAATGCAGGAGAAACTCCAGTTTGTTACATTTCCAGATACGTAGTGACTTCAATGTAGTGGGTAAACCAACACTGTGCAAGGGTCTGGAGAAACGACAACTTGTGATGCGCAAATGTTGGAGAAGACAAGTGCTTCTTTGTAGCATTCCCTCCTCCAATATCCACTCTATCGAATCACATTCTCTGATTGTTAGCATCTGTATTCGTGGTGGCAGTTCCTCCCATTGAGAGATGTCTGAAATTTCAATTTCTGAAGTTTGGAGATTAGTGAACCCACAAGCTGGCCTTTTCAACCGAAATTTACCATGATACGACATTTCCCATTCACGGATTTGAGGAGCTCGGAGGGAGCCCACAACCAACTCGGAACTACTGATTTCAAGTTTCTTCAATGAACGAAGCTGTTTTGGTAATTTCCCAGTGAGTTTGGGACATTCATTTATACAAAGCTGCTGAAGACGAGGGAATTCGCCACGTCTGCATCCACAACATAACCATTTCTCCCAGTTGTACATCTTCCCGAATCTTAGAGTTTGTAGGGACGGGAAGGAGGGCTTAATTGTGTTGGAGGAAGAAGCATTCCCATAAAATTCACTACCCACCATTTTAACTCCTTTCATTTCTAAGATAGAAAGATGTTTAAGAGAGGGTAGCTGCCCGAGTGGTGGCAATGACGAGCAATTGTTACAATTCTGAAGCCCCAGGTCAACAAGATTGAAGAATGAAGGATCTCCTACCCAAGCTGGAAAGCTTAAACCACTAAAAGAATTAATATGGAGTGTCTTGAGGTTTGTATGTGGCTGTAAGCTGCTGAGTATATCCCTTCTATTTTGCACAACACCCCCAACATCAGTGCTCTCATTATCCCACTCAAACTTCAGCTTATCAAGGTACTTTTTATCCTTCATATTAGCTTCTAATGCATCCCTATCACATACAACATTCTGCAGCTTTGAAATGACAAGACTTCCCGAAAGCTCCCTCAATGCTCCCAATCTTAACCCACCATTTTGGCCCACAATAAATGTAGAAAGTGATTGTAAATTCTTTAGCTTACATATATCACTTGGCATCTCTTTCACCGGAAAACTATAACGAATATCAAGGTAGCGCAAATTAATCAATTTTTCCATCCTTGAGGGTAATTCAACAAGCAAAAAACAACGTGATAATATCATTGTTTGTAAATTGTATAAATTACAAACTGATTCAGGCAACTTTTGAATCATTGTCATAGAGAGATCCAAGTAGCGCAAGTGTTTCAACTCCTCAATCGAATGAGACAAATCAATAATACGATAATTATTCAAACACAACACTCGTAAACATTTCATTTCCGGCAATAGATGGTGTAGAACTCTATTACTTAAAAAGCTATTTAAAGAGTACTGATATTTGCTTCTTGGTAAAAATGTTCGGAGACACTTAATTTGAGAAAGTGGATCAAATCTCTCATAGGCATCATATTCAGTAATCAAATATGATAAATGATGAGTTTTATCCGAGACTCTGTAGATCTTACCATCCTCCAAAGAAGTAGAAAATTCTCCCGATACCAATTGTGCCAAGTCGTTAACGAGGTCGTGCATTACAAAACATGACTCATTACTTATTGAAATTTGGAAAAATGACTTTGATAGAAGTTCTTCAAAGTACAAATTGCCTACCTCCTCCAGTCTTTTCTTGCTTTTTGATTGTTCCAACAAGCCTTCTGCCATCCATAACAAAACTAGCTTCTTCTTTTTGAATTCGTAGTCTTTGGGAAAGATTGAACAATAAGAAAAACAACGTTTTAAATGTGAAGGCAGGTAATAATAACTCAACCTCAGAGCAGGAAGAACCGCATCTGTGGGCAAATCCCATAATTCACTGTTTAATACATCATCCCATTCTCTTGCTTCAACCTTGGAGTGTAAGAGACTCCCCATTGCTTTTATAGCCAGCGGTAGACCTTGGCACTTGTGGACAATCTTTTCTCCGATTTCTTCTAGTTGTGGATGCCCACTTGAGTCTCCATTTTCAAATGCAAGTTTTTTGAACAGGGACCAGCCATCTTCAGAGGATAACCCACCTAAACAATGAGTATGGACTGCACGCATGGCAGATGCAACCTTGGTGCTTCGCGTAGTTACAATAATCTTGCTTCCCTTTGCCCCGACTATGAGTGGAGTTCGTAGCGTATCCCAGTCACAAGAGTCTTCGTTCCAAACATCATCCAGGACAAGTAGAAATTTCTTCACATTAATTATCTCCCTCAGTTGAACCTGAAGTAGATTTAGATCAGTGGTATTGGACGTGGATGAATTGATTGCCTCGAGAATTGTTTTCGTAACTCTGATAGGATCAAATTCTTCGGAAACACAAACCCATGCCTTGAGATCGAAGTGTTCCTTCACCCTTTGGTCATTGTAGAGCAGCTGGGCAAGTGTGGTTTTGCCTGTGCCACCCATGCCGACTATGGAGATCACACCCATGGCATCAGTACTCCTCGCATTATCAGACAGCAACAGTTGAACCATCTCCTCCTGAATTTGAGCCCTGCCATAGACTAGAGATTCATCTACCAAAGAAGTAGAAGGCCACCTTTGTGCCAATTTCTCACCAACGCCTTCTTTCAACCCGAGGACGTCTCTGTCTTGTGCGATATCGTCTAGTCTATCAATGATCTCCTCCACCCTAGAGTTTATGCTTTGAATATCAAGTGGAGGAAGAACCCAGGTAGACATGCTGGTCAGGGTGTCCGCAGCTTCTATCTTGCATCGTAGATCTTCAGTGGCGATCTCATCCAATACATCCTCAGCATCATAGACAACAACTTTGAGCTCATCCATCCACTCTTTGACTGCTGGGTTTGTAATTTGCTTGGCCTCCGCATCATTGAGCACAGCATGGACAGTCAGCAGTTTCCTCTTCAACTTCTTGAGGAGTGCATCATCGAGCTCGTGTCCCCTGATGAATTTCACCACCTCGCGAGAAGCCAACCTGTCAAATAGAACTTGTAGAGAAGCTGAGAGAAAAGCACCTCCAACCAAAGCCGCAGCCATGTCTGTTTCTTTGCAAAGGAAGTGAAAGGTGAATGAGGGAAAATGAAGGTAAGCAGATCCAAAATGGAACCCCCAAACCAGAAAAAGATGGGTTTGTATAGAGAAAATGCAACTTGATGCTAGTAAAATAACTTTGGATTCCAAGGTACTTTCTGCACCGACAACATCATTGGTCAATAGAAATAGGAAAAGAAAGTTAAAGAAAAAATTTATTTAAAATTGTAATAATTAATAGTATTGTTTCATTGGGCTTTTTTAAGGGTTGGAAATAATTTTATTCCATTGAGGTGCAAATATAGACTTGACCCTTTCTTTCTTTTCTTTCCTTTCCTTTTTTTTTCTTTCATTTTCCTTCCCTCTGCTTTTCTTCAAAACCAAACAGTTGAACTTTGGATTCCTACATTTGTGTTGGTCCCTATGCCGCTAGCATTACTCAGGGGCCATTAAACAAAGCAAAAGAAAGGAAAAAAAAAAATTAAAAAAAGATAAAACCAAACAAAGTTGCTCCTTTAGTGGATTTGAATACTAATTCATCCTGTGGGTAAAGGACGAAAGTATGGAAGAATGCACCTTACAGCTGTAAAGATTCGCCATCTACGCATGTACTCAAGTGTGACCAAACATTCTTGAAGACACTTTCAAAACTTGAAAACGCATCCATTAAAAAGTAAAGCATCTCACAAAGCTTTAAAAAACCTAAAAAAAAAAAACATGATTTCTTTAAAATAAAATTTCTACAATTTGATTAGATTCTCGGAACGATTCTCAAATTTGTGATTCTTATCCATATGGTAACTACGATTTTTATTTTTAAATGGTCAAATTCATAATTAATGACTATGATTTTAAGCTTAAACTCAAAGCGATATTCACCAACTAGGTTTTATATATTTTAAAAAAAATTTTAAAATCGTAATTAATAACTATGATTTTGTGAAAAAAAAAATTTAAAAATTCTCAAGCAATATGGATATTCAAATACTTGAGATGCATTAATTTAAGAATTATTTTGTTTGGAGGTTTAGTTTGGGATTTTTTTTTCAAATACATTATTTTTACTCAAAACTCAAAAAACCATTTAAAGTGATTTTTAGATTCATATTTGATAAACATTTTTTAATTATTTTTTTTAATTAAAAATACTTTCAAGATACTCTCTCCATATATATGTATATTTAAATTCAAAATATTAATTTTGATTCTTAATAAAAACATTTATGATAGAAATATGGGTTGTTCTATGGTACCTACTCTTCATTTTGGGGTACCTACCCACATTTGACCCCCAATAAAAATATGACATGTGTAAAATATATATCATTAAAAAATTCATAAAAACTTATCAAACCGGTAAAAATGACTTGTTGGTAAGAAATAATCACATGCATTTCATATATATCTAAATATTACAACTTTTTTTATAATTTATTATTAAAATATGAAATATAATTTGTTATTTAATGCATTACCTAACTCTATCTAAAAAAAAAAAATCTTACCTACTACTCTTATACTCTCATTATTCATATATAAAAAAAAGGATAGTAATTTAATATGAAAATTAAATAATTTCAACTACCAAATTACAAAATATATAAGATGTATTTTGATGAATCAAATTTCAAGATCAAGTTTAAAACTTTTTGAGAGAGAAAATTTAAAATTTGTATTATATGAAGAAGATGAAGGATTTCAAGTGATTACAACTGTCAAATGTAATATTTGATATTTTTTTTATCCAAATATAATTGTTGTAGGAAGAAATGTGATGTTAAATAACGATTTTAGAATTTTTTATAATTTTATTATAAAATTTTGTTATCAAATTGTTATTAATATTTTTATATAATTTTTTTTTTTTTGTTCATAAATTAAATTTGAAGATGAAGCTTTATATGTCTTGAAGGATGTCAAGTGATTACAAGTGTTAAAAGGTAACATTTGATTTTTTTTTTCCATTTACATATAACTATTGTAGATAGAAATGTCATGTTAAATAACATTTAAATATGTAATGATTTATAATATCTAGATTTTTTAATTTTTTTATGAGTTATTTTTAATCAAATTGAGAGCATTTAGTAATTTGTTATGAAATTGTCATCAATATTTTGTAAGAGAAGGTACGAACTTTCTAAGAGAGGGTACGAACTTTTAATAGAGGGTACGAACTTTATAAGAGAGGGTACGAACTTTCTAAGAGTGGGTACGAACTTTCTAAGACAGGGTACGAACTTTTTAAGAGAGGGTACGAACTTTCTAAGAGAGGGTATGAACTTTCTAAGATAGGGTACGAACTTTCTAATAGATGGTACGAACTTTCTAAGAGTGGGTACGAACTTTCTAAGAGATGGTACGAACTTCCTAAGACAGGGTACGAACTTTCTAAGAGATGGTACGAACTTTCTAAGAGTGGGTACGAAGTTTCTAAGATAAGGTACGAACTTTCTAAGAGATGGTACGAACTTTCTAAGAGAGTGTACGAACTTTCTAAGAATGGGTACGAACTTTCTAAGAGAGGGTACGAACTTTCTAAGAGAGGGTACGAACTTTCTAAGAGAGGGTACGAACTTTTTAAGACAGGGTACGAACTTTCTAAGAGATGGTACGAACTATCTAAGAGTGGGTACGAACTTTCTAAGAAATGATACGAACTATCTAAGAGTGGGTACGAACTTTATAAGATAGGGTACGAACTTTCTAAGACAAAGTACGAACTTTCTAAGAGAGTGTATGAACTTTCTAAGAGATTGTACGAACTTTCTAAGAGATAGTATGAACTTTCTAAGAGAGCGTACAAACTTTCTAAGAGAGCATACAAACTTTCTAAGACAAGGTATGAACTTTCTAAGATAAGGTACAAACTTTCTAAGAGAGGGTACGAACTTTCTAAGAGATGGTACGAATTTTGTAAAACAGGGTACGAACTTTGTAAGACATGATACGAACTTTGTAAGACAGGGTACGAACTTTCTAAGACAGCGTACAAGCTTTCTAAGAGAGGGTATGAACTTTCTAAGACAATGTACGAACTTTTTAAGAGATAGTACAAACTTTTTAGGACATGGTACGAACTTTCTAAGAGATGGTACAAACTTTGTAAGAGAGGGTACGAACTTTATAAGAGAGGGTATGAACTTTCTAAGAGATGGTACAAACTTTGTAAGAGAGGGTACGAACTTTGTAAGAGAGGGTACGAACTTTGTAAGAGAGGGAACGAACTTTCTAAAAGAGGGTATGAACTTTCTAAGAGAGGGTACCAACTTTCCAAGAGAATGTACAAACTTTGTAAGATATCGTACGAACTTTGTAAAAGAGGGTACGAACTTTTTAAGAGAGAATACGAACTTTCTAAGACAATGTACGAACTTTCTAAAACAGGGTACGAACTTTGTAAGAGAGGATACGAATTTTATAAGAGAGGGTATGAACTTTCTAGGGGAGGGTACGAACATTCTAAGGGAGGGTACGAACATTGTAAGATGGGGTACAAACTTGGTTGTAAATTATAAAATTTATTTTGGAAAAAATGGATTTTAATTTACCAATTTAAAAAATATAAAAAAAAAAAGAATCTCAATTTTTATAAATTACTTTTATCTTCATTTATTTATAAATATATGTCATTTTTCATAAGTCGGATAATTATTTCTTAAAATACTCTTTTACTTGATAATATTAAATAAAATTATAAAAAATATAATGTATCATTTTAATTTGATAAAAGTATCTTACAAATAAATATATTATAATTTTTTTTATTATATACTATGATTTGCAAATCATTTTGAAAAAAATTCTCCAAAATCCTCAAGTGATAAATAAAATCTTTCTAATTTTCTAATTAATAATCATTTTATGTCCAACATTATATAAATCCACCCACCTATAAAATTTATGTTAATTGACATCAACAATCAAATAAGGAATTTTAAATACAATTAAAACTAAAATACTTAAAAATTAAATATAATTAAAACCAAAAAACTTAAAAAAATATTAACTCTTATTGTATTTTTAATTCTTTCTCGAATCTATATTTTTTACTTGTGTAATTTAGTAAAGTGAAAGTTAAAATTTTATTTTTATATTTTTAGCTTTAAAGTTTTTTTAATTATATTTTAAAATTTTAAAATTTCTTATTTTATTGATCTCAATTCTCACGGTAAAAAAATAAAATAAAATTGTCAAATGGTGTTATTAACCTCACATGTAAAAGGTCATTTTAAGAAATAATTATTTTTATTGTGAAGTGCATGTGTTTTAAAATATTTTAAAATGTTAATGAAGAGCAGAAAAGCACCAGAGCACAGATAACCATGAAAATCCTAGCCATTTTTTCTTGTACACAAATTTAATGTATTTTTTACGGTGACCAGACTCTCCAAATTCCTGCAAGAACCAAAACCCATCCACAGTTAGATCCAAACCTGTCAACACAAACCCATCAAATAAAATCCAACCAGCAACACCCAGTATGAGTTGAGAAACCCCTAAATTTCCCCCAATTTTGAAATTCCATTTCCAAAGTCTGATCAAAATCCTATTTTTTTCCCCTTCCCACTACACTAGAAAGAGTTTTTCTTTTTCAGAAACCCAACCCACCAAATCTCTGCAAGAATCAAATAAAACAAAAAATAAAAAAAGAACAAACACAATCAGCATCATGAATAGTAAACCAAATGGAAAAATAGATCTTGATGGACTCGTTCCAACAAAAAGTAAGTCAAAATAAGAAAGTTCATTGCCATCAAAGAGAGAACATTTAATAATACAGTAAATCAGTGACAAAGATGAGAAGGAAAACGAGACTAAAATGTGAAGACTATGAAACCATGAATTGCAAGCAAAAATCAGTTGAAAGGTGACTCATTTCCTGGTATGGGAACTTCCCCACAAACCCAACTTGTTAAAACCTCCACACCACCAGCAAAACCAGATCAAACTCTCATCTCTGCAAGCATCCCATATTTTTCTCCACAATGTGTTTACTTCCCTCATTTTTCCACACCAAAGGTTTCCCAAGAAAACCCAGCCCACAAAACCCCTAAAACAGCAAGAAAATGCAGCTACAAAGAATACAGATCCAGATCAACTCAGCCAAAACCCACACTCAAGGAAGAAAGAGAAAATACCCATCAACAAAAACGAACAAGCAAACAAACAAAAAATTCACCAAAACCCCTAAACATTATCCAAGAACAACACACAAAACCATAGGGAAGAGGTCATACTAGTTTCAGAGAAGAACAACACTCTTATTACAAGTTTACCGGCAACCCGTAACTTATTTCTTTTTTTTCTTTTTTTCTTTTTTAAATACATAAGCCAGTTGGACGGTCTGGATCGAACCACCTTCATCCAATGGCCAAAAATGTTTTTTCGGTAGGTACCGAAGTAGCACCGTAGAATTTTCCTAGAAATATTAGGTAGAAGTGTTACAAAGAGTAGTTTGTTGGTTATTTGGAAGGACATTTTGTATAACAAAGGTGTTTATGCATGTGCACTATAGCAGTGTATTAATGAATTATTGAACTTTGGATTTCATTATTGTGGTGGATTTGTTTAACAAACATTATAAATCAGTGGACATTAAATAATTTTTTTTTTTTCAAAAAAGGGAAGATAAAAGCAAAGAGCACCAAGTGGTAATTAAATAATTAAATAAATTAAAAGAAAAAATAAAAAGAATAGATAAAGAGCTAAAACTTGTCCCTTACCAGATTTGAAATTATAATTTAAGTAGATTCTTATTTGAAAAATCATAACAAAGCTTAAAGTTTGAAGTACAACATTGAATTTCCAACAAATAATTAGAACCGGTGGCAAACATCAAAATTTTTAGTAGATTCAATTTCCAACATTGAATTTACATTTTTTCAATTGTTACTCACAACTCAAGCATGCACAAAAAATAACTAAAAGCATCTCAAATTTATTATAAAAAAACTTATTTTTAGAATACATTCTCAAAAAATTATTTTGTATAAAAAATGTTTTATAAAAATAAAAAACAATTTTCAAAAATCATTACGAAGCAAGCCTATGCTACTGTGGATGCTTTGGACAAAATGAAAAAGAAAAATGGTAATTTTCAATACCATTTGAAATCATGAAAAGACCATAACCTTGCATGCAATACATGGGTCAAGGCCTTTTAAAAAAATAATTTCTTTTTATTTGGATATCTAACTTGGGATTCAAGGTTTAATTAGGAATTTGGCCATTCACCACCATTTTCATTGGTTGAAATTCTTTGGTAGACTTGGTTGTTGACTTAGTAGTTCACATCAAGTCATATGGACTTTAGACCCACCCACCATGTATGAATGAAAGTATAGGCAAATACGGAAGGCAAGTGGTGATGGTAGGAAGACTCTTATTAATAGCTTTTGTTAGGTACCGGAGCTTGGGGTAGTTGTGGACCAATGTTACTCAGAATCTTATCAATTCTTGTTACTGACAGCTTGCGTTGTAGCTTAAGAAAATATCTTCAATCAAACAAATGACGCATCAACAAATCCGAGTCTCCAACAAGATTCATTTTGCATAGCAGGTTTCCACTTTTTCCTTTCCCTGTTATTTTTTCAAATAAATTTTCATTAAGGTAAAATTACTATTAAATTGTATATTTTAGTTGCTTGAATATCTTTATTTAATAAGGGACCATGGGGTGTTATGTAATCCAAGTAGAAATCAATAATAACTCTTGGAGAAATTGTTTGGCCTACATTTTTTTTTTTCTTTTTTCATTAAGACAACACTTGTAGCATCAAATCTGGTTTCCCTCATTGGATTGAAGTAGTTGTAGCATAAAATGTAATGTGCAAAACCATGGCTACTACATGTAACTCTATCGATATATCTAATGTTAAAATATGGACTCACATATGTAATATAGTTTATGATTAAGTTATTCGTATTCGCGTATTTGTTTTCTTTTTG
Source organism: Vitis riparia (assembly GCF_004353265.1). Lineage (NCBI taxonomy): Eukaryota > Viridiplantae > Streptophyta > Magnoliopsida > Vitales > Vitaceae > Vitis > Vitis riparia. Next base: position 4,818,530 of record NC_048442.1, on the reverse strand, counting down.
TTCTAAAGTATGAGTCACCTCATGTGTAGAGCCCGATACTATATGTGTCTCAGATGATGGGCCTGAGACACATATGACCCAATATTTAAAGGGAATGACCCCTAAGGCATAGAGAGTATATAAGGTTAAGTATCTGTTCATTTTTTAGATATCTTTTTGAATAAGACAAACATTCTCTCCCGTTTCCCATCGCCAGAGATAATACGGAGACGGTGGTTTCCCCTCTACAACATGAGAAGATCCATACCTTGTTCAAAACTGAAAAGCAAAATGGACTCAGGTTCGCTCATTTCTATAAAGATGTCTGGCATAAGTTCTTCATATGATTCAACATGCAATCCCAGTCTATTATTGGATTTACAATAGAGTCCCCATCATCTAAATCAACTATCCCTTTTGTCAGAGGTAAAAAATGATTAGTACTAGTACATTAAAATAAGAACTATATGTTGCGTAAGCAAAAGATTTAATATTGCAACATATTAATTGAATGACATAAAGTTTGCAACATACAAAATGTGTATAGGATTTTATTGTGATTCAATTAATCATGCCTACCTTCATAGATACAAGATAACATTTCACTATATGATATAAAATATTATAGATGATATAAACAATTACGACTATTGGATTTCAAAATATTTTACGTTTCCCCACTCTTTGTATTTTCATCCTAAATCATGAGCTATTTCACTCCATCCGGTGTCTCCCACTTTTTCTCGTATCTACACTCTAAACCGTAAGTCCTCTTACTCTATCAAATGTCTCTGACTCCTTTTCACATCTCTATCCATGATATATAATCTTTGCAAACTTACTTCTATCATTTCTCTTCTCATAACTTTTTTTAACTTGATCATAGCCTAGAATATTTAGAGAGATACTCCTATTTGCTTTACTTATTCTATAAAGAATCTAATTACAATCACATATCAACTTAGGAAATATTTTATATAATATTCCTCTTTGACTAATGGATTTGTAATTTGCTTCACCTCAGCATCATTGAGCACGACATGGACAGACAATAGTTTTCTCTTCAACTTCTTGAGGAGTGCATGATTGAGCTTGTGCCCCGTGATGAAGTTGAGCAACTTGCGAGAAGCCAACCTATGAAATAGAACTTGGAGAGAAGCTTAGAGAAAAGCACCTCCAACCAAAGCCCCATCCATGTCTATTTCTTTGGCAAAAGGAAGTGAAAGATGAATCGCGGGAAGAAAGTAAGTACACCCAAGATGAAACCTCCAAACCAGAAAAGATCGGTTCAGGCGAAGTTTCCAATGGTTGAATGAATTATTAGACACCGTGGTAGAGCCCAGACTTCTGCATTGTTGACAAAACATCATAGTTCAGTGGTCCACGAAATGAATACAAGGGAGAAAGAAAGAAAGAAAGAGAAAGGGGATGTAAACGAAAGTTAGACATGCATATGTGAACTTACAAATCCTATATCCTTTTATTAATAAAACAGTTGAAAATTTTACCATATTTATATTAAATCATGATAAGAATAAAATGTAAATTTATTAATATTTTTATTTTATTAGTTCGTAAATTATAATGTTTAATTATTAAAAAATATATTATATGTCAAGAAAAGAATAAGATTTTTTAAAAAAATTTACATGAATATTCACTATATTCATTTTAAATAATTAGTGTTATTAAAAAAACCATGTTTCAGGGTGAACCTATTTTTAATTTTTCTTTCTAGAAAAGCATGTTTTTACACATAAATTCCAAAGCCAAACAAAGACGTGTCTTTGAATTTTCAAATAGTTGGGATCCACTGCTTTCAATGTTTGAGAAAATAATAACAAAAGATGGAGCTGCCACTTCTAATGTCTGAGGGTAAAACATGGAACCGACTGCTACTTTCACATTAAAGAGGAAAACAAATGGGGGCATCGTACATCTAAGGTCTTGTTGAATGGTAATCTAAATTGTCTATCACTCCAAAGCTGCACATGATGGAGGGTATTAAAAGCATAATATGCATATTGAATTAAAATCATAAAAGTTTAAACTTTTAGAAAAATTGGTTGTTGAACAAGGTCGATAGCTCAAGTGGTTCTCTGTCAATTTAAATGATGAGATTGTTCAATTTTTCAATGGTAGGATGATTAGTTAATAGTCCAAGAAGTTGAATTGTCGAATTGGATTCTATTTTCAAAACCTTGACTATTAAGCAATCACATGCAATTTCTAGATAGATTGTGATTCTTGTATTAAAGTACAACAAAATTGTTAGTGCATCAAAAATTTTTATATATAGATATTATCGAACATTTTCTAACATTTTCAAAAGTTATTTTGAGAGATAAAATTCTATTTGAAAATGAAAATATGAAAAATAGTTTTATTGGTTTATTTTTCATAAAAGTACTATAATGCCAAAAGTTTTCAAAGTATTTTACATCTTTTTGATTGTTACTCACAACTCAAGCATGCATAAAAAATAACTAAAAACATCTCAAATTTGTTATAAAAACTTATGTTTAGAATAAATTCTCAAAAAAATATTTTTTTTTTTTAACAAAAAAAGCTTTATGAAAATAAAAAGCTATTTTCAAGAACCATTACCAAGCAAGCCTATGTTGCTGTGATGCTTTGGACAAAATAAGAAAAAAAGAAAAAGAAAAAAAAAGGGTATTTTTAATACTATTTGAAATCATAAAAAGACCATAACCTTGCATACAATATATGGGTCAAGGCCTTCTAAAATAAATAATTTTCAGTCATCACCATTTTCATTGATTGAAATTCTTTCATTGACTTGGTTGTTGACTTGGGAATTCACATCAACCCATATGGACCTCATATTCACCTACCAGAGATGAATGAAAATAAAGGCCAAATATGAAATGAAAATAAAGGCCAAATATGAAAGGCAAGTGGTGGTGGTAGGAAGACTCTTATCAATAACTTTTATTAGGTACTGGAGCTTAGGGCGACTGTAGACCAATGTCATCCTAAATCCTATCAATCCTTGTTACTGACTGTTGGGGTTGTCACTTAAGAAAATATCTTCAATCAATCAAATGATGCATTCGCAAATCTAAGTCTCCAACAAGATTCAAATTATTATTAACATCACAACCATTATTAAACCCATGTGCAAGCAAGAAGGCTGCTCGTGCGGCTAGGCGTTCACAGGGTTAGCCCAATTTGTTGAATCTATAGTTTAACATACACACATTCTTTCCACATCATTTGATGGCCCTTTATAGATTATCTATAAATTCAGAGTACTTAGGATTTGAGGGCCACGAAGGGAAAAAGGACAGTGACAAAGAACGAACCATTGTTGGAATTTATATAGGTAAATGGAAATTAAGATTTTTTTTTTTTTTTTTAGAAGATATGTTGTTTCTTAATAGACACAACTTGTTTCAAAGGACGTGTCTTGTATTTAAAAGACACGTCTTCTTCCAAAGGACGTGTTTGGTGTCTTAAGGCACAACCCATCAAAGGATGTGTGTAGTATTTTAAAGAGGTCTCTCTATAGGTCCCCATCAAATTTATAAATAGGGACCCCTTATGACATTCATTCATTCATCCATTTTCTTCACTCTTTCTCCTTTCTTGTCATTCAAGTCCTCCTTAGCTTTGAGTCTAATCAATAATATTTTGTATTCAAGAGAATACAAATTACCAAGTGATTCACTATTTTTTTATGATTTGGAGCGCTGCTATCACAAGAAAGTGATCGTTGTATCCATCCTGAGAGATGATTATCTATAAACTGTAAGCACTTGAATGAGACAAATTTGTCTTAAAAGATATAAAGTCAAATTCTAGCCTCGATCAACCTTATTTGTGGGTTCCAATTTTCTACTTCATTTTATTTGTATATTTATTATACACATTTATTCTCCATATATTTTCAGTGATTTGGATAACAAGTAGAACCGTAATTAGCTTGGTCCTTGAGAAATATTTTGTGGGCACACTGTTCCATCATTTGGCCTCAACCAAAATCTTCAACATGTCAAAGCCATGTTGTACAAAATTCCTTACGGGTTAATATTTGTCGACACACTTCTGCCATGAATATATAAGCTGATGGTATTAGAGCTCTCCACATTACTGAGACAAACGGGCTCCTGCCTTGAAACAGTTGAATTTTCCAAGAAAAGGAAAATTTATCCTAGTCAAGTTCCAATGACCCATCCTTATATTTGCTTGCTCATTTTTCCATTTTTGGAGTTCATTCTTTTTCTCCTTAATTTTCTAAGCACTAATGGATGCTAATCTCAAATAATGTAAATGCAGCATTCTTGTTTGCCAGACAAATCCTCATGAGTGAGCTAGCACTAGCCAACCCTGTGGATATGGAAAACATTGTAGTTAGGTGTTGCGAACAAGTCTTAGAGCTCCTGGACCGTTCTGAAGAGGCAGGAATTGAAGAAATTGTTGAAAATTTTCAAGAGATGGTGATGAAGCCTCCAACAGCAACAAGCTTCAAGCAATGAAAGCAGTTATGAGCAGGATGTTGGTGAAGAGCCTGCACCCATGTTTGAGAGAGTACCCCATCTTGTTTATTTGGCCGCAAGAGGAGTGGTGGTTGCAGGGAATGGCCCTCAAGGAAGAAAATTAGCAGAAATGGCACTATGGTGGATGGGAGCTGTTGATCAGACTGATATCTTCTTACCGGGTTTCATTTTCATTAAATTAAATAAAATGGGGGTAATTCATAATCATTCGGTTAAGATCGATCTAAACTAGTGCCTTTATCCTTTTTTTAGGTTCATTAGGGTTCTGAATTGAAGTAATAATATTATTGAATCATCAGAACTATTTCGATATTTCTTTTTTAGTTCCTATACATGGCGTCTTTGTGAATCCATACGACTTTAGTTCTTCCCCATTTCTTTGTTCCGAACCATTCTTTTCTTTGAATTCTTCGCTCTTTTTCTTGATTTCATCCCTTTTCTTTATTCATTCAATTCATAGTCACAGACGAAACAGAAGGACTTCTATTAGAAAAGTGGTGGCAGCTACTATAATATTGGTGGCAGCAGCCCCATGGTGTCAGTTAATTTTCATGGGCAACGGTATACATATCTGACTGATAACATGTGATTGGTTTGACATGAAGAAGAATGAAGTTAATTATAAGGTGGAAAGAAGAAAATAATGAACACACCTGTACATAGTAGTGGCTGCACATTTAGGATATAAATTATTGCAGTGTATGAAGATATTAGGAGTTACTAGGTGCAAAGTTGGTTAGAACTATTGTGATTGTTCATATATCAAGATGGTCTGTGTCTTTGTCACTGTCTTCCATGGGGAGAGCCATGGGGTACTGTTTCATTGGGAAGAAAGATCATTTCCAAATGTCTAGTGAGAAAATCAAATTGAAAGCCTGCAGTGAATATCAATAAATTGGTCCATGGAAGAGAATTTGAGGCTCATGAGTATATAACAAGAGGACAAGTCACTTATTATACCTGGAATGCTGCCTGGCACCATGTCTTATGACCATAGGCAACAACTTTAAAGTTAATTTGTGTATAAGGACATTTGAGACCAATCTTAATATTAAAGAACAAGATGTTGAACATCAACTTCTGTCAAGGATCGGAGTTCAGGGCAAGTAGATATATCCTTAAAGGATCAGTTAGATTTCAATCACAACTGACCTGAAATTGGCTAGATCAACACATATTTAGAGGTGCTTTGACTTCTTCTATGTCCCTGCCTTATAAGGAAGAAAATATTTAAAAATCCACATAATCATTGGTAAGTACAAGAAGACATTCAACAGACAAAGATTTTGAATTTGAGGAACCAATCTGTCTCTAGAAAAGTAAGGGGAGAAAAAACACTGATAAACAAATTTTACATACCCCTTCCAGAGCAACAAATCCCCTAAGTTGTAAGTTGAATCCCACCAACCAGAAAATCCCCTTGTTCGTCCACTTTAAAGATCTAGCACGTACACACATCAAGACTATTATAAGATGCTAGTTTCCCAACAGTTTTTTGTATCATGAAGCTCTGAACCATCTCAACCAAAAGGATATCCATCAATCTAAGGATATCCATCAATCTAATAGTTCATCATTATTTGCAAAACACAGCTTTGCATGAAACAATGACACCAAACAATAAAGAGAAAAGGACTACTGAGTCAGACATCTGTTTTCCATTGGAGGGGGTGCCTGACTCAAGAAGATGGGGTTAAAGCGTGATTGGAATTGGAAAGGTCATAACCACCTGAAAGAAAATAATCACGAAGACATGGACAGATGCACATAAAATGTATGTATCCATCAACAAAGGGTTAATTGAAAGGAAGACTTCATTTTAAAACCAAAAGGATTTCGGGTTTCTTAGCTTTGGTAGTAGATACCCGCCATCTCCTTGTTTAATACAAATCATGTTCCTAGCACTAAAACAGCAGCATCTTCAGGTGCCTTTGCAGAAGCTCTCAGCACCAGTTAATGAAGGTGACTCATGAGGGATGATCAAAGGGCTGGCTGATATATCTGAAACAGAAGACATGTTTATTTTGTCTGTGAATAACTAGTCAGGGGCATGTTTCGGTATCATTTGGGGTATAAGTGAATGGATTTCATTTTTCACCTTTAAGTTTCTATTTCTTATTTATTATATGCTGTGACTTGTGATGATGATGACTCCTATTGTCTTTAATTGCTTAATTCTTCATGACCCATAAGCAAAAGTACATAGTTATTGCGGGACAAGGAAACAAGGAAAAAGCTGGTGTGATCCCTGTAATTCATCACTAACAGAGTTCTGGAAATTCCAATTCAAGTAATATTTGATCATATCTTGCATATTAGGTACTCTAACTAAGAACTTCAATGAGAGCCAAGACTTCCTCCAATGAGAAGAACAGGAACATTGTCAATTCTAAGAAAAGGATCCTGTTTTTGAGTAGGGTACATGACAGTGATCTAAGTGATCATCCCAACAGCAACACCATGTATACCGAAGACATAAGAAAAACCAAAACAAGAACAAAATGAAATCAAAATTAGGAAAGAAATAAATGCAGTAAAATCATAACAAAGATGCTATATTCCTGTATCCTTGCCTTTCAAATGTGGCTAACTGCTGATCTCTCCCTTTATGCAAGCAGAAGCACAGTAAACACCATCTCTGGTAAAATGCTGACTGTAAAACCAAAACAGAGCAACCTCAGTCAAACACGACCTAACTTGACCAATTAAGTACCAGAAAGATAGAAGCAACCTCAGTCAAACACCATCTTCTACTTTCCATCTCCCTGTTCAATACCAGTTAAGTTCTCAGGCACTAAAAGAGCAGCATCTTCCTCACTCCACCTTCCATCCTCAACAACCTTTGAAATAATTTTATTACAAATTAAAGCAACAAATGCCTTAGTTATCGAAAAGTACAAGCCCAAAGAAAACATACCTGTCACTTTCTGGTTAGGTATAAGATATCACACATTTCAACCTCATACAACCTACAAAATGATGTAAGAACAACTTGAAATTTGCAGATTACGAAGAGCGTCTCCTCTGTTGTACCCTCAGAAAATGGACCAAAGCAATTAAAAAATTTCTCTAACCATAAATTAGCTAAACAAAAATGCACCCATGCATGCTTATGTAAGAGAAAATCAGAAATCAGACTTTCCCATTTTGAAGGTAACTTAATTGAGTCATGGAGAATATAAAAGTGACTTTTTTTAGTATGAGCTACCTGAGTTCAAATCTTTCTTCACTCTTGATATCTTTGTTCTTGATTTGTAGAGTGATAAAAATAAAATAATAATAATAATAATCTTAAACCAAACAAACAAAGCATAAGATCGACTTTTGTTAATGTACAATTCTTGAGTAGAGTTGAGAAGTGTGTGAAGATGTTACAAGCCTTATGGGTGCAAAAGGTGGTAAGAATTATTGTGATTGTCCATGGGGAGTTGAAAAGTGATGATGTTAGGCATTGAAAATTACCAATGAAAGAGTTGAGGGTATGTGTCTTGGCTGCTGTCTTTCATGGGGATTCATTGGAAAGAAAGATCACTGCCAAATGTCTAATGAGAAAAACATATTGAAAGCCTGTAGTAAATATCGATAAATTAGTCCATTGAACAAAATTAGAGGCTCATGAGTATAAATAATGTGACAAGTTACTTATTATAGGAGAGCTGATTGGCACAACATGCTATGACCATACGCAACAACATTTTAAAAGTTCTATATTAGAAGACTTGATACTAGAACCAAAAATCCAATCTTAATCTTGCAGCACAAGATGTTGAAGATCCACTTCTTTCAAGGATTGAACTCAGGACAAGTAGATGTCACACACAACTGACCTGCACTTGGCAAGATTGAAATGGAATAGTTCCCAATGACCAGAACTAAGAGGTGCTTTGAAGTCTTTCTTCTACAAATACGAGAAGACCTCAATATGTTGTATCATGACAATGTAAGAGTGAAGGAAGGGGGCACAGTAGAAGATGGTGGCATCAAGTCAAAGGATGAAATTTTGAGTTTGAGGCACTAGGCCATTCCAGATCAGCACAAATTGGACTTAAAATAGAGACCAAAACAAATTGAATAATAGGCCTTTTGGAGGGATCCCCTTTTTCTAATTTCATAAATTCTTATATTCTAATTCTGTTTCACAATCAGAAATGTAAAATAAATTCCTATAAATTATTTATAGTCACTTGATATATTTCTCCTTATCAAAACAAAAATGTGTTTCTCATAAGAAATCTTTCATGTTCTTCCTAAATACTTAATATGAGACGGGAGAGGAGAAACAGTGATTAACTTGATATGGAAGGGAGAAAAGATAGAATATCTTGACTCTAATTCAACCCATTTCAAAAAATAACTTGCAAAAGGCTCCAAATAAGTACCCATATAATTCTAAATTGTTTAAATGCAATAGTTAGATCTAGAGTGTTTTTGTGATGTAGGTAAAATTTCAAGCACATTTGACCAAAGATACAGATAGGCAATACCTAAGGTATTTGAAGATGTACTAGTATTTAAATCATTGATATTCCAAAGCAAATACATAAACTTGCAAAACCTTTTTAGTCTTAATATTCATGTAACTTAGAGGCCAAACAAGGTTAATAAAGTCATCAAATTAAATCTTTGGTAATGGTACCTTTTTGTTAGGCATTGCCTTACAATATGGAAATGTTGCAATTGTCCTCACAAAATTGGTCTTTTAAGCGAAAAATACACCGGCCTCATAGCATCTGTAGAATGATATGTAAATGATTGTAAGTATGGCAGAAAGTTAAATCTCCATTTTTAAGGATGGAAATAAAGAAATTAAAATGTTTAACTGACCATAAACTACCAGAAATTCCTCCATGTTTGCCTGTATCACAGAAATATATGGATAAATTCAGGAATCACCTCTGCCCATTATAAAGGTAAATTGAACGAGCCATTGAAATATTTCAGTCATCTATGTTAAAATGCAAGCACCTATTGTCAGTCTTCCTCCACACCTCTTCACTTCTTTGTTCTCAGGCTTGTAGCATAAGAGAAAATATCTGAAGTCAAAAGGGCAGAGTATTCTGCACGCGCAAATCTCCAACAACAGGGCAGAAAATATTGACGAGAGGGCATACTGCAAATTTCCAATGGAACAGTCTCAGATGTGTGTGTTTGCTGCTGCCTTTCCAGGGGGAGACTCATCAAATCTTGTTTAATTGGAAAGATCATAATCATATATCAAGAACACAAGTCTGTTATACGTGGAGGGCTACTTGGCACCTTGTCTGTCTCACCATAGGCAATGGAATCTTACAAGTTTGTGTATATTGCCACAAACTTGTGTTAACCTGAGAAACATAAATATATTACCACAATAGAAATGATTAGAAATTCAGACGCACAAGTTTGGCACACCCAAGTCATTATGTATGTGGAATCACCACCTTCATTAGTCATTAGTATAGCACACGATGTATCACTATGCGTGGAATGTGAGCTATATATTCCCAATCTTGGCCTTTCTCAAATTGGCACCTATACTCCAACAAAGGACAACTCTGGATTTTCAAGAAAGAGAGGGAGTTTGGCAGTCTCTCTTTTGTCAAGTATTGGAGCTGATCACAGTTAGAGATAGACAATGTTTTAAGAGAGGTGAGGTGTTGAAGACCTACTTCTCTCAAGGATTCGAGCACACGGAGTGAGTACATGTGTAAATTTTCAAGAGAGGTAAGATGTTGAAGCCCCTCTTCTCCGAAGGATTTAAACTTAGGGCAGTTGGAGATGGATAATGTTGTTAGAGAGGTAAGATATCGAAGCCCGGTGTTGTCCAGAGACTTGAGATTCGGAAGATTAGATATGTAAAGAGAGGTAAGTGTGGGGGCAGTAGGGACTCATTGGGAAATGATTCCATGTCTCGGCATCCATAACTAATTGCAAGTTTTGTAAGAGAGGTCAGTCTTTGCAAACCCCAGTCCACCTGAGATGTGAGTTGGTTGCAGGATGTAATTTGAAGTTCACGCAGGTTGGAGGGCAAACCATCTCTCTGAAACAACAATTCTGGACAATATATTAAACTCAATTGCTGCAGCGACGAGAGTGTGTGTGCCAGCAACTTCAGCTTCCTGCATCTGGAGATCTCATAGTGTGCAGACTCGAGAGCGGGCAATTCAATATTTACAAGATCAGGGCACCCATGGATTCGAAAATCATTAAGAGATGTGGGATCCCCCTCTGAAATGGAGATGGAGAGGAATTCAAGCCCTTCAACTTCATGGATGCTCAAATTAGTCAACCGTGGGAAGATGCTTAATGAGAAAGATAATGAGAAAGAATTACAGTTGCAAATACCCCCAATGAATAAAAATTCAAGGAATGGATGGTGGGATCTCAATAGTGCACGCAGGACAAACTCCAGTTTGGTACACTTCCAGATATCTAGTGACTTCAATGTAGTGGGTAAACCAACTCTGTTCAAGGGTCTGGAGAAACGACAACTTGTGATGTGCAAACGTTGGATAAGACAAGTGCTTCTTTGTAGCATTCCCTCCTCCAATGCCCACTCTATCCAATCACATTCTCTGATTACTAGCGTCTGTATTCGTGGTGGTAGCTCCTCCAATTGAGATATGTCTGAAATTTCAATTTCTGAAGTTTGGAGATCAGTGAACCCACTAGCTGGCCTTTTCAACCGAAATTTACCATGATACCCCATTTTCCTTTCACGGATTTGAGGAGCTCGGAGGGAGCCCACAAGCAACTCACAATGACCGATTTCAAGTTTCTTCAATGAACGAAGCTGTTTTGGTAATTTCCCACTGAGTTTGGGACATTCACTTAGACAAAGCTCCTGTAGACGAGGGAATTCTCCACGTCTGCATCCACAACATAACCATTTCTCCCAGTTGCACATCTTCTTGAATCTTAGAGTTTGTAGGGACGGGAAGGAGGGCTTAATTGTGTTGGAGGAAGAAGCATTCCCATAAAATTCACTACCCACCATTTTAACTCCTTTCATTTGTAAGATAGAAAGATGTTTAAGAGAGGGTAGCTGCCCGAGTGGTGGCAATGACGAGCAATTGTTACAATTCTGAAGCTCCAGGTCAACAAGATTGAAGAATGAAGGATCTCCTACCCAATCTGGAAAGCTTAAACCACTAAAAGAATAAATTTGGAGTCTCTTGAGGTTTGTATGTGGCTGTAAGCTGCTGAGTATATCCCTTCTATTTTGCACAACACCACCAACATCAGTGTTCTCATAATCCCACTCAAACTCCAACTCATCAAGGTACTTTTTATCCTTCATATTAGCTTCTAATGCATCCCTATCACATACAACATTCTGCAGCTTTGAAATGACAAGACTTCCCGAAAGCTTCCTCAATGCTCCCAATCTTAACCCACCATTTTGGCCCACAATAAATTTAGAAAGTGATTGTAAATTCTTTAGCTTACATATATCACTTGGCATCTCTTTCACCGAAGTATAACGAATATCAAGGTAACGCAAATTAATCAATTTTTCCATCTTTGAGGGTAATTCAACAAGATAATAACATCTCGATAACATCATTGTTTGTAAATTATATAAATTACAAACTGATTCAGGCAACTTTTGAATTATTGTCTCAGAGAGATCCAAGTAGCGCAAGTGTTTCAACTTCTCGATTGAATGAGGCACATCAATAATAAAATAATTATTCAAACTCAACACTCGTGCGCATTTCATTTCCAATAATAGATGGTGTAGAACTCTATTACTCAAGTATAGAGACCCAAATTTGCTTCTAGGTAAAAACGTTCGGAGACACTTCATTTGAGAAAGTGGATCAAATCTCTCATATACATCATATTCACTCATCAAATATGATAAATGACGAGTTTTCTCCGAGACTCTGTATATCTTACCATCCTCCAAAGAAACAGAAAATTCTAAGGATACCAATTGTGCCAAGTCATTAACGAGGTCGTGCATTACAAAACATGACTTATTTCTTACTGAATTTTGGAAAAATGACTTTGATAGAAGTTCTTGAAAGTAAAATTACCTACCTCTTCCATTCTTTTCTTGCTTTTTGATTGTTCCAACAAACCCTCTGCCATCCATAACAAAACTAGCTTCTCCTTTTCGAATTCGTAGTCTTTGGGAAAAATTGAACAATAAGAAAAACAGCGTTTTAGATGTGAAGGCAGGTAATAATAACTCAACCTCAGAGCAGGAAGAACCGCATCTGTGGGCAAATCCCATAATTCACTGTTTAATACATCATCCCATTCTCTTGCTTCAACCTTGGAGCGTAAGAGACTCCCCATTGCTTTTATAGCCAGCGGTAGACCTTGGCACTTGTGGACAATCTTTTCTCCGATTGCTTCTAGTTGTGGATGCCCACTTGAGTCTCCATTTTCAAATGCAAGTTTTTTGAACAGGGACCAACCATCTTCAGAGGATAACCCACCTAAACAATGAGTATGGACTGCACGCATGGCAGATGCAACCTTGGTGCTTCGCGTAGTTACAATAATCTTGCTTCCCTTTGCCCCGACTATGAGTGGAGTTCGTAGCGTATCCCAGTCACAAGAGTCTTCGTTCCAAACATCATCCAGGACAAGTAGAAATTTCTTCATATTAATTCTCTCCTTCAGTTGAACCTGAAGTAGATTTAGATCAGTGGTATTGGACGTGGATGAATTGATTGCCTCGAGAATTGTTTTCGTAACTCTGATAGGATCAAATTCTTCGGAAACACAAACCCATGCCTTGAGATCGAAGTGTTCCTTCACCCTTTGGTCATTGTAGAGCAGCTGGGCAAGTGTGGTTTTGCCTGTGCCACCCATGCCGACTATGGAGATCACACCCATGGCATCAGTACTCCTTGCATTATCAGACAGCAACAGTCGAACCATCTCCTCCTTAATTTGAGCCCTGCCATAAACAAGAGATTCATCTACCAAAGAAGTAGAAGGCCACCTTTGTGCCAATTTCTCACCAACGCCTTCTTTCAACCCAAGGACGTCTCTGTCTCGTGCCATATCTTCTAGTCTATCAATGATCTCCTCCACCCTAGACTCTATGCTCTGACCATAAAATGGAGCGAGAACCCAGGTTGACATGTCCATGATGTTACCCACCTGACTTGTGCTGGTTTGGGACTCCGCAGCTTCCACCTTGTGTCGCAAAGCCTCTGTGGCGATCTCATCCAATATGTCCTCCGCATCATACACGGCCTCTTTAAGCAAGACCAGCCACTTCTTCACATATGGATTTGTAAACTGTTTGACCTCAGCATCGTTGAGCACTGCATGGACGACCAGCAACTTCCTTTCCAACTTCTTCAGGAGCGCATCGCTGAGCTTCTGCCCCCGGATGAAGCTCACAACCTCGCGAGAAGCCAACCTGTCAAATAGAACTTGGAGAGAAGCTGAGAGAAACGCACCTCCAACTAAAGCCCCTGCCATTTCTGTTTCTCTTGCAAAGGAAGTGAAAGATGAATCGAGGGAAGAAGAAAGTAAGCAGACCCAAAGTGAAACCTCCAAACCAGAAAAAATTATAGAGAAAATGCAACTTGTTGACGGTAAAGGAACTTTGAATTCCAAAGTTTTCATGGTAGACCCCCCATATGCCAGCTTTCTTTGCCGACAACAAACTTCGTACATGATTTTCCTTCCATTGTGATAAAAACGTAGACTTAATTGAAGCTTCATGAAATCCATCTTCTGACTTTTTCTGGATTTCATTATTGATTAAATGAAATTTTTTGGTTGTAAATCAAGGTATTTTGAGAATTAAATGAGATTTATATAAAAAAAAATTTATGAAAATTTACTTTTATTGTGTGCTTAATATACAAGTAAGGTGAAACTAACAATTTTTTAGGGTTAATATAAATATTTTTCTCATCGGATTGATCATTAAACCAAAAAAATTATCAGGTTTTGATTTGGAACAAGGGTTAAATCTTGGGGGATCATGATTAAAGAATGATATTATAAATATGTAATTTACACATCAATTAAAAATAACTCACAAAAATTAAAATTATTTGTAAATATTTAAAATAATTGAAATATTTTACCATTTTATGTTTAATATTATTATATTAAATCGTGATAAGAATAAATATAAATTTATTAATATTTTTATTTTACTAGTTAGTGAAAATATTACATTTAATTATTGAAAGAATATATTATATATATAAAAATAGAATAAGATTTTGCTATTTATTTTTTTCATTTTATATTGTATAAATCTTGTTAATACTTTAGTGTGAATATATACATGAATATCCACTCATTTTATATATATATAAAAAACCATGTTTAGGGGGAAAATGGAAATGGTTGCCACTTTTACATTTAAGGGGAAAGCAAGTGGGGGCAACGTAGTTTGTATTTTTTTTTTCCTATTAAATACAAAAATGAGGTACAAGAACCTAAGAAATAAAAGAAAAATGACCAAAAAAAAAAAGAAAAAGAAAAAAAAGACCCAACAGTAGGGAAAAGGTTGGTCTAATTCTTATTAGCCCAACCAATTTGAACGGTTAGACTTGCTTAAGCTTTTAGTAAATTGATTATTCAAAATGACATCAGAACTTGATTTTATAGGAGGTTTCATTGATAGGAGGTGTTAAGAATATAATATGAATATTAAACCCAAATCGTATAAGCTTAATTTTTAGGGAAATTGGTTGTTTAACAAGATCGATGGTTCAAGTGGTCCATTGGGTAAGAATGTTCAATTTCTCAATAGTAGGATGATTGGTCGATATTCCAACAGGTCGAATTATCCAATTGGGTTCGATTTTTAAAACCTTAATTAATAAACAATTACATGCAATTTCTAGATGGATTATGATTCTTGTATCGAATTTCGATAGAATCGTTAATGCATAAAGTTTTTTTTTATATAGATACTATGGATTTGTTTGGAAAATTTTGAAAAACAATTCTTAGTTATTTTGAGGAATAAAATTCTATTTGAAAACTCAAATATAAAAGAAAGGCTTTATTAATTTATTTTTTATAAAAGTATTGTACATTTATGTATAATTCAAAAGTTTTTAAAATATTTTACATATTTTCAATTATTACTCACAACTCAAGCATGCACAAAAAATAACTAAAAACATCTCAAATTTATTATAAAAAAGTTATTTTTAGAATAAATTCTTAAAAAATTATTTTGTATAAAAAATGTTCTATAAAAATAAAATAAAAATTCAAAAATCATTACTAAGCAAGCCTATGCTACTGTGGATGCTTTGGACAAAATGAAAAAGAAAAATGGTATTTTTCAATACCATTTGAAATCATGAAAAGACTATAACCTTGCATTCAATATATGGGTCAAGGCCTTTAAAAAAAATAATTTCTTTTTATTTGGATATCTAACTTGGGATTCAAGGTTTAATTAGGAATTTGGTCATTCATCACCATTTTCATTGGTAGAAATTCTTTGGTGGACTTGGTTGTTGACTTAGTAGTTCACATCAAGCCATATGGACCAATGTTACTAAGGATCTTATTAATTCTTGTTACTGACAGCTAGGGTTGTAGCTTAAGAAAATATCTTCAATCAAACAAATGATAAACCAGCAAACCCAAGTCTCGAACAAGAATCAAATTTCGCATACTAGATTTTCACCTTATCCTTTCTCTATTATTTTTTCAAAAAAATTTCCATTAATGTTAAATTATTATTAAGTTGCATATTTTAGTTGCTTGAATATCATTATTTAATAAGGGGCCATGGGGTGTTATGTAATCCAAGTAGAAATTAATAATGACTCTTTGTGCAATTGTTTAGCCTACATAATTATTTATTTTTTCTTTTTTCATTAAGACAACACTTGTAGCATCAAATTCTGGTTTCCCTCATTGGATTGAAGTAGTTATAGCAGAAAATGTAATGTGCAAAACCATGGCTGCTACATGTAACTCTATTGATATATCTAAATCAACTATCCCTTTTTGTCGAAGGTGAAAAATGATTAGTACTAGTACATTAAAATAAGAACTATATGTTGCGTAAGGAAAAGATTTAATATTGCAACATATTAATAGAAGGGCATAAACTAAAATTATCCATATATAAAGGTGTATAGGATTTTATTGTGATTCGATCAATCATGCCTACCTTCACAGATGCAAGATAACATTTCACAATATGATAGAAAATATTACAGAGGATACAAATAATTACAACTATTGGATTTCAAAATATTTAACGTTTTCCACTCTTTGTATTTTCATTCTAAATCATGAGTTATTTTGCTCCATTCGGTGTCTCCCACTCTTCCTCGTATCTACACCCTAAACCGTAAGGCCTCTTACTCTATCAGATGTCTTTTACTCTTTTTCACATCTCTATCCATAATATGTAGTCTTTACAAACTGACCTCTATCATATCTCTTCTCATAACTTTTTCAACTTGATCATAACCTAAAATATTTATAGAGATACTCCTATTTGCTTTACTTATTCTATAAAGAATCTAATTACGATCACATATCAACCTAGGAAACATTTTATATAATATTCCTCTTTGACCGCTGGATTTGTAATTTGCTTCGCCTCGGCATCATTGAGCACGACATGGACAGACAACAATTTTCTCTTCAACTTCTTGAGGAGTGCATGATTGAGCTTATGCCCCATGATGAAGTTGAGCACCTCGCGAGAAGCAAGTCTGTGAAATAGAACTTGGAGAGAAGCTGAAAGAAAAACACCTCCAGCCAAAGCCCCATCCATGTCTGTTTCTCTGGCAAAAGGAAGTGAAAGATGAATCAAGGAAGAAAGTAAGCACACCCAATATGAAACCTCCAAACTAGAAAAGATTGGTTCAGGCAAAGTTTCCAATGGTTGAATGAATTATTGGACATCGTGGTAGAGCCCAGACTTCTGCATTGTTATTGTTGACAAAACATCACAGCTCAATGGTCCATGAAAAGAATACAAGGAGAAAGGAAGAAAAGGAAAGGGGATGTAAACGAAAGTCATACATGGATATGTGAACTTACAAATCCTATATCCTTTTATCAATAAAACAGTTGAAATATTTTACCATTTTTATATTAAATCATGATAAAAATAAAATGTAAATTTATTAATATTTTTATTTTATTAGTTCGTAAATTATAATATTTAATTATTAAAAAATATATTATTTGTCAAGAAAAGAAGAAGTTTTTTTCTTTTCTTTTTTCTTTTTTAAAATTTTACATGAATATTCAATATATTCATTTTAAATAATTAATGTTATTAAAAATGGTATTTTTAATACTATTTGACATCATAAAAGGACCATAACCTTGCATACAATATATGGGTCAAGGCCTTTCCAAAAAAATAATTTGTTTTTATTTGGTCATTCAACACCATTTTCATTTATTGAAATTCTTTCGTCGACTTGGTTGTTGACTTGGGAATTCACATCAACCCATATGGACTTTAGATTCCCCACCAGAGATGAATGAAAATAAAGGCAAATATGAAAGGCAAGTGGTGGTGGTAAGAAGACTCTTATCAATAACTTTTGTCAGGTATTGGAGCTTAGGGCGGCTGTTGACCAATGTCATCCTGAATCTTATCAATCCCTGTCACTGACTGCTGGGGTTATAGCTTAAGAAAATATGTTCAATCAATCAAATGATGCATCTGCAAATCCAAGTCTCCAGCAAAATTCAAATCATTATTCACATCACAACCTTTTTTGAACCCATATGCAAGCAAGAAGACTGCTCGTGCTGCTTGGTGTTAACCAAGGATGAAAATATTGATAATCATGGATATATCGGTACTTGGATTTTATGAATATATTGGATATATCGGAGATATATCGACAGATATTTTGGCACAAAATATCGATAGATAAAAAATTTATCAAAACTTATGAAAATGTAAGAAAAAACTCTTAAAAATGAAATTAGAAGTATAATATACATTTTAAAGTTGTTTTGTTGAAAAATTAATATATATATGATATGATTTACGATATTAAATTTAATTATATAGTGTCGGCTAATAAGAAATGTGAATTTTTTAAGTGTAGATTCATTATGAAGTTAAATTATTACAAATATACTAATTATATAATTTAAATATATTACTATATTAAGTTAATTTACTTACCTCTATTGAAAATATATTAATTAATTGTAAAACTGTACTAATTTAAATTCAATGTTATATTAATTTAAAAATGTACTAAGTTAATTTATTCTCAATATACTATTATTATACTTGAATATCAAAATAAAATAAAATAATTAATTTAAAACTAAATTATTGAAAATTTACTAATCAAGTTATTTAAATATATTTATGATTTTTATTTTAAAATATTGGTACATTTTGATACAAAATATTTTTATTTTAAAATATTGATAATTTTATTTATGATTTTATATTTGTTTTATATTTAATTAGTATAAAAAATAAATTATAAGATAATTAAAATTAACTTATTTATAATAATTTAATTTTTTACCAATTTTTCACTGATATATTATATCCAATATATCTATGAAATTTTAGCGATTTTTTCCCATTTAGGATCGATATTTTGCTTGTATCACCGATACATCTATGACACCGATATTTACGGATATTTTCGTCAGATGATATATCTTACCTATATATCGTATCCACTTTCTCCGATACAGGATATATTGGCGATATATCTTGATATTTTCTTCCTTGGTGTTAACAGGGTTAGCTCAATTTGT
Source organism: Vitis riparia (assembly GCF_004353265.1). Lineage (NCBI taxonomy): Eukaryota > Viridiplantae > Streptophyta > Magnoliopsida > Vitales > Vitaceae > Vitis > Vitis riparia. Next base: position 4,799,331 of record NC_048442.1, on the reverse strand, counting down.
TGAATTTGTAGTTTAACATCCACACACAAATTCTTTCCACATCATTTGATGGCCCTTTATAGATTATATATAAATTCAGAGTACTTAGGATTTGAGGGCCATGAAGGGAAAAAAGACAGTGGTAAAAAAGGAAAAAAGTAGAACTGTAATTAGCTTGGCCCTTGAGAAATATTTTTTGGTCACACTGTTCCATCATTTGGCCTAAACCAAAATCCTCAATATGTCAAAGCTATGTTGTACAAAATTCCTTACAGGCTAATATTTGTTGACACACTTCTCCCATGAATACATAAGCCGGTAGTATTAGAGCTCTCCACATTACTGAGACAGATTGGCTCCTGTCATGAAACATTTGATTTTTCCAAGAAAAGGAAAATTTTGTCCTAGTTGAGTTCCAATGACCCGTCCTTATATTTGCTTGCGCAATTCTGGAGTTCATTCTCTCCCTCCTTAATTGTCTAAGAATTGATGGATGCTAATCTTAAACCGTCTGGCACTAGCGTACCCTATGGAGATGGAAAACATGGTAGTTAGGTGTGGCGAAGAAGTCTCAGAGCTCTTGGACCTTTTGAAGAGGCAGGAATTGAAGATATTGTTGAAATCATGAGTGGATTTTCAAGAGGTTGTGAGGAAGCCGCCAACATCGACAAGTTTCAAGCGAGGAAAGCAGTTATGAGCAGGATGTTGGTGAAGAGCCTGCAAGCTGGGGATGTCGTGTTTGAGAGAATATCCCATGCTGTTTATTTGGCTGCAAGAGGAGTAGTGCTTGTAGGGAAGGGCCCTCAAGGAAGAAAATTAGCAGAAATGGCACTCTGGCGGGTGAGAGCTATTGATATGATTGATAGAGTGGTGGCAGCTGCTGTAATATTGGTGGCAGCAGCCACGGTGTCGGTTAATATTCATGGGCAATGGTATACATATCTGACTGATAACATGTGATTGGTTTGACATGAAGAAGAATGAAGTTAATTACAAGGTGGAAAGAAGAAAATAATGCACACACCTGTACATAGTAGTGGGTGTACATTTATGTTTTAAGTATGAACACAGGATGGAAGGTTGTTAATATGAAGAAATATTTCATGAATAGGAGAAAGGGATGTTGTAAATAATATTTATAACTTAATTGAATGTTTCTTTTCTATTCTGATTCAACTCCCTTTATTTTCTGTCCAGACTCCAAAGAAATAATGTCTGTCTGTATGTCTGTTAATAACATTTGGGATATAAATAATTGCTTTCATGTTATAACCAAAAGTTCATAGTTGTTAGAATGGATTTGGTTCAGGTAAGGAAGGATGGAAACAAGGCAAAAGCTTGTGTAATCTCTGTAAATCATTGGTAACATAGTTCTGGAAATTCCAATTGAAGTAATGTTTGACCACTTTTTTCTGGATTAGATACCTTAGAAATGAGAACTTGCACAGAGAAGTGAATTTGGTATTGCATGAAGAGAGTGAATAAGCTCAACATAACACCATTCTTCATTCCTTCACAAAATTAGGAAGTTTAAATGTGAATGGATCAAGTTACAGTATTCTTCATGATGTATGAATCTTTCCACTGATATAAACAATGAGAACCAAGATGGAAATTGGAATTCCTTCAATGAACAACAGCAACTTCCTCACTTTGGTGCTCCCTACCTTCCATCCCCAACAATCTTTGTCACAATTTTATGACAAATTAAAGCTACAAACTGATTACTACTCAAAAAGTGCTATTTGATAGCTTATAATTAATCCTTTTAAGCACTTTTGAGTAGTAGTTAGTGCCTTTTAACCCAATTAGCATGTTAAGGCCCCTTTCAATCAATTCTAATCAAATTGTGTAAGTTTTGGTGTTTTTGTTAGTATTTTGATCACCAAAGCATTATGAGATTGAGGAGAGTTATATGGAATCCTTGGCAATTAATGGGAAGCTTAGAGGAATGAAGAATCAAAGCCTTGAAGCTCTTTTGCCATAAGCAAAGTGGAAGTGCAAAAGGGGAAGCAAAGAGGATTCAGCTGTGGAGCACTCTTGATGACAGTCACTGCAGCTAGTTTTGGAGCACTTCCTGATGTCCAATTTATGCATACAATATGTCATTTGAAAGCTTAGGAAGTCAACAATCCAATGCTTCAAACCGTGTGCAATTTGGATTTGAAATGAGGAAGTTACAGCCTTTGGAAGACAACTGCTCCAAGCTGAAGGAAGAAAGGCTTCAGAAAAGTGCTGCGAAATCACCATTCTTGTTGCGGAATGGTTTCGCAGCCTTTTTGCACAGTGCTATGGAGTTCCCCTGAAGCTTCACGCCGCGATGGAGGCCAAACACCACATGATGGAAGTCCACTTTGCAAAGGTGTTGAAGCAGCTGGCTGCTATGAAGAAATTTCGCAGCTCCTCTTGAGTACCTGCGAAATTTCGCAGGCCTCATCTTTCACCTGCGAAGTGGTCCTTAGTGCTTCCTGATATTTGTAACCGACTCTTGGAGATATTTTTCATTAGATTTTTGTTGCTTAAATGCCTAAATTCTCCTTGTAAGTCACCAATGATAGATTTCCTTAGCTTTTAAGTTAGGAATTTGGCAAAATATCAGGGGATAGCTGTAATTGTATATTTTTGGTTTAAATGGAGCCCGAGGAGCCTGTTCTAAGGGGCTGGGTGATGAACCTTTCGAAAAAGTTTCAAAACAAGAAATATACAAAGCTTGAGTTTTGCTTTACCTGGTCAATTTGATTGTATTATATTTATTTTAACTTGGTTATGCACTCTCTGAGGAGCTTTCCCCAGAGAATGAGTAGCTAAACCTTTTAGTTCCTTGGAGTTAAGGTTGCCGGGAAAGGTTCCAAGTGCAAGAATCAGAAGCTTTGTGGTTTCAGCTATGAATGAAGAGTAAGTGTGTCCCGTGAATGGTTTCTAATGTTTTTAGTTAACTTAAAACACCTTGGAGTTACCTGGGCCAACACTTGGTAAGGCAAGTGATCTCTAACCGTGGAGATGCACTAGTTTACCCCTTGCGAGCCTCTGGTAGGTGACTTGAAGGTAGGATTTTCTAGAATAGCCAACACTTGGTAAGCTTTTGGACTCTTAGGAGACATCCATTAGTTACCTCTTGCGAGCTTTTGACGGGTAATCCAAGGTTAAAGATCACCTTGAATGGTAAAAGGCAAGTGAGAGGCTCAAACCATTGCAAGTTGCATCAGTGAGAGAATTAAAACTGAAATCCAATTGAGGGATGCATTTATGCAGCACCTGTTAGAGAATTGACTTTAAGTTAATTCTCTAATGTGAGGAAGTGAACTAAGTGACCGGAGCTATGCTTTTGCATGAGGAACCTCCCCTGTATACCTGAATCTCCAAGGAATGTTTTTCTTCTTAAGTTATTTTCATCACTTGTTGTGTTGTTAATCTAAGTCCAACTCTTTCTCAACCAAAGTTCATGTTTTATTTCTTAAGCTAATCTTTAAATGAAACAGCACCAATTCACTTTGAATTGGTATCATTTTCAACTTGAGTACCCTTCCCAGTGGAACGATCCTAGAGCCACTATGCTATAGTAGCTTTGTATTTGCTACCCTAGTTCATGGTGTTATAGGTTAAAAATTTTGTTGATTACAACTGCCATCAAGGAGCACCAGCTGGACATACATCAGCTGAGACACCAATTAGGCATGAATCACAAACACCTTAGCTACTGAAAAGTATAAGCCAAAAGAAAAGAACCCAGTCACTTTCTGGTTAGTAATAAGATGTCATACATTTCAACCACATAGAGCCTACAAAATGATTTAAGAACACAACTTGTAATTTGTAGATTGGAAGGATAGTCTCCATGGTTGGAGAACATACAAGTGGCTATGAATGTATAATTCTTGAATAGAGTTGAGAAGTGTATGAAGATATTAGGAGCTATGTGATTGTTCATATATCAAGATGGTCTGTGTCTTTGCTACTGTCTTCCATGGGGAGAGCCATGGGGTACTGTTTCATTGGAAAGAAAGATCATTTCCAAATGTCCAGTGAGAAAATCAAATTGAAAGCCTGCAGTGAATATCAATAAATTAGCCCATGGAGAACCTGAGGCTCATGAGTATATATAAAGAAGACAAGTGACTTATTATACCCGGAGAGCTGCTTGGCACCATGTCTTATGACCATGGCAACAACTTAAAAGTTAATTTGTGTACAAGGACATTTGAGACCAGAACTGACAATTCAACTTCCAAGTTAATTTGTATATTGAAGCACAAGATGTTGAACATCAACTTCTGTGAAGGATCAGAATTTAGGGCAAGTAGATATGCCCTAAAAGGAACAGTTAGATGTCAACCACAACTGAACTGAAATTGGCTAGATCGAAATGGTACTTCAAACACATATTGAGAGGTGCTTTGACTTCTTCTATGTCTCTGCCTTACAAGGAAGAAAATACTTCAAAAAATCCACATAATCATTGGTAAGTACAAGAAGACCCCAATATTCTGTGTCTGTTTTCAACTGCTGTGTTGGAAGAAAAAAAAAAAAAAAACCCTCTAATTGAAGGAAGGGGGCAAAGTAGCATAAGATGCTACTTTCCCATGCCAGTCTTTTGTATTATGAAGCTTTGAACCATCCCAACCCATAGGATATCCATTAATCTAATAGTTCATCATGACTTGCAAAACGCAGGTTTGCATGCAACAATGACACTAAACAATAAGGATTGATGCTAGTTTAGCTTATCAGAGAAAAAAGGACTACTGAGTCAGACATCTGTTTTCCATTGGAGATGATGCCCTAATCAAGAAGATTAAAGGGTGATTGGAGTTTGAAGTGTCATAACCACCTGAAAGAAAACAATTGCAAAGACATGGACAGATGCACGTAAAATGTATGTATCCACTAACAAATGGTTAATTGAGAGGAAGACATCATTTTTGAAACCAAAAGTATTTAGGGCTTCTTAGCTTTGGTAGTAACACACCCAACATCTCCTTGTATAATACAAATCATCTTCCTAGAACTAAAACAGCAGCATCTTCAGGCGCCTTTGCAGAAGCTCTTAGCACCAGTTAATGAAGGTGACTCATGAGGGATGGTCAAAGGACAGGCTGAGATATCTGAAACAGAAGACATGTTTATTATCTGTCTGTGAATAACTAGTCAGAGGCATGTTTCGGTATCATTTGGGGTATAAGTTAATGGATTTCATGTTCCACCTTTAATTTTCTATTTCTTATTTATTATATGCTGTGACTTGTCATGATGATGACTCCTATCTTCTTTAATTGCTTAATCCTTCATGACCTATAAGCTAAAGTACATAGCTGTTGTGGGACATGGGAAAAAGGCAAAAGCTGGTGTGATCTTTGTAATTCATCACTAGCAATGTTCTGGAAAATTCCAATTAAAGTAATATTTGATCAAGTCTTGCAGATTAGGTACCCTAGAACTAAGAGCTTGAGCAGACTTGTCTATTGCATAAAGAGAGTGAAGAAGCTTAACATAACGTCCTTCATTCCTTCTATTCAGAATTAGGAAATTGAATGAGAACGAATCAAGATACAGTATTCGTCAGGATGTCAAAATCTTTCTAAACTTCTTACTCTGCTGATACAAACAATGGGAATTCCTCCAATGAGAGAAGCACAGGAACATTGTCAATTCTAAGAAAAGGATCCTGGTTCTGATTTCTGAATAGGGGACATGAGAGTGATCTAAGTGATCATCCCAACAGCAACACCATGTATACAGAAGACCTAAGAAAGACCAAAACAAGAACAAAATGACATCAAAATTAGGAAAGAAACAAATGCAGCAAAATCATAACAAAGATGCTATATTCTTGTATCCTTGCCTTTCAAATGTGACTAATTGCTGATCTCTCACTTTATGCAAGCAGAAGCACAACAAACACCATCTCTGGTAAAATGCTGACTGCCAAACCAATACAGAGCAACCTCATTCAAATATGACCAGACTTGACCAATTCAGTACCAGAAACATAGAAGCAATTGTAGTAGCGTCCTTGCCATCTCCCTGTTTAATACCAGTTAAGGTTTTAGGCACTGAAAGAGAAGAACCTTCCTCACTCCACCTTCCATCCCCAACAACCTTTGCATTAATTTTGTTACAAATTTAAGTAACAAATCCTTATTGATTGAACAGCATAAGCCAAAAGAAAACATACCTGTTTCTTTCTGGTTAGGTATAAGATATCACACATTTCAACCTCATACAACCCACAAAATGATGTAAGAACAACTTGTATTTTGCAGATTACGAAGAGCGTCTCCTCTGTTGTACCCTCAGAAAATGGGCCAAAGGAATTAAAATATTTCTCTGACCATAAATGTGCCCATGTATGCTTATGTAAGAGAAAATCAGAAATCAGCCTTGCCCATTCGAAAGGTAACGTAATTGAGTCATGGAGAAAATATAAGTGACTTTGCTTGGTATGAGCTACTTGGGAAGAAATCTTTGTTCATTCTTGATATCTTTGTTCCTGATTTGTACCAAACAAACAGAGCATAAAATTGACTTTCGTTAATCTATAATTCTTGAATAGAGTTGAGAAGAATATAAAGATTCTTATGATTGTCCATGAGTAGAGCTATTGTGATTGTCCAAGGGGAGTTGACCTTGGGTGTTGAAAATTACCAATGAAAGAGTTGAGGGCATGTTTGTGTATTAGGAGTTTATTTAATAAAACAATTCACTTATTATACCTCAAGAACTGATTGGCACAATGCGTTATGACCATAGGCAACAACATCTTAAAAGTTTGTGTATTAGAAGACTTGATACCAAAACCAATAATCAAATCTTAATCTTGAAGCACAAGATGTTGAAGATCCACTTCTTTCAAGGATGGAGCTCAGGACAAGTAGATGTCATGCACAACTGACCTGAACTTGGCAAGGTTGAAATAGAACAGTTCCCAATGACCAGAACCTAGGGGTGCTTTGGCTACTTTCTTCTGCAAGTACAAGAAGTCCTCAATATGCTGTATCATGACAATGCAAGGGTGAATGAAGAGGGTAAAGTAGAAGCAGGTGCCATTCCAAATAAACAATTGAATAATAGGCTCTTTTGGAGGGATCCCTTTTTCTAATTTCATAAATTCTCAAATTCTAATTTTGTTTCAAAGTCACAAATGTAAAATGCATTCATATAAATTATTTCTATTTACCGGATATATTTCTCATTATAAAAAAAAAAATGTGTTTCTCATAAGAAATCTTTAGGTTATGTATTGGTATTCCACAACAAATACATAAACTTGTAAAACCTTTTTCGTCTTAATATTCATGTAATTTAGAGGCCCAATAAGGTTAATAAAGTCATCAAATTAAACCTTTGGTAATGATACCTTTTTTTTAGGCATTGCCTTGCAGCATGGAAATGTTGCAATTGTCCTTACAATATTGGCCTTTTTAGTAAAAATACACTGGCCTTATAGCACCTGTAGAATGATGCGCAAATGATTGTAAGAATGGCCACGAAAAGGGATCAATAAGTACAAATCTAAAGTAGGCCACGAAAAAGAAATAAAGCAATTAAAATGTTCAACTGACCATAAACTACCAGAAATTCGTCCATGCCTGCCTGTATCACAGAAATTCATGGACAAATTCAGGAATCACCATTATAAAGGTTAATTGAATGAGCCATTGAAATATTTCAATCGTCTATGTTAAAATGCAAGTACCTATTGTCAGTCTTCCTCCACACCTCTTCACTTCTTTGTTTCCAGTCTTGTAGCATAAGAGAAAAAAAATCTGGAGTCAAAGGGCAGAGTATTTTTGCACACTCAAATCTCCAACAACAGGGCAGCAAAAATGGACGCAGGGCATATTGCAAATTTCCAATGGAATAGTCTCAGAAGTGTGTTTGCTGCTGCCTTTCCAGGGGGAGACTCATCAAATATTGTTTCACTGGAACACAAGTCTCTTATACGTGGAGGGCCACAAACTTGTGTTAACCTGAGAAACATAAATATATTACCACAATAGAAATGATTAGAAATTCAAACACACAAGTTTGGCTACTTTAATAAATTGGCACATCAGTTATTTTTTTATTTTTTAAAGTGTGGAACAAGTACCTGACTGACTGTATGGCACACCCAAGTCATTATGTATGTGGAATCACCACCTTCATTAGTCATTAGTCATTAGTATAGCACATGATCTATCAGTATGCGTGGAATGTGAGCTATATATTCCCAATCTTGGCCTTTCTCAAATTGGCACCTATACTCCAACAAAGGACAACTCTGGATTTTCAAGAAAGAGAGGGAGTTTGGCAGTCTCTCTTTTGTCAAGTATTGGAGCTGATCGCAGTTAGAGATAGACAATGTTTTAAGAGAGGTGAGGTGTTGAAGACCTACTTCTCTCAAGGATTCGAGCACACGGAGTGAGTACATGTGTAAATTTTCAAGAGAGGTAAGATGTTGAAGCCCCTCTTCTCCGAAGGATTTAAACTTAGGGCAGTTGGAGATGGATAATGTTGTTAGAGAGGTAAGATATCGAAGCCCGTTGTTGTCCAGAGACTTGAGATTCGGAAGATTAGATATGTAAAGAGAGGTAAGTGTGGGGGGCAGTAGGTACTCATTGGGAAATGATTCCATGTCTCGGCATCCATAACTAATTGCAAGTTTTGTAAGAGAGGTCAGTCTTTGCAAACCCCAGTCCACCTGAGATGTGAGTTGGTTGCAGGATGTAATTTGAAGTTCACGCAGGTTGGAGGGCAAACCATCTCTCTGAAACAACAATTCTGGACAATATATTAAACTCAATTGCTGCAGCGACGAGAGTCCGTGCGCCAGCAACTTCAGCTTCCTGCATCTGGAGATCTCATAGTGTGCAGACTCGAGAGCGGGCAATTCAATATATACAAGATCAGGGCACCCATGGATTCGAAAATCATTAAGAGATGTGGGATCCCCCTCTGAAATGGAGATGGAGAGGAATTCAAGCCCTTCAACTTCATGGATGCTCAAATTAGTCAACCGTGGGAAGATGCTTAATGAGAAAGATAATGAGAAAGAATTACAGTTGCAAATACCCCCAATGAATAAAAATTCAAGGAATGGATGGTGGGATCTCAATAGTGCACGCAGGACAAACTCCAGTTTGGTACACTTCCAGATATCTAGTGACTTCAATGTAGTGGGTAAACCAACTCTGTTCAAGGGTCTGGAGAAACGACAACTTGTGATGTGCAAACGTTGGATAAGACAAGTGCTTCTTTGTAGCATTCCCTCCTCCAATGCCCACTCTATCCAATCACATTCTTTGATTATTAGCGTCTGTATTCGTGGTGGTAGCTCCTCCAATTGAGATATGTCTGAAATTTCAATTTCTGAAGTTTGGAGATCACTGAACCCACAAGCTGGCCTTTTCAACCGAAATTTACCATGATACCCCATTTTTCTTTCACGGATTTGAGGAGCTCGGAGGGAGCCCACAAGCAACTCACAACGAATGATTTGAAGTTTCTTCAATGAACGAAGCTGTTTTGGTAATTTCCCACTGAGTTTGGGACATTCACTTATACAAAGCTCCTGAAGACGAGGGAATTCTCCACGTCTGCATCCACAACATAACCATTTCTCCCAGTTGTACATCTTCTTGAATCTTAGAGTTTGTAGGGACGGGAAGGAGGGCTTAATTGTGTTGGAGGAAGAAGCATTCCCATAAAATTCACTACCCACCATTTTAACTCCTTTCATTTGTAAGATAGAAAGATGTTTAAGAGAGGGTAGCTGCCCGAATGGTGGCAATGACGAGCAATTGTTACAATTCTGAAGCTCCAGGTCAACAAGATTGAAGAATGAAGGATCTCCTACCCAATCTGGAAAGCTTAAACCACTAAAAGAATAAATTTGGAGTCTCTTGAGGTTTGTATGTGGCTGTAAGCTGCTGAGTATATCCCTTCTATTTTGCACAACACCACCAACATCAGTGTTCTCATAATCCCACTCAAACTCCAACTCATCAAGGTACTTTTTATCCTTCATATTAGCTTCTAATGCATCCCTATCACATACAACATTCTGCAGCTTTGAAATGACAAGACTTCCCGAAAGCTTCCTCAATGCTCCCAATCTTAACCCACCATTTTGGCCCACAATAAATTTAGAAAGTGATTGTAAATTCTTTAGCTTACATATATCACTTGGCATCTCCTTGACCGAAGTATAACGAATATCAAGGTAACGCAAATTAATCAATTTTTCCATCTTTGAGGGTAATTCAACAAGATAATAACATCTCGATAACATCATTGTTTGTAAATTGTATAAATTACAAACTGATTCAGGCAACTTTTGAATTATTGTCTTAGAAAGATCCAAGTAGCGCAAGCGTTTCAACTTCTCGATTGAATGAGGCACATCAATAATAAAATAATTATTCAAACTCAACACTCGTGCACATTTCATTTCCAATAATAGATGGTGTAGAACTCTATTACTCAAGTATAGAGACCCAAATTTGCTTCTAGGTAAAAACGTTCGAAGACACTTCATTTGAGAAAGTGGATCAAATCTCTCATATAGATCATATTCACTCATCAAATATGATAAATGACGAGTTTTCTCCGAGACTCTGTATATCTTACCATCCTCCAAAGAAACAGAAAATTCTACGGATACCAATTGTGCCAAGTCATTAACGAGGTCGTGCATTACAAAACATGACTTATTTCTTACTGAATTTTGGAAAAATGACTTTGATAGAAGTTCTTGAAAGTAAAAATTACCTACCTCTTCCATTCTTTTCTTGCTTTTTGATTGTTCCAACAAACCCTCTGCCATCCATAACAAAACTAGCTTCTCCTTTTCGAATTCGTAGTCTTTGGGAAAAATTGAACAATAAGAAAAACAGCGTTTTAGATGTGAAGGCAGGTAATAATAACTCAACCTCAGAGCAGGAAGAACCGCATCTGTGGGCAAATCCCATAATTCACTGTTTAATACATCATCCCATTCTCTTGCTTCAACCTTGGAGCGTAAGAGACTCCCCATTGCTTTTATAGCCAGCGGTAGACCTTGGCACTTGTGGACAATCTTTTCTCCGATTGCTTCTAGTTGTGGATGCCCACTTGAGTCTCCATTTTCAAATGCAAGTTTTTTGAACAGGGACCAACCATCTTCAGAGGATAACCCACCTAAACAATGAGTATGGACTGCACGCATGGCAGATGCAACCTTGGTGCTTCGCGTAGTTACAATAATCTTGCTTCCCTTTGCCCCAACTATGAGTGGAGTTCGTAGCGTATCCCAGTCACAAGAGTCTTCGTTCCAAACATCATCCAGGACAAGTAGAAATTTCTTCATATTAATTCTCTCCTTCAGTTGAACCTGAAGTAGATTTAGATCAGTGGTATTGGACGTGGATGAATTGATTGCCTCGAGAATTGTTTTCGTAACTCTGATAGGATCAAATTCTTCGGAAACACAAACCCATGCCTTGAGATTGAAGTGTTCCATCACCCTTTGGTCATTGTAGAGAAGCTGGGCAAGTGTGGTTTTGCCTGTGCCACCCATGCCGACTATGGAGATCACACCCATGGCATCAGTACTCCTTGCATTATCAGACAGCAACAGTTGAACCATCTCCTCCTTAATTTGAGCCCTGCCATAAACAAGAGATTCATCTACCAAAGAAGTAGAAGGCCACCTTCGTGCCAATTTCTCACCAACGCCTTCTTTCAACCCGAGGACGTCTCTGTCTCGTACCATATCTTCTAGTCTATCAATGATCTCCTCCACCCTAGACTCTATGCCCTGACCATCAAATGGTGCGAGAACCCAGGTTGACATGTCCATGATGTTACCCACCTGACTTGTGCTGGTTTGGGACTCCGCAGCTTCCACCTTGTGTCGCAAAGCCTCTGTGGCGATCTCATCCAATATGTCCTCCGCATCATACACGGCCTCTTTAAGCAAGACCAGCCACTTCTTCACATATGGATTTGTAAACTGTTTGACCTCAGCATCGTTGAGCACTGCATGGACGACCAGCAACTTCCTTTCCAACTTCTTCAGGAGCGCATCGCTGAGCTTCTGCCCCCGGATGAAGCTCACAACCTCGCGAGAAGCCAACCTGTCAAATAGAACTTGGAGAGAAGCTGAGAGAAACGCACCTCCAACTAAAGCCCCTGCCATTTCTGTTTCTCTTGCAAAGGTAGTGAAAGATGAATCGAGGGAAGAAGAAAGTAAGCAGACCCAAAGTGAAACCTCCAAACCAGAAAAAATTATAGAGAAAATGCAACTTGTTGACGGTAAAGGAACTTTGAATTCCAAAGTTTTCATGGTAGACCCCCATATGCCAGCTTTCTTTGCTGACAACAAAATGAAAATTTGATTGAAGATTTTCAACCTTCGTACATTGTGATAAAAACGTGGACTTAATTGAAGCTTCATGAAAGCCATCTTCTGACTTTTTCTGGATTTCATTATTGATTAAATGAAAATTTTTGGTTGTAAATCAAGGTATTTTGAGAATTAAATGAGATTTATATAAAAAAATTTATGAAAATTTACTTTTATTATGTGCTTAATATACAAGTAAGGTGAAACTAACAATTTTTTAGGATTAATATAAATATTTTTCTCATCGGATTGATCATCAAACCAAAAAAATTATCAGGTTTTGATTTGGAATGATTTGGAACAAGGGTTAAATCTTGGGGGATCATGATTAGAGAATGATATTATAAATATGTAATTTATATATCAATTAAAAATAACTCATAAAAATTAAAATTATTTATAAATATTTAAAATAATTGAAATATTTTACCATTTTATGTTTAATATTATTATATTAAATCGTGATAAGAATAAAATATAAATTTATTAATATTTTTATTTTACTAGTTAGTGAAAATATTATATTTAATTATTGAAAGAATATATTATAAAAAAATACTTGCAAGAAAATATTTGATATCCGTACAGTAGCGATAGTATTGGATTCTAGCGGAAAATAAATGGAAAAGGATTGGGAGTTGAGGTCGCCTGGGAGTATGGGGGTGGGGGGTCCAGACTCCAGTAATGAAACCGTGCGGTCCTTTTGTGTAGCGTTATGAATGGGGTTACACCACGACCTACTGGATCCAGCATCTATGTGGAAAATGATATCACAATCACTCTTCCCACCGACACCTTATGCCAACACTTCATTGCACGAACAGATTAAAGGACAAAAATAAAAATAAAAAAGTGCTTCCACGTACATATGTAAGGAAAAAAAACATACAATAATAACTCAAGTTTGTAAAATTTAAATTTAATTTGTACATATTTAAAAATAATTAAAATTTAAATATTTTACTATGTAAGGTATTCCGTGTACTTGATCGTCAAGATACTTTTTTTAATGATATAAGTATTATTTTTTACTATCTTATGCATTATCTTTGATGAATGAAGATAAAAAACTTGAATTATTTTTAAAATAGACCCATTTTAAGATTATTAAAGGGAGAAAAAAAAGAAGCCTTATTTGATTATTTGTCGATTCCAAGAAAAGGAGGTTGATATAAATAATAATAATAAAAAATAGTCAATTTTAATTTACAGTGTCTTATCCTACCTTTATTAGTTTTTGGTTTTCTCATACATCTAGCCTATCGATTAGGATTGTATTTTTTTTTTCTCAATTTTAAGTTGAAAATGCTAATTAAGTTAGTTCTTTTAGTTGAAAATAAAAAAGGGGAATACGATTAACTTTTTTTTTTTTTAGCTTTATCAAGAAGAAATCTTGTTAGGATTGACTTTTAAGAAGTCAAAATTTTCTTTTTAAAGTTTAATAACAATTCATATATCTATTTGATTAATTTTATTCAAAAAACTTAGGGTATAAAAATACTTTGATACAAAAGTTAGAAAAATGTTATTTCAATTATTACTCACAACTCAAGCATGCACAAAAAATAACTAAAAACATCTCAAATTTATTATAAAAAAGTTATTTTTAGAATAAATTCTCAAAAAATTATTTTATATAAAAAAATGTTCTATAAAAATAAAATAAAAATTCAAAAATCATTACTAAGCAAGCCTATGCTACTGTGGATGCTTTGGACAAAATGAAAAAGAAAAATGGTATTTTTCAATACCATTTGAAATCATGAAAAGACCATAACCTTGCATACAATATATGGGTCAAGGCCTTTAAAAAAAAATAATTTCTTTTTATTTGGATATCTAACTTGGGATTCAAGGTTTAATTAGGAATTTGGTCATTCGTCACCATTTTCATTGGTTGAAATTCTTTGGTAGACTTGGTTGTTGACTTAGTAGTTCACATCAAGCCATATGGACCAATGTTACTAAGGATCTTATCAATTCACAGCTAGGGTTGTAGCTTAAGAAAATATCTTCAATCAAACAAATGATACACCAGCAAACCCAAGTCTTGAACAAGAATCAAATTTCGCATACTAGATTTTCACCTTATCCTTTCTCTATTATTTTTTCAAAAAAATTTCCATTAATGTTAAATTATTATTAAGTTGCATATTTTAGTTGCTTGAATATCATTATTTAATAAGGGGCCATGGGGTGTTGTGTAATCCAAGTAGAAATTAATAATGACTCTTTGTGCAATTGTTTAGCCGACATAATTATTATTTTTTTTCTTTTTTCATTAAGACAACACTTGTAGCATCAAATCCTAGTTTCCCTCATTGGATTGAAGTAGTTTTAGCAGAAAATGTAATGTGCAAAACCATGGCTGCTACATGTAACTCTATCGATATATCTAAATCAACTATCCCTTTTTGTCGAAGGTGAAAAATGATTAGTACTAGTACATTAAAATAAGAACTATATGTTGCGTAAGGAAAAGATTTAATATTGCAACACATTAATAGAAGGGCAAAAACTGAAATTTTCCATATATAAAGGTGTATAGGATTTTATTGTGATTCGATCAATCATGCCTACCTTCACAGATGCGAGATAACATTTCACAATATGATAGAAAATATTACAGAGGATACATGTGGTTTCCAATGGTTGAATGAATTATTGGACATCGTGGTAGAGCCCAGACTTCTACATTGTTATTGTTGACAAAACATCATAGCTAAGTGGTCCACGAAAAGAATACAAGGAGAAAGGAAGAAAAGGAAAGGGGACGTAAACAAAAGTCATATATGGATATGTGAACTTACAAATCCTATATCCTTTTATCAATAAAACAGTTGAAATATTTTACCATTTTTATATTAAATCATGATAAAAATAAAATGTAAATTTATTAATATTTTTATTTTATTAGTTTGTAAATTATAATATTTAATTATTAAAAAATATACTATATGTCAAGAAAAGAAGAAGTTTTTTTCTTTTCTTTTTTCTTTTTTAAAATTTTACATGAATATTCAATATATTCATTTCAAATAATTAATGTTATTAAAAATGGTATTTTTAATACTATTTGACATCATAAAAGGACCATAACCTTGCATACAATATATGGGTCAAGGCCTTTTCAAAAAAATAATTTGTTTTATTTGGTCATTCAGCACCATTTTCATTTATTGAAATTCTTTCGTCGACTTGGTTGTTGACTTGGGAATTGACGTCAACCGATATGGACTTCAGATTCCCCACCAGAGATGAATGAAAATAAAGGCAAATATGAAAGGCAAGTGGTGGTGGTAGGAAGACTCTTATCAATAACTTTTGTGAGGTACTGGAGCTTAGGGCGACTGTAGACCAATGTCATCCCGAATCTTATCAATCCCTCTTACTGACTGCTGGGGTTATAGCTTAAGAAAATATCTTCAATCAATCAAATGATGCATCCGCAAATCCAAGTCTCCAGCAAAATTCAAATCATTATTCACATCACAACCTTTTTTGAACCTATATGCAAGCAAGGAAGCTGCTCGTGCGGCTAAGTGTTAACCAAGGATGAAAATATCAGTAATCATGGATATATCAGTACTTGGATTTTACGGATATATCGGGATATATCGACGGATATTTTGGCACAAAATATCGATAGACCAAAAATTCATCAAAACTTATGAAAATGTAAGAAAAAAACTCTTAAAAATGAAATTAGAAGTATAATAGACATTTTAAAGTTGTTTTGTTGAAAAATTAATATATGTATGATATGATTTGCGATATTAAATTTAATTATATAGTGTCAGCTAATAAGAAATGTGAATTTTTTAAGTGTAGACTCATTATGAAGTTAAATTATTACAAATATACTAATTATATAATTTAAATATATTACTATATTAAGTTAATTTACTTACCTCTATTGAAAATATATTAATTAATTGTAAAAATATACTAATTTAAATTCAATGTTATATTAATTTAAAAATGTACTAAGTTAATTTACTCTCAATATACTATTATTACACTTGAATATCAAAATAAAAGAAAATTATTAATTTAAAACTAAATTATTGAAAATTTACTAATTATGTTATTTAAATATATTTATGATTTTTATTTTAAAATATTGGTACATTTTGATACAAAATATTTTTATTTTAAAATATTGATAATTTTATTTATGATTTTATATTTGTTTTATATTTAATTAGTATACAAAATAAATTATAAGATAATTAAAATTAACTTATTTATAATAATTTACTTTTTAACCAATTTTTCACCGATATATTATATCCAATATATCTTTGAAATTTTAGCTATTTTTTCCCATTTAGGATCGATATTTTGCTTGTATCACCGATGTATCTATGACACTGATATTTACTGATATTTCCATCAGATGATATATCTTACCTATATATCGTATCCACCTTCTCCGATACACGATATATTGGCGATATATTACCGATATATCCTGATATTTTCTTCCTTGGTGTTAACAGGGTTAGCCCAATTTGTTGAATTTGTAGTTTAACATCCACACACACATTCTTTCCACATCATTTGATGGCCCTTTATAGATTATATATAAATTCAGAGTACTTAGGATTTGAGGGCCATGAAGGGAAAAAAGACAGTGGTAAAAAAGGAAAAAAGTAGAACTGTAATTAGCTTGGCCCTTGAGAAATATTTTTTGGTCACACTGTTCCATCATTTGGCCTGAACCAAAATCCTCAATATGTCAAAGCTATGTTGTACAAAATTCCTTACAGGCTAATATTTGTTGACACACTTCTGCCATGAATACATAAGCCGGTAGTATTAGAGCTCTCCACATTACTGAGACAGATGGGCTCCTGTCATGAAACATTTGATTTTTCCAGGAAAAGGAAAATTTTGTCCTAGTTGAGTTCTAATGACCCGTCCTTATATTTGCTTGCGCAATTTTGGAGTTCATTCTCTCCCTCCTTAATTGTCTAAGAATTGATGGATGCTAATCTTAAACCGTTTGGCACTAGCCAACCCTATGGAGATGGAAAACATGGTAGTTAGGTGTGGCGAAGAAGTCTCAAAGCTCTTGGACCCTTTTGAAGAGGCAGGAATTGAAGAAATTGTTGAAATCATGAGTGGATTTTCAAGAGATTGTGAGGAAGTCACCAACATCGACAAGTTTCAAGCGAGGAAAGCAGTTATGAGCAGGATGTTGGTGAAGAGCCTGCAACCTGGGGATGTCGTGTTTGAGAGAATATCCCATGCTGTTTATTTGGCTGCAAGAGGAGTAGTGCTTGTAGGGAAGGGCCCTCAAGGAAGAAAATTAGCAGAAATGGCACTCTGGCGGGTGAAAGCTGTTGATCTGATTGATAGAGTGGAGACAACTGCTGTAATATTGGTGGCAGCAACCACAGTGTCGGTTAATATTCATGGGCAATGGTATACATATCTGATTGATAACATGTGATTGGTTTGACGTGAAGAAGAATGAAGTTAATTATAAGGTGGAAAGAAGAAAATAATGCACACACCTGTACATAGTAGTGGGTGTACATTTATGTTTTAAGTATGAACACAGGATAGAAGGTTGTTAATATGAAGAAATATTTCATGAATAGGAGAAAGGGATGTTGTAAATAATATTTATAACTGAATTGAATGTTTCTTTTCTATTCTGATTCAACTCCTTTTATTTTCTGTCCAGACTCTAGAGAAATAAAGTCTGTCAGTCTGTATGTCTGTTAATAACACTTGGGATATAAATAATTGCTTTCATGTTACAACCAAAAGTTCATAGTTGTTAGAATGGATTTGGTTCAAGTAAGGAAGGATGGAAACAAGGCAAAAGCTTGTGTAATATCTGTAAATCATTGGTAACATAGTTCTGGAAATTCCAATTGAAGTAATGTTGGACCGCTTTTTTTGTGGATTAGGTACCTTAGAAATGAGAACTTGCATAGAGGAGTGAATTTTGTATTGCATGAAGAGAGTGAATAAGCTCAACATAACACCATTCTTCATTCCTATACAAAATTAGGAAGTTTAAATGTGAATGGATCAAGTTACAGTATTCTTCATGATGTATGAATCTTTCTACTGATATAAACAATGAGAACCAAGATGGAAATTGGAATTCCTTCAATGAACAACAGCAACTTCCTCACTTTGGTGCTCCCCACCTTCCATCCCCAATAATCTTTGTCACAATTTTATGACAAATTAAAGCCACAAACACCTTAGCTACTGAAAAGTATAAGCCAAAAGAAAACAACCCAGTCACATTCTGGTTAGCAATAAGATGTCATACATTTCAACCACATAGAACCTACAAAATGATTTAAGAACACAACTGGTAATTTGTAGATTGGAAGGATAGTCTCCATGGTTGGAGAACATACAAGCGGCTATGAATGTATAATTATTGAATAGAGTTGAGAAGTGTATGAAGATATTAGGAGCTATGTGATTGTTCATATATCAAGATGGCCTGTGTCTTTGCTACTGTCTTCCATGGGTAGAGCCATGGGGTACTGTTTCATTGGAAAGAAAGATCATTTCTAAATGTCCAGTGAGAAAATCAAATTGAAAGCCTGCAGTGAATATCAATAAATTAGCCCATGGAGAATCTGAGGCTCATGAGTATATATAAAGAAGACAAGTCACTTATTATACCTGGAGAGCTACTTGGCACCATGTCTTATGACCATGGAAATAACTTAAAAGTTAATTTGTGTATAAGGACATTTGAGACCAGAATTGACAATTCAACTTCAAAGTTAATTTGTATATTGAAGCACAAGATGTTGAACATCAACTTCTGTGAAGGATTGGAATTTAGGGCAAGTAGATATGCCCTAAAAGGAACACTTAGATGTCAACCACAACTGAGCTGAAATGGGCTAGATTGAAATGGTACTTCAAACACATATTGAGAGGTGCTTTGACTTCTTCTATGTCTCTGCCTTACAAAGAAGAAAATACTTCAAAAAATCCATATAATCATTGGTAAGTACAAGAAGACCCCAATATTCTGTGTCTGTTTTCAACTGCTGTGTTGGAAGAAGAAAAAAAAAAACCCTCTAATTGAAGGAAGGGGGCAAAGTAGCATAAGATGCTACTTTCCCATGCCAGTCTTTTGTATTATGAAGCTTTGAACCATCCCAACCCAAAGGATATCCATCAATCTAATAGTTCATCATGATTTTCAAAACACAGGTTTGCATGCAACAATGACACTAAACAATAAAGATTGATGCCAGTTTAGTTTATCAGAGAAAAAAGGACTACTGAGTCAGACATCTGTTTTCCATTGGAGATGATGCCCTAATCAAGAAGATTAAAGGGTGATTAGAGTTTGAAGTGTCATAACCACCTGAAAGAAAACAATTGCAAAGACATGGACAGATGCACATAAAATGTATGTATCCACTAACAAATGGTTAATTGAGAGGAAGACATCATTTTTGAAACCAAAAGGATTTTTCTTAGCTTTGGTAGTAACACACCCAATATCTCCTTGTATAATACAAATCATATTCCTAGAACTAAAATAACAGCATCTTCAGGCGCCTTTGCAGAAGCTCTTAGCACCAGTTAATGAAGGTGACTCATGAGGGATGGTCAAAGGACTAGCTGAGATATCTGAAATAGAAGACATGTTTATTATCTGTCTGTGAATAACTAGTGTTGAGCAAAATGCCCTAGTAGCTACAAAAATGCTGGAAGACGTGTGAAAGTTGTTTTTGAATTGAGGAAGCTTATGAATCTGTTAAGAAGGCTGTTGAGGTGAGAAGAGATGCCGAAATTGAGGCTGCAACCATAAAACAACTTAGTCAATGAACCTGATAGAGTTTCATGTAGCTGTTATGCTGCTGTTGCTATTTTATAAGAAATAGTTGTTAGTTCCAGCTATTTTTGCTGCTTTTCTATTGTTTTATGTTGCAAACTTGTGTATAAATGTTGCATTTATCATTTAATAAGAGTAGACATTTTCGTTGTCTCATATACAAATTTTGGTTGTTGCTTCCAGCACTTCTAGATTCTAAAACCAACGATTGGTATCAGAGCCTTCTATCTTAAGGGACCTGTGAGGATTGAGTGAATCCAAAATACCTTCAAATGGATGGAGATACAAGCTTTCTGTCCGTACTAGTTTTCAATGGTGATAATTATCAAGCATGGGCTGTTAGAATGACAATCCACCTTGAAGCTTTGGATATTTGGGAGGCAGTAGAAGAAGATTATGAAGTACCAACACTTGGAGACAATCCAAGTATCAATCAAATGAAGATTCACAGGGAAAGAAACACAAGAAAAGCGAAAGCCAAGGCCTGCCTCTTCTCTGCAGTTTCACCTTCCATTCTCACCAGAATCATGCAAATGGAGTTTGCTGCAGCAATCTGGGAGTATCTAAAAAATGAGTACCAGGGGAATGAAAGGGTGCAGAATATGCAGGTAATGAATTTAATCCGAGAATTTGAAATGAGCATAATGAAAGAGTCTCAAACTATCAAAGATTATGTTGAACAACTACTTAGCATAGCAAACAAGGTAAGATTGTATGGTAAGGAATTTTCTGATGAAAGAATTGTTCAGAAAATCTTAGTAACTCTGCTTGAAAAATATGAAGCCACAATCTCTTCCTTGGAAAACTCTAAAGATCTGTTAAGTATATCTTTGGCAGAAATTGTTAATGCTTTGCAGGCCTTAGAACAAAGGAGAATGATGAGACAAGAAGGATCTGTTGAGGGAACATTCCAAGCCAAATCACAAAACAATGATTTCAGCAAAGACAGAAAGAAAAACAAGAAGAACAACAAGTCAAGCAATAATAAAAAGAATCAGAAAGAAGCCCATCCACCTTGCCCTCATTGCAAAAAAACAAATCATCCTCCACAAAAGTGTTGGTGGAGGCCAGATGTCAAGTGCAACAATTGTGGTCAGTTAGGCCATATGGAGAAGGTATGCAAAACACAACAAGAATGAGAGATCAAGGTTGCAGCTGTTGATCAATATCATGAAGAACAGTTGTTTGTTGCCACCTATTTTTCCAGCAAAAACGCGTCTGAAAGTTGGCTCATAGACAATGGTTGCACAAACCACATGACTTATGATCAATGGCTTTTCAAGGAACTCGACAAAACAACCGTTTCCAAAGTAAGAATTGGAAATGGGGAATACATCTTAGCAAGGGGCAAAGGGACTGTTGCCATTGAAAGTCTCTCAGGTTTGAAACTTATCCCTGATGTTTTATTTGTTCCTAATATTGATCAAAATCTCTTGAGTGTTGGGCAGCTACTTGAGAAAGGTTTCAAGGTGCTATTTGAGGACAAGTTCTATATGATCAAGGATGGAAATGGAAAAGATGTGTTCAAGATCAAGATGAGAGGCAAAAACTTTGCCTTGAATATGCTTAAGGAAGAGTAGGTTGCTGTTTCTCAAGAAAATAATGTCACAGCTTTATGGCATAAGAGATTGGGGCATTTTCATCATAATGGAGTGCTCTACATGAAGAAGAATCAACTTGCAATAGGTTTACCTAACCTGAAGCAAAATCTTCCTACTTGCATAGCCTGTCAGTATGGAAAACAATCCAGACTTCCTTTCGCAAAGAAATCTACATGGAGATCATCACACAAGCTCCAACTTGTACACACTGATGTTGGAGGACCTCAGAGAACACCATTTCTGAAGGGTAGTAAGTACTACATTGCCTTTATAGATGATTATACCAGATATTGTTGGATTTTTTTCCTAAATTTTAAATCTGAGGTTGCTGATGTATTTTGGAAGTACAAGGCCCTAGTAGAAAACCAAAGTGGTGCCATCATACAGGTTATAAGGACAAATAATGGCACTGAATATACTTCTGAAAGATTCAACAATTTCTGTGAAGAAGCAAGCATACAGCACAAATTGACTGCACCTTACACACCACAATAGAATGGAGTGGCGGAGAGGAAGAATAGGACTATAATGGAGATGTCAAGATGCCTTTTGCATGAGAAAGGACTACCAAAAAAGTTATAGCTTGAAGCCGCAAACACTATAGTGTTTCTACTGAATAGACTCCCAACCAAAGCTTTGCAAAAAAAGACTCTTTTCGAGGCTTGGTTTGGATATAAACCTCTATTGTTAAACTTAAAAATATTTGGTTGCCTTTGTTTTTGTTATGTGCCTCAGATTAAATGGGACAAGTTGGATAAAAAGGCAGAAGCTGGGATCTTTGTAGGATACAGCAGCCAATCAAAGACTTATAGAGTCTATATGCCTCATGCTGACAAAGTCATTGTTAGCAGAGATGTCAAATTCATGGAGAATGATAAATGGAGTTGGGATGCTAAAAAAAATCAAAATTTTAAGTTTCTTGATGAAAATATTGATGACATTCCTTTAAGAGGCACCAAATCACTTTCTAATATTTATCAAAGGTGTAATGTGGCTGTGTTTGAGCCTGCAGGTTTTAATGAAGCCGTTGAGAATAAAAAAGGGAGGGTTGCAATGCAGGAGGAGCTCAGCATGATAGAGAAAAACAACACTTGGGAGCTAGTTGACAGACCAACACATAAAAAGGCCATTGGTGTCAAGTGGGTTAATAGAACCAAACTCAATTATGATGGTTCTGTAAACAAACATATAGCCAAGTTGGTTGTCAAAGGTTATGCTCAAATATTCGGTGTGGATTTTTCAAAAACTTTGCACCTGTAGCAAGGTTGGATACAATAAGGATGTTGCTAGTTTTGGCTGCTCAAAAGGGTTGGAAAATCTATCAGCTAGATGTAAAATTAGCTTTTCTAAATGGTTACCTTAAGGAGGAAATATTTGTGGAGCAACCTGAAGGATTTGCAGTAAAAGACAAAGAAGACAAGGTTTATCAACTAAAGAAAGCCTTGTATGGCTTGAAGCAAGCCCCTAGAGCCTGGTACAACAAGATTAATGTACATCTGCTTGGTCTGGGGTTTAAAAAAAGTCAGAGTGAATCCACACTCTACATTAGAAAAATTGATGTTGACATACTTATTATTTCATTATATGTTGATGATTTGCTTGTAACAGGAAGCAATCAATGTTTAATGGATAAATTCAAAACTGAAATGGAGGAGGTCTTTGAGATGACAGATCTTGGAGACATGTCTTATTTCTTGGGAATGGAAGTGCATCAGAATCAGCACGAGATATTCATCTGTCAATAGAAGTATGCAAAGGAAATTCTAAAAAAGTTTAAGATGGAGGAATGCAAGCCCACAACCACTCCTATGAATCAAAAAGAAAAGTTTTGCAAAGAAGATAGTGCTAAAAAAGTAAATGAAGAGTTATACAAAAGCATGATTGGATGCTTGATGTATTTGATTCCAACAAGGCCAGGTCTACTCTCAAAATACATGCATTATGCTAGTGAAATTCACTTGCAGGTAGCAAAACGTATTGTGAGATATATAAAAGGCACTATTGACTTTGGCATTAAGTTCAAGCAGGTGCAGAATTTTCATTTTCATGGATTTTCTGATAGTGAGTGGGCTGGCTACGTTGATGATTTGAGAAGCACATCAGGTTATTGCTTTAGTTTTGGTTCAGGTTTTTTCTCTTGGTGCTCTAAAAAATAGGATATCGTGGCACAATCCACAGCTGAAGCAGAGTACATTGCTGCTGCTACTGCTGCAAATCAAGCACTTTGGATAAGAAAACTGCTAACATACTTAAACATGGAGCAAACTGGGAGCACGCAAGTCTTTGTTGACAGTCAAGTTGCAATTTCAATTGCAAGTAATCTAGTATTCCATGGCAAGACAAAGCACTTCAAAATCAAGTTTTATTTCTTAAGGGAAATACAACATGATAGAGAAGTAACTTTGGTACATTGTAAAACAAAAGTACAAAATGCTGATATTCTAACAAAAGCTCTACCAAGAGCTAGGTTTGAATTTCTCAGAGAAAGACTTGGAGTTTGTAGCTCCCAAGTCAAGGAGGAGTGTTGAGCAAAATGCCTTAGTAGCTACAAACATGCTGGAAGACGTGTGAAAGTTGTTTTTGAATTAAGGAAGCTTAGGAATCTGTTAAGAAGGCTGTTGAGGTGTCAAGAGATGCTGAAATTGAGGCTACAACCATAAAACAACTTAGTCAATGAACCTGATAGAGTTTCATGGAGCTGTTATGCTGTTGTTGCTATTTTATAAGAAATAGCTGTTAGTTCCAGCTATTTTTGCTGCTTTTCTATTGTTTTCTATTGCAAACTTGTGTATAAATGTTACATTTATCATTCAATAAGAGTAGACATTTTCGTTGTCTCATATACAACTTTTGGTTGTTGCTTCCAGCACTTCTAGATTCTAAAACCAACAACTAGTCAGAGGCATGTTTCGGTATCATTTGGGGTATAAGTTAATGGATTTCATGTTTCACCTTTAAATTTCTATTTCTTATTTATTATATGCTGTGACTTGTGATGATGATGACTCCTATCTTCTTTAATTGCTTAATCCTTCATGACCTATAAGCTAAAGTACATAGCTGTTGTGGGACATGGAAAAAAAGGCAAAAGCTGGTGTGATCTTTGTAATTCATCTCTGGCAATGTTCTGGAAAATTCCAATTAAAGTAATATTTGATCAATTCTTGCAGATTAGGTGCCCTAGAACTAAGAGCTTGAGCAGACTTGTCTATTGCATAAAGAAAGTGATGAAGCTTAACATAACGTGCTTCATTCCTTCTATTCAGAATTAGGAAATTGAATGAGAACGAATCAAGTTACAGTATTCGCCAGGATGTCAAAGTCTTTCTAAACATCTGACTCTGCTGATACAAACAATGGGAATTCCTCCAATGAGGGAAGCACGGGAACATTGTCAATTCTAAGAAAATGAGAGTGATCTAAGTGATCATCCCAACAGCAACACCATGTATACAGAAGATCTAAGAAAAACCAAAACAAGAACAAAATGACATCAAAATTAGGAAAGAAACAAATGCATCAAAATCATGACAAAGATGTTATATTCTTGTATCCTTGCCTTTCAAATGTGACTAATTGCTAATCTCTCAATTTATGCAAGCAGAAGCATAACAAACACCATCTCTGGTAAAATGCTGACTGCCAAACCAATACAGAGCAACCTCATTCAAACATGACCAGACTTGACCAATTCAGTACCAGAAACATAGAAGCCATTGTAGTAGCGTCCTTGCCATTTCCCTGTTTAATACCAGTTAAGGTTTTAGGCACTGAAAAAGAAGAACCTTCCTCACTCCACCTTCCATCCCCAAAAACCTTCGAGATA
Organism: Vitis riparia; assembly: GCF_004353265.1. Lineage (NCBI taxonomy): Eukaryota > Viridiplantae > Streptophyta > Magnoliopsida > Vitales > Vitaceae > Vitis > Vitis riparia. Next base: position 4,773,724 of record NC_048442.1, on the reverse strand, counting down.
ATTTTGTTACAAATTCAAGCAACAAATCCTTATTTATTGAAAAGCATAAGCCAAAAGAAAACATACCTGTTTCTTTCTGGTTAGGTATAAGATATCACACATTTTGACCTCATACAATCCACAAAATGATGTAAGAACAACTTGTAATTTGCAGATTACGAAGAGCGTCTCCTCTGTTTTACCCTCAGAAAATGGACCAAAGCAATTAAAATATTTCTCTAACCATAAATGTGCCCATGTATGCTTATGTAAGAGAAAATCAGAAATCGGCCTTGCCCATTCGAAAGGTAATGTACTTGAGTCATGGAGAAAATATAAGTGACTTTGTTTGGTATGAGCTACTTGGGAAGAAATCTTTGTTCATTCTTGATATCTTTGTTCCTGACTTGTACCAAACAAACAGAGCATAAAATTGACTTTTGTTAATCTATAATTCTTGAATAGAGTTGAGAAGTGTATAAAGATTCTTATGATTGTCCATGAGTAGAGCTATTGTGATTGTCCAAGGGGAGTTGACCTTGGGTGTTGAAAATTACCAATGAAAGAGTTGAGGGCATGTATCTTGGGTGTTGTCTTCCGTGGGGAGTCATTGAAGAAAGATCATTGCCAAATGTCTAGTGAGAACATATTGAAAGCCTGTGGTAAATATCAATAAATTAGTCCCTAGAATAGAATTAGAGGCTCATGAGTATATGGAATAAGACAAGTCACTCATTCACTACTACAAAAATTGTATACAATGACGTTCACTTTCTTGGCACTTTTAAAAAGTGTCAACATTTCCAACCTACAATGGTGCTTGCTAGAAGGTTGGGTAATAATAGCGCTTATTGTATAAATTCTTGGCGCTTTATAAAAGCGCCCTTAAAAAATTCACTTTTTTATATCTAAGACACTTGGTAAAGTGTCATTTGTTAACATATTATATGTACTCTTTTTTGAAATTTCATCACACCGCCGAACATGTCCCCGAACAAATCGAGTTCCCTTTCAAACCCACCAAGACATATCGAGCTCTCTTTCACTCTGAGAAGAACTTTCATGCTACAACCAGATATTGAAGACCTACTGGAGAGTGTATTTCACACTGACACCCACACCAGGGGCAGTCTACTAGCAATTTCTTTGAAACACCTATGACAACAAATTGCCCCATTCTTAAAGTTCAAGGTTCCAGCAATCGACTAGAAATCGAACTTACAACGAGTAGCCAGTGAGCAAAATTATTCCTTGCAAAATCTGTATGAAACAAATCCACCATTGCCAAGGTCATTTTCTTTTAACACATCTTCATGGTGAAGACTTTCAAACTTTGTCTAAGGTCAGTAAATATTCTCTTCTCATCCTTTCCACTTGAAGCATTGAAGTATTCTTATAGTTTCTGTCCAACCCTAACTATTGTTTTACAACTAATTAATTAATTTATTTTTTATTGTTCAGCCCTAACTATTTTACTTTATACATACGATTTGGCTTGAATATTTATGCCAAAGATGACATGTCAGGTTAATGCTCTAAATTTTCTCTTATTTTTCTCTATATCATATAAAACATCTTAGGATTTGAAAGAATTTTATAGTTTTCTCAGTATTACTTTAAATTCTTGAATTTCCTATCTAAGGTCTCCTAATTCATTTTTAAGATTTCAATAGCAGGAATTTAATGCCTATTTTAACTTTTGAAGCAAGAAAAACTAACTTTGAGCGGCTGGATTGTTAATATTCAGAACTGAAGTCAGACATGAAACTGATGTTTGAAATTTTCATTTGGTGCCCCATATGCTATAAAGACAGTGGTTTACAAGGTTGGTTTGTGGTTCAATGGAAACTTTGTTGGCTTGACTTTAATATATCCTGGATAGATATTTTTCTGTAAGTGTGGTTATATTTAGATAAGGATTGATTTGGTGTGAATGGGTTCACTTCAAAATTTGTATATTTTTGGCTAAACCAAACCAACCAAGCTATAATTTTTATTATATTTTAGAACTTGGATCACTTAAAATCAAGAATCTTTAAGAAGAAAAGTTTGATACCCTGCCAAATGATCTTAAATTCTAAGGATTTAAGTAGTTAGAAAAATAAATGAATCTTAAGATGTTTAATATTTGATTAAAGATAATGTTAGTTTAAGAAGAAATATATAATGATAACATGCCTTCATCATATAATTTTGTTGAGAGAAAAAAAATATCTACAAAAAGCTACTAAAAGTGGGGTAGAGAATATTAAAATTTGTGAATGGATTGACATGATTGGGAACAATTCTTAGATTAATGGTCTTGCTGAATACATAATAATATTGGTAGGTAGTGGAAAACATGCACAACTTGGGTGAGAACATTAAATTTGGTAATAACCCTGCATCACAATCCCAAGCAACTCTACAAGGCACATTAACAAGTGGCACACACTTTGTTTACCCACAAACCATGAAAACATGCTATAAAACTTCATTGGAAAAATCTTTGTTTTTAATTTTTTTATGACTTGCGTTGAACCCACTTGAAATTGCAATTGTTGAGGAATCATGACTTACTCCTTGTTTATGAATACATTAGAACCAGTTGGTCAACTGTAATACTTTCACAAAATGGTTCACACTTGCCAAGTTCTAAAGTAACATGATAAATTCAAATTTTTTTTTCCTTTGATTGATAAGATAACAAAATTTGGTTGATGTTGTTCATTATTATTTTTTAAATATTCTTTTCCCTCATGGAGGCTTACAGTTGGTTATTTTTATTTTTAATCTCTTTCACATTTTGTGTTTGTGTACTTGCAGTCTTATGCATATTTCATTATAGGAAAGAAATGAAAGTTTGTTAGCTAAGCAAAAGGTTAAAGTTGTTTTTTTTTAGAACTTTGATTTCTGGTTATTTCAACAATTCCTATTCAATAGTGTGTTTGCCTTTTTCCAAGTTGAATTTTTCTCTTAGAAAAGCCTACTAGAAAGTTGTAATGGTTTTAGTACAAAACCTAAGTGGAGAACCTTGCTCTTGTTTTTGTAGTTGAAGAATCAAATAATAGCAGTTGCATAATCAATGAGTTATCTTACAATAGCAAGTTGGAGAAAAGAACCATTAGGTTTGATTTTAGCTCTTCTACATCTATGGTTAGTAGGAGAGAGGTGAGCCCTCAAAATGATGGTTGTGAACCTTTGGAGTCTCAAAATATGTCTAGGCTTGAAGATGGTTCTGATTCTCTGTCATTTCCTGGCCAAGTTCAAAGTGGGCTCCAAGAGTTAAGTTTCTCTGCAGCAGGCTGTTTATTAGTTTTGATCAGTAACCCTGGGTAGATAGCACATTCTGGTAACATCTCTCTACCATCAGACCACTAGTACTAGTTCCTTTGCCTTCACCATGTTAATCACTTACAAACTATCTTTTCTATCATTTCCACTGTATTGTCAGCTAACTTCTTATTTTAAAAACTTTTCTATCATTTCATCCTAACTTAATTAGATGCTGTTAAGTTAGTTTATTTTTAGGACTTTGATAGTCCCATGTAATGTCAACAAACCTCTTAGTTTAAAATTGTTTCCATTATATTCATCCTAAAATGTTGAATAAGCTAGTGTATCTTATATGTTGCACAACTTCTCCCAAGGGAATGGAAACATCATGAATATCACGAGGCTGTCAAAAATTGGTACGAGCACCTCCTTGAGGTTAAGTGTATTTTCAGGTAAGATTTTCATATAGATTTATAAATGTTCCTTTATATTTTGTTTCTTGGAGAAAAATAAACAAAGAAGGTAGGTATGTTCTTTTAAACTGGTATTTCATTGCTTGAGAAAAAACAGAGTAGGCTTGAGAAAAAAGTTGAGGTATTTCATTGCCCAGTTTATAAGTAGTAAGAGGATTGAAAAAAGGGTGCTCACATGAAAGTCATATGCTTTTCATGACTTAATTTAATTCATAAGTCTCTGGAATGGATTTAAAGGTACACGAGCATAACCACTTTGTCCTAGCCATATATTTGTTCTGCAATTATTTGGGATATGTTCCTAGGAAGCATACTACAAAAATCTAGTTTAAAAGCCATAAAGGAAAACATGCTTATCCCAATTAGCTTCATCATCTTTCTATGTTTGTCTCTATCCTTTAAAAACTATTTAAATAAATGTGATTTTATCTTTTTAATGTTGATGTGCCTTGTATAAATAGGTCTCAACCTGTCAACACTTCTCAATGGGAAAATGACAAGGTTATATCTATTCGATTTAATCCTAAAGAACCAGATGTCTTGGCAGCTTCCAAATCAATTACTAGTTTCTTTATTTTATTATTTCTTTATTTACTTATTTCTTGATTGTTTTGGGATAAGAAATGAGAAAGTTAATTGATAAATTAGAAAAGCAACTATAAGAAAAGATAGGAAGCCTTCAAAACAAAGCAACCAAGAATAAATTCAATAAAAACATAATACAAAGCAAACAAAGGAGCCATCCAAAACCACTTAAGGGGGAAGATGATCTTCTCTAAAATTCCCAATATTTGACCTCTTTTTGCCAAGAATTCAACATCCTAATTGGCTTACCTAGGAATTCAACTGTAACTTACCCCTAGAACCTTTCTCAAGTAATGACATACCATTAAGAACCCTTATTAATTGAGGTGGCCCAAGAATTGACCACTAAAGAATCTACTCTCAATAAGCATGTGTCTGAACCCTATTATTCAGGCCTCTTTGAAACTATGCATGCAAGAAATTATGATTCAATAGACTAAGCATTTCTCTTTGGCTTACATATTTCATAATAATCACCAGCCCTTCACTGCTACTGTAAGGTAAATATTACCAGAAAACCTTTTGCATTAAGCTTGCAGTTGTACTAATTACTAACTGAATCTTAATTTTTTTGCTAATAAACTACAGACATTGACCATATAATTTAGGATTACTAATTGAACTAGCTAAGTATTCTCCCCATCTTGATTATCATGATTCCAATATAAAGGAAATAATTCATAGCTCAAATTTCCCCTTTGAATCAATATGCTCTACTTCATTTTCACACTATAGACAAAGTTCTTTGATTGAATAAAAAACTTACCCTCTATTTTTTTTTTTTTGACAAAAAAAAAACTAACATAGGAATCCTCTATAATAATAAATAAAAATAAAAACTTAACAACAATAGCTGGGGGGCATGGGATTCCCAAAATAAGACTAGTTTGAAACCCTCTCACATCAATTTCTGCCTTTAGGCTTGCTCTGACTATGGTAGCCTGGATGTATGGACTTCCCAAAACAGGACTCTGGAGCACTTGAGAACCTCTCACATAAATTTCTGCATCCAACCTTACCTCACCTTGGAATTAAGTGAAAGAACAAAACCTCAAACAGTATCTGACTGGAGCAAATATTTTTACAATGCTAATAAGAAGAATGCTCATTCTTGGTAACTCAAATTCATAGGAGTTTGAAACTTTGAATATATATATATATATATATATATATATATATATATATATATATATATATATATATATATATATATATATATATATATATATATATGGGAATCCATATGTATAGATAGATATTAGAAACACACACAAATATGGACATGGAAATGTTGAAGAATCACTCTTTCTAATTAAGAAATTTACAACTACTCTATCATTTTACATGAATAGCCTCCAGACAAAATTTTGTTATTAAAAAAACATGCATTAGTTAGAGGATTTATACCATTTCTTTGGATTTTAACAACTTCTCAGTGGTGGGTGATTCAACCATAGTTATGTCTCAAGTTTCTTAGAAAATTTAGGCCCTTGGAACTGGGGCAATTGGTCGTCCTTGTCTTCTGCTGGTTCAGTTGTATTTTGTTGATTCAATTATATTTTTAGTTTTCTTTCTTTAAGATATGGTCATCCCTTACGTCCTTTTTTTATCATTAATTAATGGTTTTTGTTGTTCATGATCAGAAAGAGAGAAGGAAAAACAAATAAACATGGTTTCACACAAATACTGTTATGTTTCTCTTATGGAGCATTTTATATGCTAATTTTCTTAGTTGAAACCAAAATATTATTTGGTAGTTTTATCAATTTTAACGTATTTTCCTTTTCTAATACAAACTCTAACATATATTTTCTTGTTGCAAGAACTAATTCCATTTCTTGGAATCCAATGGAACCCATGAACTTCACAACTGTAAGCATAATAATTCAACTTATACATTTCTCTGTTTTTCTTTTTCCCCACTTCCTGTGGTAGTTTATCATTTGTATTCAATTTGATGATGCACTCTCCTCTATAGATTGGTTGTTGCAATTAAGATTCATAATTTTCTCTCTTTCACTTTGCATTGCCAAGAACCAAATGAAAGAGGAATGATTAGTTTTAATATAATATTGTATTGATTCCTTCAAAGAAATTAAGAATCTAGTAAAACTTTGTTTCAGGAAATTTTTGAAAGTTCTGTTTTGGATTTAACTCTTTTAAATTCTAAGAGTTGTTGATTCCTGATGTCATTCTTTAAAAAAAATTTCAACCAGTCCCAAGTGAGTTGGCAGATCAAGAGCATAGATATTGTGATGCTTTTGTCAATGACCAATTGTTCTATTTTTTTTTTTCTCTCCTTTGGACAAATCGCATGATTTTATTATGATAGCACATAAACTATTTTAATTAAAGCAAATAATATTAGGATGGTACATAGCTTAGTACTATTGGATTTCAACTTCTAATGTAATCAATGCCAACTGCATTTCTTTAACAACTAATGTGCGCATTTACTTTATTTTTGTTCCTTTCCTTCAAGGAGACCTATCTTTTCTTGAAGTCTAGACTTGACATTAATTTGACTCTAGATAGAGTTGAATGACAGAAAAGGATTTGTACAAAAGACTTCAATTTGTTAGAGTTTAAGGCTTGTTTTGCCTAGTTAATTTATTTATCTATTTATTTGACTAGGATTATCAAGTTTATTTTTGATCTATAATATTTGTATGCATTGAGCCAAAGTAAGATTCATGGATATTGTTTCGCTGGTCCAATGATGAGTACATATCCTTGCCATCTTTTATACGAGACTTGTTTTAAATAAGTCTGTTTTTTAATGAAGATGGATAATGTTGTTAGAGAGGTAAGATGTCGAAGCTCGTTGCTACCCAGAGACTTGAGATTCGGAAGATTAGATATGTGAAGAGAGGTAAGTGTGGAGGGCAGTAGGGACTCATTGGGAAATGATTCCATGTCTTGGCATCCATCATTGATTGTGAATTTTGTAAGAGAGGCCAGTCTTTGCAAACCCCAGTCCACCTGAGATGTGAGTTGGTTGCAGGATAAAATTGCAACTTCACGCAGGTCGGAGGGCAAACCATCTCTCTGAAACAACAATTCTGGACAATCTATTAACCTCAATTCCTGCAACGATGAGTGTGTGTGCGCCAGCAACTTCAGCTTCCTGCAACTGGAGATCTTATAGCGTGCAGACTCCAGAGCAGGCAATTCAATATATTCAACATCAGGGCACTCTTTGATTTCCGAACTATTTAGAGACGTGGGGTCCCCCTCTGAAACGGAGATGGAGAGGAATTCAAGCCCTTCGAAATCAGAGATGTAGAGATTGTTCAACCGTGGAAAGATGCTTAATGAGAAAGATAATGAGAAAGAATTACGGCTGCTAACAGCAAGAATGGATAAATGTTCAAGGAATGGATACGACATTCCTTGGTACACTCCCGTTTGGTACACTCCCAGATAATTAGTGACTTCAATGTAGTGGGTAAACCAACACTGTGCAAGGGTCTGGAGAAACGACAACTTGTGATGCGCAAATGTTGGAGAAGACAAGTGCTTCTTTGTAGCATTCCCTCCTCCAATACCCACTCTATCGAATCACATTCTCTGATTGTTAGCATCTGTATTCGTGGTGGCAGTTCTTCAAATTGAGAGATGTCTGAAATTTCAATTTCTGAAGTTTCGAGATCAGTGAACCCACAAGCTGGCCTTTTCAACCGAAATTTACCATGATACGACATTTTCCATTCACGGATTTGAGGAGCTCGGAGGGAGCCCAAAAGCAACTCACAATCAATGATTTCAAGTTTCTTCAATGAACGAAGCTATTTTGGTAATTTCCCAGTGAGTTTGGGACATTCATTTATACAAAGCTCCTGAAGACGAGGGAATTCTCCACGTCTGCATCCACAACATAACCATTTCTCCCAGTTGTACATCTTCCCGAATCTTAGAGTTTGTAGGGACGGGAAGGAGGGCTTAATTGTGTTGGAGGAAGAAGCATTTCCCATAAAATTCACTACCCACCATTTTAACTCCTTTCATTTCTAAGATAGAAAGATGTTTAAGAGAGGGTAGCTGCCCGAGTGGTGGCAATGACGAGCAATTGTTACAATTCTGAAGCCCCAGGTCAACACGATTGAAGAATGAAGGATCTCCTACCCAAGCTGGAAAGCTTAAACCACTAAAAGAATTAATATGGAGTCTCTTGAGGTTTGTATGTGGCTGTAAGCTGCTGAGTATATCCATTCTACTTTGCACAACACCACCAACATCAGTGTTCTCATAATCCCACTCAAACTCCAACTCATCAAGGTACTTTTTATCCTTCATATTAGCTTCTAATGCATCCCTATCACATACAACATTCTGCACCTTTGAAATGACAAGACTTCCCGAAAGCTCCCTCAATGCTTCCAATCTTAACCCACCATTTTGGCCCACAATAAATGTAGAAAGTGATTGTAAATTATTTAGCTTACACATATCACTTGGCATCTCCTTCACCAAAGTATAACGAATATCAAGGTAACGCAAATTAATCAATTTTTCCATCTTTAAGGGTAATTCAACAAGACAATGACATCCCAATAACATCAATGTTTGTAAATTGTATAAATTACAAACTGATTCAGACAACTTTTGAATCCTTGTCATGGAGAGATCTAGGTACCGCAAGTGTTTCAACTTCTCAATTGAATGAAGCAAATCAGTAATCCAATAATCATTCAAGCACAACACTGGTAAACATTTTATTTCTGACAATAGATGGTGTAGAACTCTATTACTTAAGTAATGAAGTGAAAAGTACCGATATTTGTTTCTTGGTAAAAATGTCCGGAGACACTTAATTTGAGAAAGTGGATCAAATCTCTTATAGACATCATATTTAGTAATCAAATATGATAAATGACAAGTTTTCTCCGAGACTCTATATATCTTACCATCCTCCAAAGAAGTAGAAAATTCTCCGGATATCAATTGTGCCAAGTCATTAACAAGGTCGTGCATTACAAAACATGACTTATTTCTTATTGAATTTTGGAAAAATGACTTTGATAGAAGTTTTTGAAAGTACAAATTACTTACCTCTTCCATTCTTTTCTTGCTTTTTGATTGTTCCAATAAACCTTCTGTCATCCATAACAAAACTAGCTTCTCCTTTTCGAATTTGTAGTCTTTTGGAAAGATTGAACAATAAGAAAACCAACGTTTTAGATGTGAACGAAGGTAATAATAACTCAACCTTAGAGCAGGAAAAACAGTATCTGTGGGCAAATCCCATAATTCACTGTTTAATACATCATCCCATTCTCTTGCTTCAACCTTGGAGTGTAGGAGACTCCCCATTGCTTTTATAGCCAGCAGTAGACCTTGGCACTTGTGGACAATCTTTTCCCCGATTGCTTCTAGTTGTGGATGCCCACTTGAGTCTCCATTTTCAAATGCAAGTTTTCTGGACAGGGACCAACCATCTTCAGAGGATAACCCACCTAAACAATGAGTATGGACTGCACGCATGGCAGATGCAACCTTGGTGCTTCGCGTAGTTACAATAATCTTGCTTCCCTTTGCCCCGACTATGAGTGGAGTTCGTAGCGTATCCCAGTCACAAGAGTCTTCATTCCAAACATCATCCAGTACAAGTAAAAAATTCTTCATATTAATTCTTTCCTTCAGTTGAGCCTGAAGTAGATTTAGATCAGTGGTATTGGACATGGATGAATTGATTGCCTCGAGAATTGTTTTCGTAACTCTGATAGGATCAAATTCTTTGGAAACACAAACCCATGCCTTGATTTCGAAGTGTTCCTTCACCCTTTGGTCATTGTAGAGCAGCTGGGCAAGTGTGGTTTTGCCCGTGCCACCCATGCCGACTATGGAGATCGCACCCATGGCATCAGTACTCCTTGCATTATCAGACAGCAACAGTTGAACCATCTCCTCCTTAATTTGAGCCCTGCCATAGACTAGAGATTCATCTACCAAAGAAGTAGAAGGCCACCTTTGTGCCAATTTCTCACCAACGCCTTCTTTCAACCCGAGGACGTCTCTGTCTTGTGCGATATCGTCTAGTCTACCAATGATCTCCTCCACCCTAGAGTTTATGCTTTGAATATCAAGTGGAGGATGAACCCAGGTAGACATGCTGGTCTGGGTGTCCGCAGCTTCTATCTTGCATCGTAGATCTTCAGTGGCGATCTCATCCAATACATCCTCAGCATCATAGACAACAACTTTGAGCTCATCCATCCACTCTTTGACTGCTGGGTTTGTAATTTGCTTGGCCTCCGCATCATTGAGCACAGCATGGACAGTCCGCAGTTTCCTCTTCAACTTCTTGAGGAGTGCATCATCGAGCTCGTGTCCCCTGATGAATTTCACCACCTCGCGAGAAGCCAACCTGTCAAATAGAACTTGTAGAGAAGCTGAGAGAAAAGCACCTCCAACCAAAGCCGCAGCCATGTCTGTTTCTTTGCAAAGGAAGTGAAAGGTGAATGAGGGAAAATGAAGGTAAGCAGATCCAAAATGGAACCCCCAAACCAGAAAAAGATGGGTTTGTATAGAGAAAATGCAACTTGTTGCTTGTAATATGCATATTGAATTTAAATCATAAAAGTTTAAACTTTTAGAAAAATTGGTTGTTTAACAAGGTTGATAGCTCAAGTGGTTCTCTGTCAATTTAAATGATGAGATTGTTCAATTTTTCAATGGTAGGATGATTAGTTAATAGTCCAAGAAGTTGAATTGTTCAATTGGATTCTATTTTCAAAACCTTGACTATTAAGCAATCACATGCAATTTCTAGATAGATTGTGATTCTTGTATTAAAGTACAATAGAATTGTTAGTGCATCAAAAAATTTTATATATAGATATTATAAAACATTTTCAAAAGTTATTTTGAGGGATAAAATTCTATTTGAAAATGAAAATATGAAAAATAGTTTTATTGGTTTATTTTTCATAAAAGTTCTATAATTCCAAAAGTTTTCAAAGTATTTTACATCTTTTCGATTGTTACTCACAACTCAAGCATGCATAAAAAATAACTAAAAACATCTCAAATTTGTTATAAAAACTTATGTTTAGAATAAATTCTCAAATTTTTTTTTTTTTTTTAACAAAAAAAGCTTTATGAAAATAAAAAACTATTTTCAAGAACCATTACCAAGCAAGCCTATGTTGCTATGGATGCTTTGGACAAAATAAGAAAAAAAGAAAAAGAAAAAAAGGGTATTTTTAATACTATTTGAAATCATAAAAAATATCATAACCTTGCATACAATATATGGGTCAAGGCCTTCTAAAATAAATAATTTCTTTTTATTTGGTCATTCATCACCATTTTCATTGATTGAAATTATTTCGTAGACTTGGTTGTTGACTTGGGAATTCACATCAACCCATATGGACCTCATATTCACCTACCAGAGATGAAGGAAAATAAAGGCCAAATGTGAAAGGCAAGTGGTGGTGGTAGGAAGACTCTTATCAATAACTTTTATCAGGTACTGGAGCTTAGGGCGACTGTAGACCAATGTCATCCTGAATCCTATCAATCCTTGTTACTGACTGTTGGGGTTGTCACTTAAGAAAATATCTTCAATCAATCAAATGATGCATTCGCAAATCTAAGTCTCCAACAAGATTCAAATTATTATTAACATCACAACCATTATTAAACCCATGTGCAAGCAAGAAGGTTGCTCGTGCAGCTAGGTGTTCACAGGGTTAGCCCAATTTGTTGAATCTATAGTTTAACATATAGACATTCGTTCCACATCATTTGATGGCCCTTTATAGATTATCTATAAATTCAGAGTACTTAGGATTTGAGGGCCACGAAGGGAAAAAGGACAGTGATAAAGAACGAGCCATTGTTGGAATTTATATAGGTAAATGGAAATTAAGATTTTTTTTTTTTTTTTTTTTAGAAGATATGTTGTTTCTTAATAGACACAACTTGTTTCAAAGGATGTGTCTTGTATTTAAAAGACACGTGTTCTTCCAAAGGACGTGTTTGGTGTCTTAAGGCACAACCCATCAAAGGATGTGTGTAGTATTTTAAAGAGGTCTCTCTATAGGTCCCCATCAAGGGACCCCTTATGACATTCATTCATCCATTTTCTTCACTCTTTCTCCTTTCTTGTCATTCAAGTCCTCCTTAGCTTTGAGTCTAATCAATAATATTTTGTATTCAAGAGAGTATAAATTACCAAGTGATTCACTATTTTTTTATGATTTGGAGCGTTGCTATCACAAGAAAGTGATTGTTGTATCCATCCTGAGAGATGATTATCTATAAACTGTAAGCACTTGAATGAGACAAATTTGTCTTAAAAGATATAAAGTCAAATTCTAGCCTCGATTAACCTTATTTGTGGGTTCCAATTTTCTACTTCATTTTATTTGTATATTTATTATACACATTTATTCTCCATATATTTTCAGTGATTTGGATAACAAGTAGAACTGTTATTAGCTTGGTCCTTGAGAAATATTTTGTGGGCACACTGTTCCATCATTTGGCCTCAACCAAAATCTTCAACATGTCAAAGCCATGTTGTACAAAATTCCTTACGGGTTAATATTTGTCGACACACTTCTGCCATGAATATATAAGCTGGTGGTATTAGAGCTCTCCACATTACTGAGACAAATGGGCTCCTGCCTTGAAACAGTTGAATTTTCCAAGAAAAGGAAAATTTATCCTAGTCAAGTTCCAATGACCCATCCTTATATTTGCTTGCTCATTTTTCCACTTTTGGAGTTCATTCTTTTTCTCCTTAATTTTCTAAGCACTAATGGATGCTAATCTCAAATAACGTACATGCAGCATTCTTGTTTGCCAGACAAATCCTCATGAGTAAGCTAGCACTAGCCAACCCTGTGGATATGGAAAACATTGTAGTTAGGTGTGGCGAACAACTCTTACAGCTCCTGGACCGTTCTGAAGAGGCAGGAATTGAAGAAATTGTTGAAAATTTTCAAGAGATGGTGAGGAAGCCTCCAACAGCAACAAGCTTCAAGCAAGGAAAGCAGTTATGAGCAGGATGTTGGTGAAGAGCCTGCACCCATGTTTGAGAGAGTACCCCATCTTGTTTATTTGGCCGCAAGAGGAGTGGTGCTTGCAGGGAATGGCCCTCAAGGAAGAAAATTAGCAGAAATGGCACTATGGCGGATGGGAGCTGTTGATCAGACTGATATCTTCTTACCGGGTTTCATTTTCATTAAATTAAATAAAATGGGGGTAATTCATAATCATCCGGTTAAGATCGATCTAAACCAGTGCCTTTATCCTTTTTTTAGGTTCATTAGGGTTCTGAATTGAAGTAATAATATTATTGAATCATCAGAACTATTTCGATATTTCTTTTTTGGTTCCTATACATGGCATCTTTGTGAATCCATACGACTTTAGTTCTTCCCCATTTCTTTGTTCCAAACCATTCTTTTTTTTGAATTCTTCGCTCTTTTTCTTGATTTCATCCCTTTTCTTTATTCATTCAATTCATAGTCACAGTTGAAACAGAAGGACTTCTATTAGAAGAGTGGTGGCAGCTACTATAATATTGGTGGCAGCAGCGGTGTCAGTTAATTTTCATGGGCAATGGTATACATATCTGACTGATAACATGTGATTGGTTTGACATGAAGAAGAATGAAGTTAATTATAAGGTGGAAAGAAGAAAATAATGAACACACCTGTACATAGTAGTGGCTGTACATTTAGGATATAAATTATTGCAGTGTATGAAGATATTAGGAGTTACGAGGTGCAAAGTTGGTTAGAACTATTTTGATTGTTCATATATCAAGATGGTCTGTGTCTTTGCCACTGTCTTCCATGGGGAGAGCCATGGGGTACTGTTTCATTGGGAAGAAAGATCATTTCCAAATGTCTAGTGAGAAAATCAAATTGAAAGCCTGCAGTGAATATCAATAAATTGGTCCATGGAAGAGAATTTGAGGCTCATGAGTATATAACAAGAGGACAAGTCACTTATTATAGCTGGAGTGCTGCCTGGCACCATGTCTTATGACCATAGGCAACAACTTTAAAGTTAATTTGTGTATAAGGACATTTGAGACCAATCTTAATATTAAAGAACAAGATGTTGAACATCAACTTCTGTCAAGGATCGGAGTTCAGGGTAAGTAGATATGTCCTTAAAGGATCAGTTAGATTTCAATCACAACTGACCTGAAATTGGCTAGATCAACACATATATTTAGAGGTGCTTTGACTTCTTCTATGTCCCTGCCTTATAAGGAAGAAAATATTTAAAAATCCACATAATCATTGGTAAGTACAAGAAGACATTCAACAGACAAAGATTTTGAATTTGAGGAACCAATCTGTCTCTAGAAAAGTAAGGGGAGAAAAAACACTGATAAACAAATTTTACATACCCCTTCCAGAGCAACAAATCCCCTAAGTTGTAAGTTGAATCCCACCAACCAGAAAATCCCCTTGTTCGTCCACTTTAAAGATCTAGCACGTACACACATCAAGACTATTATAAGATGCTAGTTTCCCAACAGTTTTTTGTATCATGAAGCTCTGAACCATCTCAACCAAAAGGATATCCATCAATCTAATAGTTCATCATTATTTGCAAAACACAACTTTGCATGAAACAATGACACCAAACAATAAAGAGAAAAGGACTACTGAGTCAGACATCTGTTTTCCATTGGAGGGGGTGCCTGACTCAAGAAGATGGAGTTAAAGCGTGATTGGAATTGGAAAGGTCATAACCACCTGAAAGAAAATAATCACGAAGACATGGACAGATGCACATAAAATGTATGTATCCATCAACAAATGGTTAATTGAAAGGAAGACTTCATTTTAAAACCAAAAGGATTTCGGGTTTCTTAGCTTTGGTAGTAGCATACCCGCCGTCTCCTTGTTTAATACAAATCATGTTCCTAGCACTAAAACAGCAGCATCTTCAGGTGCATTTGCAGAAGCTCTGAGCACCAGTTAATGAAGGTGACTCATGAGGGATGATCAAAGGGCTGGCTGAGATATGTGAAACAGAAGACATGTTTATTATTGTTTGTGAATAACTAGTCAGAGGCATGTTTTGCTATCATTTGGAGTATAAGTTAATCAATTTCATTTTTCACCTTTAATTTTCTATTTCTTATTTATTATATGCTGTGACTTGTGATGATGATGACTCCTATTGTCTTTTATTGCTTAATCCTTCATGACCCATAAGCAAAAGTACATAGTTATTGTGGGACAAGGAAACGAGGAAAAGCTGGTGTGATCCCTGTAATTCATCACTAACAGAGTTCTGGAAATTCCAAATCTTGCATATTAGGTACTCTAACTAAGAACTTGATCAGAATTGTCCATTGCATAAAGAGAGTGAAGAAGCTCAACATAACATCATTCTTCATTCCTTCTAAGCTCAACATAACATCATATTCTTCATTCCTTCTATTCAAAATTAGGAAATTAAATGAGAATGAATCAAATTACAGTATTCGTCTTTCTTTTCAAATAAACATCTGACTCTGCTGATACAAACAATGAGAGCCAAGATGGCAATGGGACTTCCTCCAATGAGAAGAACAGGAACATTGTCAATTTTAAGAAAAGGATCCTATTTTCGAATAGGGTACATGACAGTGATCTAAGTGATCATCCCAACAGCAACACAATGTATACAGAAGACATAAGAAAAACCAAAACAAGAACAAAATGAAATCAAAATTAGGAAAGAAACAAATGCAGTAAAATCATAACAAAGATGCTATATTCCTGTATCCTTCCCTTTCAAATGTGGCTAATTGGTGATCTCTCCCTTTATGCAAGCAGAAGCACAGTAAACACCATCTCTGGTAAAATGCTGACTGCAAAACCAAAACAGAGCAACTTCAGTCAAACATGACCTAACTTGACCAATTCAGTACCAGAAAGATAGAAGCAACCTCAGTCAAACACCATCTTCTACTTGCCATCTCCCTGTTCAATACCAGTTAAGTTCTCAGGCACTAAAAGAGCAGCATCTTCCTCACTCCACCTTCCATCCCCAACAACCTTTGAAATAATTTTATTACAAATTAAACCCACAAATGCCTTAGTTATCGAAAAGTAGAAGCCAAAAGAAAACATACCTGTTACTTTCTGGTTAGGTATAAGATATCACACATTTCAACCTCATACAGCCTACAAAGTGATGTAAGAACAACTTGTAATTTGCAGATAACAAAGAGAGTCTCCTCTGTTGTACCCTCAGAAAATGGACCAAAGCAATTAAATTATTTCTCTAACCATAAATTAGCTAAACAAAAATGCATCCATGCATGCTTAGGTAAGAGAAAATCAGAAATCAGACTTTCCCATTTTGAAGGTAACTTAATTGAGTCTTGGAGAATATAAAAGTGACTTTTTTTAGTATGAGCTACCTGAGTTCAAATCTTTCTTCACTGTTGATATCTTTGTTCTTGATTTGTAGAGTGATAAAAATAAAAAAATAAAAAAATAATAATAATAATCTTAAACCTAACAAACAAAGCATAAAATCGACTTTTGTTAATGTACAATTCTTGAGTAGAGTTGAGAAGTGTGTGAAGATGTTACAAGCCTTATGGGTGCAAAAGGTGGTAAGAATTATTGTGATTGTCCATGGGGAGTTGAAAAGTGATGACGTTAGGCATTGAAAATTACCAATGAAAGAGTTGAGGGTATGTGTCTTGGCTGCTGTCTTTCATGGGGATTCATTGGAAAGAAAGATCACTGCCAAATGTCTAATGAGAAAAACATATTGAAAGCCTGTAGTAAATATCGATAAATTAGTCCATTGAACAAAATTAGAGACTCATGAGTATAAATAATGTGACAAGTTACTTATTATAGGAGAGCTGATTGGCACAACGTGCTATGACCATATGCAACAACATTTTAAAAGTTAGTGTATTAGGAGACTTGATACTAGAACCAAAAATCCAATCTTAATCTTGCAGCACAAGATGTTGAAGATCCACTTCTTTCAAGGATTGAGCTCAGGACAAGTAGATGTCACACACAACTGACCTGCACTTGGCAAGATTGAAATGGAATAGTTCCCAATGACCAGAACTAAGAGGTGCTTTGAAGTCTTTCTTCTACAAATACGAGAAGACCTCAATATGTTGTATCATGACAATGTAAGAGTGAAGGAAGGGGGCACAGTAGAAGATGGTGGCATCAAGTCAAAGGATGAAATTTTGAGTTTGAGGCAATGGGCCATTCCAGATCAGCACAAATTGGACTTAAAATAGAGACCAAAACAAATTGAATAATAGGCCTTTTGGAGGGATCCCCTTTTTCTAATTTCATAAATTCTTATATTCTAATTCTGTTTCACAATCAGAAATGTAAAATAAATTCATATAAATTATTTATAGTCACTTGATATATTTCTCCTTATCAAAACAAAAATGTGTTTCTCATAAGAAATCTTTCATGTTCTTCCTAGATACTTAATATGAGACGGGAGAGGAGAAACGGTGATTAACTTGATATGGAAGGGAGAAAAGATACAATATCTTGATTCTAATTCAACTCCTTTGAAAAAATAACTTGCAAAAGGCTCCAAATAAACACCCATATAATTCTAAATTGTTTTCATGCAATGGTTAGATCTAGAGTGTATTTGTGATGCAGGTAAAATTCCAAGCACATTTGACCAGAGATACAAATAGGCCATACCTAAGGTATTTGAAGATGTACTAGTGTTTAAATCACTGATATTCCAAAGCAAATACATAAACTTGCAAAACCTTTTTAGTCTTAATATTCATGTAACTTCGAGGCCAAACAAGGTTAATAATGTCATCAAATTAAATCTTTGGTAATGGTACCTTTTTGTTAGGCATTGCCTTACAATATGGAAATGTTGCAATTGTCCTTACAAAATTGGCCTTTTAAGTGAAAAATACACCAGCCTCATAGCACCTGTAGAATGATGTGTAAATGATTGTAAGTTTGGCAGAAAGTTAAATCTCCATTTTTAAGGATGGAAAAAGGATCAACAAGTACAAATCTAAAGTAGGCCACAAAAAAGAAATAAAGAAATTAAAATGTTTAACTGACCATAAACTACCAGAAATTCCTCCATGTTTGCCTGTATCACAGAAATATATGGATAAATTCAGCAATCACCTCTGCCCATTATAAAGGTAAATTGACCAAGCCATTGAAATATTTCACTCATCTATGTTAAAATGCAAGCACCTATTGTCAGTCTTCCTCCACACCTCTTCACTTCTTTGTTTTCAGGCTTGTAGCATAAGAGAAAATATCTGAAGTCAAAGGGCAGAGTATTCTGCACCCTCAAATCTCCAACAACAGGGCAGGAAATATTGACGCAGGGCATATTGTAAATTTCCAATGGAATAGTCTCAGATGTGTGTTTGCTGCTGCCTTTCCAGGGGGAGACTCATGAAATATTGTTTGATTGGAAAGATCATAGTCATATATCAAGAACACAAGTCTCTGATACGTGGAGGGCTACTTGGCACCTTGTCTGTCTCACCATAGGCAATGGAATCTTACAAGTTTGTGTATAAGGAGACTTGTGTTAACCTGAGAAACATCAATATGTTACCACAATAGAAATGATTAGAAATTCAGACGCACAAGTTTGGCTACTTTAATAAATTGGCACGTCAGTGTTTCTTTTTTTTTTTGGAGTGTAGGACAAGTACCTGACTGACTGTATGGCACACCCAAGTCTTAATGTATGAGGAATC
Organism: Vitis riparia; assembly: GCF_004353265.1. Classification (NCBI taxonomy): domain Eukaryota; kingdom Viridiplantae; phylum Streptophyta; class Magnoliopsida; order Vitales; family Vitaceae; genus Vitis; species Vitis riparia. The sequence continues at coordinate 4,754,712 of NC_048442.1, read as the reverse complement.
ACCACCTTCATTAGTCATTAGTATAGCACACGATCTATTACTATGCGTGGAATGTGAGCTATATATTCCCAATCTTGGCCTTTCTCAAATTGGCACCTATGCCTCAACAAAGGACAACTCTGGATTTCCAGGAAAGAGAGCGAGTTTGGCAGTCTCTCGTTTGTCAAGTATTGGAGATTATGGTAGCGGGAGATAGACAATGCTTTAAGAGAGGTGAGGTGTTGAAGACCTACTTCTCTCAAGGATTCAAGCATAGGGAGTGAGTACATCTGTAAATTTTCAAGAGAGGTAAGATGTTGAAGCCCCTCTTCTCCGAAGGATTGGAACTTAGGGCACTTGGAGATGTATAATGTTGTTAGAGAGGTAAGATGTCGAAGCCCGTTGCTGTCCAGAGACTTGAGATTTGGAAGATTAGATATGTAAAGAGAGGTAAGTGTGGAGGGCAGTAGGGACTCATTGGGAAATGATTCCATGTCTCGGCATCCATCATTGATTGTGAATATTGTAAGAGAGGCCAGTCTTTGCAAACCCCAATCCACCTGAGATGTGAGTTGGTTGCAGGATGAAATTTCAAGTTCACGTAGGTCGGAGGGCAAACCATCTCTCTGAAACAACAATTCTGGACAATCTATTAACCGCAATTCCTGCAACGATGGGCGTGTATGCGCCAGCAACTTCAGCTTCCTACATCTGGAGATCTCATAGCGTGCACACTCGAGAGCGGGCAATTCAATATATATCAGATCAGGACAGTCTTCGATAGTTAAATAATTAAGAGACGTGGGATCCCTCTCAGAAAGGGAGATGGAGAGGAATTCAAACCCTTCAAAATCAGAGATGTTGAGACTGTTCAACCATGGGAAGATGCTTAATGAGAAAGATAATGAGAAAGAATTACAGCTGCTAACATCAGATATGGATAAACGTTTAAGGAATGGATGGTGAGATCTCAATAGCGCATGCAGGAGAAACTCCAGTTTGGTACACTTACAGATATGGAGTGACTTCAATGTAGTGGGCAAACCAACACTGTGCAAGGGTCTGGAGAAACGACAACTTGTGATGTGCAAATGTTGGAGAAGACATGTGCTTCTTTGTAGCATTCCCTCCTCCAATACCCACTCTATCGAATCACATTCTCTGATTGTTAGTATCTGTATTCGTGGTGGCAGTTCCTCCCATTGAGAGATGTGTGAAATTTCAATTTCTGAAGTCTGGAGATTAGTGAACCCACAAGCTGGCCTTTTCAAGCGAAATTTACCATGATACGACATTTTCCATTCACGGATTTGAGGAGCTCGGAGGGAGCCCAAAAGCAACTCACAATCAATGATTTCAAGTTTCTTCAATGAACGAAGCTGTTTTGGTAATTTGCCAATGAGTTTGGGACATTCATTTATACAAAGCTTCTGAAGACGAGGGAATTCTCCACGTCTGCATCCACAACATAACCATTTCTTCCAGTTGTACATCTTCTCAAATCTTACAGTTTGTAGGGACGTGAAGGTGGGCTTAACTGTGTTGGAGGACGAAGCATTCCCATAAAATTCACTACCCACCATTTTAACTCCTTTCATTTGTAAGATAGAAAGATGTTTAAGAGAGGGTAGCTGTCCGAGTGGTGGCAATGACGAGCAATTGTTACAATTCTGAAGCCCCAGGTCAACAAGATTGAAGAATGAAGGATCTCCTACCCAAGCTGGAAAGCTTAAACCACTAAAGAATGAATCAAATGTTTATACAGAAAAAGAATCTAATAATCAATTTAAGAGCATAACAATAAACAATTTGTTCTAAAGGGTACAGAGGAAATCACCATTCACCAATATGAATATGAAAAACAATAGCAACGCATCCTCTGCACTTTCAACACTCTTTCCCCCGCAGAGAAACTGAATGCAATAAAATCAAAGTAAAGCCACAAGCTTACACATCAAGAAAATGTGCATAAGAATGTATGCATCCATTAAAAAAATGTTAGCTTCAAAGTAAGATATCATTTTGCCACCAAAATAACTTCAAGTTTCTTAGCTTTGACAGGTGTGTTAGAATTAGAAGCTGGATTTGCAGCTGCTGCAACCTTGGTGGCCTCCCGCGCTCTCTTATCAAGCTGAACCAGGCTCGTGTGGCCAAAATTGCCAATGGAAGCAAATCGTGAGAAGCCCTGGCATACAAACACCTCACTGCCACTGATGTGGCATCTTTCACATCTTGAAAATTGTGAGGAGCCAACAGACAGTGGCCAATAATTTGCTATGTGGGCTGCAAAAGCTCCCAAGGCAGTGATCTGAGTGATCATACCAACAGCAACACTATGTACGGGTACATGACGGTGATCTACGTGATCATCCCAATGGCAACACTACGTATATGGAAGACTTAAGAAAAACCAAAACAAGAACAAGATGACATAAGAATTAGGAAAGAAACAAATGCAGCAAATGCATAAAAAATATCTTATATTCCTATATCCTTGCCTGTTAAATGTGGACTAATCGGTGAGCTCTCCCTGTATGCTAGCAGAACAGAGCAACCGCAATCAAGTATGATCTGACTTAACCAATTCAGTACCAGAAACATAGAAGAAATTGTAGTAGTGTACTTGCCATCTCCCTATTTGATGCAAGTTAAAGTTTTCAGGCATTGAAAGAGCAGCAATCTTCCTCCCTCCATCTTCCATCCCCAACAACCTTTGAAATAATTTTATTACAAATTAAAGCAACAAATGCCTTACTTATTGAAAAGTATAAGCCCAAAGAAAACATGCTTGTTTCTTTTTGGTTACGTATAAGTTATCACACACTTCAATCTCATACAACCTACAAAATGATGTATGAACAACTTGTAATTTGCAGATTAAAAAGAGTCTCCCCTGTTGTGCCCTCAGAAAATGGACTGATGCAGTAAATGTTGATAGATTAGTCTATGGAACAGAATTAGAGCCTCATGAGTATATACAATAAGACAAGTCACATATTATACCCGGAGAGCTGATTGGCACGGTGTTATGACCATAGGCAACGACATCTTAAAAAGTTTGTGTATAGGGAGACTTGATACCAAAACCAACAATCCAATCTTAGTCTTGAAGTACAAGATGTTGAAGATCCACTTTTGTCAAGGATGGAGCTTAGTTGGCAAGATTGAAATGGAACAATTCCCAATGACTAGAACTTAGAGGCGCTTTGACTTCTACAAATAGAAGAAGACCTAAATATGTTGTATGATGACAATGTAAGGGTGAAGGAAAGGGGCAAAGTAGAAGACAGTGGCATCAAGCCATTCCAAATCAACACAAATAGGACTTAAAAAGTTAACCAAAACAAATTGAATAATAGGCTTTTTGGAGGGATCCCTTTTTTTAATTTCATAAATTCTCATTTTCTATTTCTGTTTCAAATAAGTCACAAATCTAAAACTTGAAAACAAATCAATAAATATTGTTATAGGGTTTAAGACACTTTTAAAACTTGAAAACACATTCATTAAAAAATAAAGCATCAGACAAAGCTTTAAAAAAAATTAAAAAATCAAAGTTTTAGGCAAAAATGATTTCTTTAAAACAAAAATTGCACAAAGTAATTTGATTCTCAAAATCATTTTTAAATTAGTGTGTCAAAAAACCATAGTTGGTAAATGTGGTTTTAAATTTTTTTTAAAATGGTCAAAATTATAGTTGGTGATTATGATTTTAAACTTAAATTTAAAATCGTAATCATTAACTACGGTTTTATATATGTTTAAAAAAAATTTCAAAATTAGTAAATACAATTTTGTGACTTAAAAAAAATAAAATTCTCAAGCTAGGTGGATATTTAAGTAGCTGAGATGCATTAATTTGAGATTTATTTTGAGGTTTAGTTTGAGATTTTTTTTTTAAATACAGTATTTTTGCTCAAAACTCAAAAAATCATTTAAAGTGATTTTTGAATTAATATTTGATAAACATTTTTTTTAAGAAATATTTTTTTTGTTATTAAAAATACTTTCAAGGTGTTTTTGTTCTTATTTATATTCAAAATATTAATTTTGATTCTTAATAAAAATATTAGATAGAAGTGTTGCAAAGTGTAGTTTGTTGGTTATTTGGAAGGACATTTTGTATAACAAAGGTGTTTATACTTGTTGCACTATAGCAGTGTATTATTGAATTATTGAACTTTGGATTTCATTATCGAGGTGGATTTGTTTAACAAACATTAGAAATCAATGGACTTTATGTAGTGCAAATCATGACAAAGAATAATAATAGGGAGAAAAGAATAAGAAAAACGAAAACAAAATACACAACGATTTATGTGGTTTGGCCTTAAGCCTACATCCACGTCAAAAATGAAGAACTTTTACTATTGTTAAAGGAGATTACAACTTTTCAAGCTCTTAAATCCCAAAGCCCCAATTTATACCCAAAAATAGACTTATTATTTAGGTAAAAAATCTCTTGCTATATTTTTTTCCTAATTACAAAGGAAGTTTCTATATAAGAAACAAAGTGTATAATTGTCAAAGATACCTTTCCCTAAATAAAAGATCTTATATTAGGATATTTCCTCTAATAATAGGTAACCTTCTTTCAAAGAATATCTTCTATTAAGGAACTATCAATAACTTTCCAAATTGACTCAAAATACAATTTGAGACACTTTCCAATATACTCCACCTTGGCTCAAATTCCCAACATTCAAACAAATTCGAAAGTCTTCAAGTTACTTCGCTCCCACACCCCATAGGGGCCTTCAGATACTACTAACACCAATTAAGTCCAAGCAATGCTTGGACTTAATTGTAGGAACAGACGTAGTCATCATATCTATGGGATTGTCCACCGTAGGGATTTTTTTTCATTACAATAGCACCCTGTGCAATCACATCCCTAATAAAATGCATTCGGACATCAATATGTTTGGTCATCTTATGGAACATCTTATATTTATTCAAATGTATGGCACTTTAGCTATCACAATACACAATAGATAACTTCTGTTGTAAGCCTAAATCACCAACCAAACCTGTAAGCCAAACAACTTCTTTCACTACTTTTGTGGCGCCATGTATTTTGCTTCAGTGGTTGACAAAGCAACTGTAGATTGTAAAGTTGTTTTCCAACTAATAACACTACCACTTAAAGTAAATACTTACCCTGTTAGAGATCTTATTTTGTCTAAATCTTCAGCAAAATCAAAATCAACATAACCAATAATTTCCCTAGAGATGTCAATATTTTTATCATATACTAAGCCAACAAGTGATGTTCCTCTCAAGTATCGAAGTATCCATTTCACTACTTGCTAATGGATCTTTCTAGGGTGATCCATATATCTACTTACCACACTAACTGCATGTGAAATATCCGATCTAGTGCAGACCATGACATACATAATTGTAAACCCTCCATTTTGTCCCTTTAGCACATGTCTTTAAGTTTACTTCCAATGCTCCACAGTAGTTCTTTGGTGGCCCATTACTACTCATGTAGTTTATCTTTTCTGAGCCACTTTGGAAACTTTGGTTGAGGGGTTTATCCGGCCCCACATTATGACCTTGGTTGCCCTTCAAGTTTAGACTAGGCTTCACTTGTGGATATTCATTCAACTGTGACCAAAGATTCTTGAAGACACTTTTAAAACTTGAAAACGCATTCATTAAAAAATAAAGCATCAAACAAAGCTTTAAAAAAAAAAAATTAAAAAATCAAAGTTTTAGGCAAAAATGATTTCTTTAAAACAAAAATTCCACAAAGTAATTTGATTGTCAAAATTATTTTTAAATTAGTGTGTCATAAAACTATAGTTTTAAATTTTTTTAAAAATGGTCAAAATCGTAGTTGGTGATTATGATTTTAAACTTAAATTTAAAATCATAATCATTAACTACGGTTTTATATATGTTTAAAAAAAATTCAAAATTAGTAAATATAGTTTTGTGACTAAAAAAAAAAAAAAGTTCTTAGGTCTTGTGGATATTTAAGTAGCTAAGATGCATTAGTTTGAGAATTATTTTGGTAGAAGGTTTAGTTTGAGATTTTTTTTTTTTTTTTTTGTTAAGATATAGTATTTTTGCTCAAAATTCAAAAAGTCATTTAAAGTGATTTTTGAATTAATATTTGATAAAAATTTCTTTAAAAAAATATTTTTTTGTTATTAAAAATACTTTCAAGGTGCTTTTTTTCTTATTTATATTCAAAATATTAATTTTGATTCTTAGTAAAAATATTTATGATAGAAATATTAGGTACAAGTATTGCAAAGTGTAGTTTGTTGGTTATTTGGAAGGACATTTTGTATAACAAGGTGTTCATACTTGTTGTATTATTGAATTATTGAACTTTGGATTTCATTAGTGTGGTGGATTTGTTTAACAAACATTAGAAATCAATGGACATTATGTTGTGAAAATCATGAAAAAGAATAATAATAAGGAGAAAAGAATAAGAAAAACGAAAACAAAACACACAACGATTTATGTGGTTCGGTCTTAAGCCTACATTCATGGGCGAAAACGAAGAAGAACTTTTACCATGGTTTTAGAAAACCAGATCGGACCAGTCGATCTGACCGCCGACTGGTCACGGTTCTGGTCCGGTCTGGCCAATTGGACCGGAATGGTATGAACCAGAGTCGGATCGGTTGAACCGACAGTCCAACTGGTAAATTGGACGAACCGTCTGGTTCTATCTAAACCGGCCGGTTCGATTAAAATTAATTTTTTCCTCCCATTGTCGTCGTCCCTTGCCGACAACACCCCCGTGCTAGAAAATCTTTCCCTTTTTGCCCGTCAAAACCCACCCCTGTGCTAGAAACCCCATTTTTTCATGACCCTATTGGAACCCCCACCCTCATCCCCGCTAGAAAAGCTTCCATTTTTTGCCCTTCAAAACACCCCCACACGACTCCCAGGAACCCCTAGGAAAAGCCAACCCCCCTCTCCCTGCTCCCCCCAAACCCCCAACCTCGTGTTGCTGCTATTGGAGGAAAACCCCCCTCCTCCCAGTGACCCCCACACTGGAAAAAGTATTCCCTTGTTGCCCGACCCTCTCATCCCTTATTCTAGGTTGTTTTATTTTTTTAATTATTTTTTTTATCTCATCTCTATATTATTTATTTATTTTTATATTTATTAATTTTTATTTCATGTTTCAAACATATGATTTTAATTTAAATTAATAAAAAATTACAGTTTTAAATCAATTACAATTTTAAATCAATTTCTGATTTTAAAATAAGTTTTTTATTTAAAAATGAATTTTAAATTTGAGACTAATTTTTTTTATTTTCAAATAAAATTTTAATTTTTAAATAATGTATTATTATTTTTATTTTTATAATTATTTTAAATTTTAGTAATTTATAAATTATATATTTATGATGTCATCGATTCAACCGCGGTTCAATCGTCGGTCCGACTAGTGAACCGTGAACTTGTAACTTTTCCAGTTATGAAAACATTGACTTTTACTATTGTTAAAGGATATTACAACTCTTAAAGCTATCAAATCCCAAATGCCCAATTCATACCTAAAAGAGACTTACAATTTTGGTCAAAAATCTCTTCCTATATTTTTTTCCTAATTACAAAGGAAGTTTCTATATAAGAAACAAAGTGTATAATTGTCAAAGATACCTTTTCCTAAATAGAAGATTTCATATTAGGATATTTCCTATAATAATAGGAAACCCACTTTCAAGAATATTTTCTATTAGGAAACTATCAATAACTTTCCAAATCGACTCAAAATACAATTTGAGACACTTTCCAACAATCTCCATCTTGGCTCAAATTCCCAAGATTAAAACAAACTTGAAAATCTTCAAGTTACTTCGCTCCCACACCCTATAGGGGTCTTCAGATACTACTAACACCAATTAAGTCCAAGCAATTCTTGAACTTAATTATAGGAATAGACTTAGTTGTAGGGATTTTTTTTTCATTACAATAGCACCTTATGCAATCACATCCCTAATAAAATGCATTCTGACATCAATATGTTTGGTCCTCTCATGGAACATCTAATTTTTAGTCAAATGTATGGCACTTTGGCTATCACAATACACAACAATCAACTCTTGTTGTAAGTCTAAATCACCAACCAAATCTTTAAGCCAAACAACTTTTTTCACTGCTTCCATGGCTCCCATGTATTCTACTTCAATGGTTGACAAAGCAATTATAGATTGTAAAGTTGCTTTCCAACTAATAACACTACCGCATAAAGTAAATACATACCCTGTTAAAGATCTTCTTTTGTCCCAATCTTCATCATAATCAAAATCAACATAACCAACAATTTCCCCAAAGATGTCAATATTTTTATCATATACTAAGCCAACATGTGCCAACATATGTGTTTCTCTCAAGTATCGAAATATCCATTTCACTATTTGCCAATGGATATTTCCAGGGTGATCCATATATCTACTCACCACACTAACTGCATGTGAAACATCTAGCCTAGTGCAAACCATGACATATATAATGCTCTAAACTGCACTAGCATAAGGAACATGTGACATGTACTCTCTCTCTTCTTTAGTCTGTGGTAATAAAGCACTAGAAAGTTTGAAGTGAGCTGCGAATAGAGTACTCACTAGTTTTGACCCTTGCATTCCAAAGTGTTTTAATACTTTCTCAATGTACTTTTTATGTGATAAGTACAATTTTCCTTCTTTTTGGTCTCTATGAATATCCATACCCAATATTTTCTTCATAGCTCTAAGGTCTTTCAGTTCAAACTCTTCTTGAAGTTAAGTTTTCAAACTGTTTATCTCAAACATATTCTTGCAAGCAATTAACATGTCATCAACATATAATAATAAATAAATGAAAGAACCATCAAACACTTACTTATGATAAACACAATTATCAAACTCACTTCTATGGTATAAAAGTATCAAACCTTTTATACCATTTCCTAGGAGATTGCTTTAAACCATAAAGAGATTTCTTCAAACCATAAAGAGATTTCTTCAATAAACAAACATGGTATTCCTTTCCTGAAATAATGAATCCTTCTGGTTGATGCATATAAATTTGTTCTTCCAACTCACCATGTAGAAAAGTAGTCTTGACATCAAGTTGCTCTTACTGTAAATCAAATAAAGTAACCATAGCAAGTAACACTCTGATTGAGTTATGCTTCACAATCGAAGAAAACACTTCATTGAAGTCCACACCCTTTTTTTGTGTGTAACCCTTTGCCACCAAATGTCTTTAAACCTAGCATCCTCCACTCCTAGAATTCCTTCCTTTCTTTTGAAGACCCATTTGTAACCAACAATCTTTTGATTTTTAGGTTTCTCAACTAGTTGCTAAGTATGGTTCTTTTGAAGAGATTCTATGTTCTCATTCATAGCAACAATCCACTATGTAGACTCTCTACTAATGATGGCTTCATGATAAGTTTAAGGTTCCTCATTTTCAATGCTCTCTTCCACATTAAGTGCATAAGCAACCAAATCTGCATAAGCATACCTTTGTGGTGGTATCATATGCCTTCTTATTCTATCTTTAGCCAAATAATATTGATGTTCTTATGGTGCATTTTCTTTATCATTAAGATGTTGCACTTCTTCCTTCTTTGACTTTATCGAAATCGTTTTTTCTATGGTTTCTAAAGCTTTAGTCACAAACTTCACCATTTTTTTCTCACGCCAGGGTCGTTTTCTGTATTAAGTTGTTCTTTCCTAGGACTCAACATTGCAGACTCATTAAAAGTCACATCCCTATTAATAAGAAATTTGGAAAAATTTAGATCTGGGCACCATTACTTATACCCTTTCACTCCATCGACATATCCTAAGAATATGCACTTTCTTGCCCTTGGTTCCAACTTACCTTCATTCATGTGAGCATAAGCAGGACAAAAAAGAAATTATTAAATTAGCATAATTAGGAGAACCACACCATACCTCTTCAGGAGTCCTACAATTAATAGGAATTAAAGGAGATCTATTCACAAGATAGCAAGCTAAATTTACTACTTCAGCCCAAAATTCCTTTGACAACTCTACATTTGAAAGCATGCATCGAGCTTTCTTTAAAAGAGTTTTATTCATCCATTCTATCAACCCTCTCTCACTCATATGCATAAGTCGCATATGCCACAATCTAGTAGTCTTTATAATTGATTTTGAGGTTGAAACTACAACTGCACCTATTACCGTGCTACCCTACTATGTATACAGACCATTAATTTTTTTTTCCGTTCATCACAACAAGAGCACCCTTTGAAACCCTCAAAACTCCACCTCCGGCTTTATATATGCATCCATTGGAGTCAAGTGTCCTTAAAGAAATCAAATTTTTGTTCAATTTCGGAACATGCCTTACATTAGTTAATGTCCTTATAATGCCATCATGCATCTTAATTCGAATTGTGTGTATCCCAACAACCTTACAAGCTACCTTGTTTCCCATGAGAACTTTCCCACCATCTATGGGTTGGTAGGTACTAAACCAATCCCCATTGGGAGACATATGATAGGAGCACCCTGAATCAAGAATCCACTCATCATCTGAGTTTGTAACAATAACTAAAAGAACATTTATAGTAATTGAATTTTCTTCTGCAAATGTTGCATCACCAGAATCATACGTTCTCTCATTTTCTTTTCCTTTACGATCTGGACAATTTTTCACATAGTGCCCTTCTTTTTTACACTTGAAACATTTGTTGTTTCCCTTGGACTTTGATCTAGATCGACCTCTTCTACCATTATTTTTCTTTCTTGTTCTCCCTCTAGCCACTAAACCTTCACCTGTGTCATATTTTACTTTTGAACACCATTTTCTTCAACTCCCTTAAGTTCAAGGCTACTCTAATGTCCTCTATGAAGAGAGTATCTCTACCATACATCATAATATCAACGAAGTGCTCATAAGAATTTGGTGGGGAACAAATTAAAATTATGGTTTGGTCTTCATAATCAATTTTAACATCAATATTCCTCAAATCCATGATAGTTTTATTAAACTCATTAAAATGGTCTTTAATGGACATGCTTTCTTTCATCTGAAGAGTGTGCAATCGCTTCTTTAAATACAAGCGATTTGTCAAAGACTTCGTTATGTGCAGACTCTCTAGCTTCAACCATAACTTGGCAGTTGTATCTTCTTCTATAATCTCACGAAGCACCTCATTACACAAACACAATAGAATAGCACTATGTGCTTTCTCCATAAGTTCATCATTCTCTTCATCAAACATCGTTGTTGGTAGAGTCTCTCTACCTTTAAATGCTTTGGACAACCCCTATTGAACTAATAAGGCACGCATCTTAATGCGCCACAAATTGAAATCGTTTCTTCCATCAAACTTCCCAACCTCAAACTTTGTCCCCATTCTAGGTCTAATAACCTTAGCTTTGATACCAATTTGTTGTGCAAATCACTAGAAAGAATAATAATAAGGAAAAAAGAATAAGAAAAAGGAAAACAATACACAACAATTTATGTGGTTCGGCCTTAAGCCTACATCCACGGGCAAAGATGAAGAAAAGCTTTTACTATTGTTAAAGGAGATTACAATTCTTGAAGTTCTCAAATCTCAAAGCCTCAATTTATACCCGAAAAGAGACTTACTATTTTGGTCAAAAATCTCTTCCTATATTTTTTCTTAATTACAAAGGAAGTTTCTATATAGGAAACAAAGTGTATAATTGTCAAAGATACCTTTTCCTAAATAGAAGATCTCGTATTAGGATATTTCCTATAATAATTGGAAACCCACTTCCAAGAATATCTTTTACTAGGAAACTATCAATAAGTTTCAAAATTAACTCACGTATGAATGGAAATATATTTTCACTTTCTCCTCTGTTAAGTTTTACATGGTATTAGAGCCAACAAGACTCATGTCTAAACTGATCCTTTCCCAAATGTCTTCCTCCCTAAACACCACCCTTCCCACCTTGAACCCTTCTTCCTCCATGAATCTTACCAAACTCACACGTACCGATTATCCAACATGGAAAGCCACCATGTTACCCTACCTCAAAGACCAAAAAGTCTTTAGCAATATCGATGGCACCCACCAACAACCTACTAAAACAATTTCTTCCTCTGATGCCTCCTCCCTACCCAACCCAGCCTATGATTTCTAGGAAACCCAAGATAATCTTATCCTTAGCTACATTAATTCTTCCCTCTCGGGGGAAGTGCTAACCCAGGTTGCTCATCGCAACACATCTGCTGAAGTTTGGTCAGCTTTAAACTCTGCCTTTGCATCATAGTCTTGAGCCAAAGCGATACATGTTCGATCTCAACTTTCTACTCTACAGAAAGAGAATCAATCTGGCACTGATTACTTCATGATGATCAAATGCCTCACGGATGAGTTGGCCATTGCTGGCCAACCTTTGCACTCTGATGGTATTATCACTTATTTACTTGCTAGACTAGGTCCAGAGTATGATTCCCTTGTGTCTTTGGTTTCTCACCGTGCTAACTCCATCACCTTGAAAAATCTTTATTTCATGCTCCTGACGTGTGAGGCCCACATTCAACATAATTATCAACCTCTATCCTTGCCCAATGCTTTAGCAAATGTTGCCACCAAACAATAATTTTTAGGAGGACGAGGTCGTGGTCACTCATACACTCCTCAAGGCAGGGGGCGTGCTCAATCCAACGGTACCCGTGGAGGTGGTTGATCCACCAACAACTTATGGTGTCAACTATGTGACAAGCAAGGCCACATAGATTCCCGCTGTTACAAAAGATTTGATTCTCATTTCCAAACTCCACCACCCCGCTCAAATCCACAAGCCAACTTAGCCTTCAACCAACCTCAATGGCAATCTCATGAACAAGAATGACATCCCGACACTAGTGCAACGCACCATTTGACCAACAACATGAGTAATCTGAATATCCAAACTGATGACTTTTCTGGCAATGATCAAATTCAAATTGGTAATGGTACAGGTTTGAAAATTACTCATATTGGAACTGCTTCTATTTCTAATTCATTGTCTACCTTTCTTCTTGATAAAATTCTCGTCGTCCCACAAATTACAAAAAATTTGCTCATGATAATCATGTTTATTTTGAGTTTCACAGTTCTTTTTTTCTACTTAAGCATTACTCAGGGAACGTCCTTCATAATGGATCTATGTCAGATGGCTTTTACTACTTCTCTACATCCACGCTGTCTTTCTTCTGTCTTTGTTGGTGCTTGGGTCTCTGCTGGTGACCAACATCGTCGTGTTGGTCATGCTTCCTATATCACTACTCGACAGGTGCTTAATAATAATAAATTACCTGTTGGTTCTAATAATAGACAACATGTTGTCTTGAGTGTGAGATGGCTAAAAGCCATGATTTACCTTTTATTGCTTCAACTCATTTTGTTTCAAAACCTCTTGAATTAATTTATTCCGATGTCTGGGGACCCAGCTCGGTTGTTTCTAGCTATGGATCTTTGTTGGTGTTTTAAGACAAGCTAAGGAAAGAAGACACAATAGAAAATAGAGAAAATATATCAGTAGAAGTCAATTCTTTTATTTCCTCCATCCAGCATACATTTATAGAACTGGAAAATAACTGAAAAGAGAAAAAAATCTCAAATTCAAAACAGATAGTACATGATCCATAATTTATGGAAGTGGACTCACATCTCCCAAAGAATAGGAACTAACAATGACTCAGTTTTATTCAAACTTTGAAAAATTAAAACATAACGTGGCAGTCCAAAAAGCAAACTTCTAACACTTCTCTTTGCTTTAGGAACTGCAAACTCCAAGCTTTTGTCTGAGAAACTCAAACTTAGTGACTGACAAAGGCTTTGTGAATATGTCAGCCAATTGCTCTTCCGTTTTGCAGTAGCGAAGATTAATGTCTCTATCTTTCTGCACACCTCTGAAAAAGAAGAGTTTGATATTGAAATGCTTGGTTTTCCCATGAAACACAAGATTGTGAGAAATTGCTATTGTAGCTTGGTTGTCCACGAACACTTCAGTACCTTGTGTTTGCTTCATATGCAAATCAACCAAAATTTTCCTTAGCCACAATGCTTGATTTACTGTCGCAATTGCTCCTACAAATTCCGCTTTTGCAGTAGATTGAGCCACAATATCCTGTTCTTTTGAACACCGTGAGAAACTTCCTGAGCCAAGACTGAAACAATACCCTGAAGTACTCTTCATATCATCTAAGGAACCACCCCAATCACTGTCAGAATACCCGAATAGCTTCATATTTGGAATGTTTTGAAACTTAACTCCATAGTCAACGGTTCCTTTGATGTACCGCACAACTCTTTTTGCTGCCTTTAGATGCACCTCACTAGCATAATGCATAAACCTTGATAGAACACTTACAACATACAATATACCAGGCCTTGTTGTTGTAAAATACATCAAACAGCCAATAAGACTTCTGAAGTATGTCTTCTCCACCTTTTCAGCTCCATCATCTTTGCTTAGCTTTTCTTTTTGGTTCATGGGAGTATTCATTTCTTTGCAATCTTCCATTTTGAACTTCTTGAGATCTCCTTTACGTATTTTCTCTGGCAAATAAAAACTTGATCTTTTCCTTGCTTGATCTCCATTCCAAGGAAGTATGTCATTAGACCAAGATCTGTCATTTCAAAAACTTGCATCATAGCTAGCTTGAACTCACCAATAAGCTTTGCACTACTTCTTGTAATCAAAAGATCATCCACATAAAGAGAAACAACAAAAAATTTCATTGTTATTTTCTTTAACATAAAGTGTGGATTCTGAAAGACTTTTTTTAAAGTCCAGACCAAGAAAATAATCATCTATTCGACTATACCAGGCCCTTGGTGCCTATTTTAATCCATAAAGAGCTTTATGAAGTCGATAGACTTTGTCTTCTTTGTCTTCCATAACAAAACCTTCAAGTTGCTCAACATAAATTTCTTCTTTAAGAATTCCATTAAGGAATGTTGATTTAACATCCATCTAATGCACTTTCCAACCAAGTTGCGCAGAAATATCAAGAAGTAATCTGATTGTGTCAAGCCTTGCTATTGGAGCAAATGTTTCAGAATAATCAACACCAAAAATCTGTGCATATCCTTCAACTACGAGCCTTGCTTTATACTTGTTGACTGAACCATCAGCATTTAGCTTGGTTCTAAACACCCATTTTACCCCAATTACCTTTCTTTCTTGAGGTCTACCAACAAGCTCCCAGGTTTTGTTTTTTTCAATCATGAACAACTCTTCCTCCATTGCATCCTTCCATTTGGACTCTTTGAGTACTTCTTCATGGTTGGAAGGTTCATAAATTGCAACATTGCATCTCTAATAAATTTCAGAGAGCAATCAAGTACCTCTTACTGGTGGATCATCCTCCCTTTCATTTAACAAACTTGTTTCAAGCTCTGTCTTTGAATCTTCCCAATCCCATTCTTCATTTTCCATGAAGTGGACATCTCTACTGATAATTATAGTATCAGTATGTGGTTGGAAGACTTTATAAGCCTTTGAAACTGTAATATAACCAATAAAAATTCCTGCAACAGCTTTTTTGTCTAGTTTATCTCGTTCAACCTGAGGAACATAGGTAAAACAAAGACAACCAAACACTTTAAGAAAAGTCATCGGAGGTTTGTACCCATACATGCTTCAAAAGGAGTTTGATTCTATACTGCCTTTGTAGAGAGTCTATTATGCAAAAATACAGCTATGTTTGCAACCTCTGCCCAAAATTTCTTCAGCAAATTCTTCTCGTGCAGCATGCATCTGGCCATCTCCATAATAAATCAGTTTCTTCGTTCACTCACTCCATTTTGCTTTGGAGTATAAGGAGCTGAAAGTTGGTGTTCAATTCCTTTGAGTGAGGGTGTCCTTTGAGGTCCTCCAACATCAGTGTGAATCAGTTGCAACTTATTTGAGGCTCTCCAAGTTGCTGTTGGGAATGGAAGTCTGCTTTGCTTTCCATATTGACAAGTCTGGCAACTTGTGGAAATCACTTCAAACTCAGGTAAGCCTTCCACCATTTCCGATTTTTGCATTTTGAGAAGCCCTTGATAATGATAATGCCCCAACCACTTATGCCATAACCTAATATTTTCTTTTGCTGGAAAACTATTTGTTCTTCCTCAAGTGGATCTAATGAGAAACTTTTTCCTCTCATTTTGACCTTAAACAAGTCTTGACCAGAGGCATCCTTGATCAGCCAATAATTATCTTCAAAATACACCTTGAAACCTTTTTCTAGCAGCTGACCAACACTTAACAAGTTTTGGTCTATTTCAGGTATGTAAAGCACATCATCAATGACTTTAGTACCTAAATGGGTTGCAATAGCAACAGTTCCAATTCCTTTCGCAAGAATATGACCACCGTGACCTATCTGGACTCTTGCAATTCTTGTGGGCTTCAATTCTTTGAAAAGTTCCTTGTCATGAGTCATGTGATTGGTGCATCCACTATCAATCAACTAGCTATCACTTGAAATGCTACCTGAAAAATAAGTTGCAATAAAGAGATGATCATTTTCATCTTCATTAGCGATTTGGGCATCTACGTCTTGTTGCTGGTTTTGGTTCTTGCAAATGATAGCTTCATGTCCAAGTTGATTACACTTGTTACACTTAGCATATGGCCTTTTCCAGCACTTGAACAGTGAGTGGCCAGTTCTGTCACAATGCTTACAAGGTGGGTACTTTCCCTTGGAACTTCCAGCTTTGTTTTTGTTGCTCTTATGCGCTGCAGCTTCTCCATTTGCTTGCTGGTGCTTTCTATTTTTCTTTTTTTTTTGTTTCTCCAACCATCTTCATGTTTGGCGGGCAAGGCTTCCTCTACAGTTGCTTCTTGTCTCATAACCATTCGTTGTTCTTGCGCCTGCAAAGAGTTCAACAACTCTGCCAACGTGATTTTGGACAAATCTTTGGTATTTTCCAAAGTGGTTATGGTAGTTTCAAATCTTTCAGGAATAGTAACCAGAATTTTTTCAACAATACGAGAGTCTTTAAACTTCGAACCAAGCAATCTTACTCTGTTGGCTATGCTTAAAAGCCTTTCAGAGTACTCCTTGATGGTTTCTGACTTTTTCATCTTTTGCAACTCGAAATCTCTTATTAGATTCAGCACTTTCATGCCTTTAATTCAATCATCTCTTTCATATTCAAATTTGATATTAACTCCATATGGCTTTGGCTAATTTTAAAGACATAATTCGGGTGAAGATTGTAGCTGAAACTGCTGCAAATAGGCAAGCTTTTGCCTTAGACTTTTTGGTTTTCCTTTCCTTATGATTCTTGACTTAAGCCATAGTCGGGTTGTCTAATAGCGGAGGAACGTCCTAGTCATCTTCAACAGCCTCCCATAGATCTACAGCATCTAGGTAGGCTTCCATCTACACAGCCCATATGATGTAATTATCACCATTGAAGACTAGAGATGCCATTGCTGAGAAACTTGAGTCTCCTTCCATGCTTGAAATTTTGGTGGAATACGTGGTGTTTTGGTGGTCTTCAACTCTCTTGAAAACTCACAATTTTTTTCACTCATTGTCCCTCAAGATTATAAAGCTTTGATACCAATTGTTGGTGTTTTAAGACAAGTTAAGGAAAGAAGATACAATAGAAAATAGAGAAAATATATCAATGGAAGTCAATTCTTTTATTTCCTCCATCCAACGTACATTTATAAAATTGGGAAATAACTGAAAAGAGAAAAAAAATCTCAAATTCAAAACAAATAGTACGTGATTCACAATTTATGAAAGTGGACTCACATCTCCTAAATAATAGGAACTAACAATGACTCAGTTTTATTCAAACTTTGAAAAATTAAAACATAACGTGGCAGTCTAAAAAGAAAACTTCTAACAATCTCGTTATTATGTTTGTTTTTTGGATGTCTTTACAAAATTCATTTGGGTATGTCCTTTAAAATTAAAATCTAATGTAGAATCCATTTTTCTTCAATTCCAACAATATGTTGAAAGACATTTTGATTCAAAAATAAAAGCTCTTCAAACTAATTGGGGGGTGAGTATAAACGGTTAAATCAATATTTTAAAAGTTGTGGCATTCAACATCAATTAGCTTGCCCTTACACGCATGAACAAATGGTTTCGGTTGAACGTCAATATCGTCAAATTGTTGAAATGGGTTTAGCCTTGCTAGCTCACTTAAATTTACCCAAACCATATTGGGAAGATGCTTTTTTAACCACCACTTATATTATTAATCGTCTTCCTTCAAAAGTTTTAAACAACAAATCTCCTTTTGAAATGACTTATAATCAGAAACTTAAGTATTTGTTCGTGTGTGTTTTTGGATGTGCCTATTGGCTAAACCTGCGCGCTTTTAACGAACATAAAATTGACTTCTGTTCTAAAACTTGTATTTTCTTGGTTATAATATATCACACCAGGGTTACAAATGTCTTGATTTAGCAACAGGAAAAATTTATGTTTCACGCCATGTCATTTTCGATGAGTTTTTATTCCCATACCAAAAAGAATCTTCAACATCCTCTCTCTGTCATCCGAGTACCCACACTAACCATGCAGGTCCTATCATACTTCCAACTGATCCGTTGCCTAATACTCAAGTCAAGATCAGATGACGCTCTAGTACCAGCAAAGAATTCAATTCAAAATTCAAGTGATGTTATTGGAACTGGAAATAACAACCCGTATCCTTCTAAAAATCCTCCCAGACCCGTTGAGCAAGCTATACACTAGCAACCAAATTGGGTTCGATTTTTAAAACCTTAATTAATAAGAAACTATATGCAATTTCTAGATGGATTATGATTCTTGTATCGAATTTCAATAGAATCGTTAATGCATAAAGTTTCTTTATATATATAGATACTATGGATTTGTTTGGAAAATTTTGAAAAACAATTCTTAGTTATTTTGAGGAATAAAATTATATTTGAAAACCCAAATATGAAAAAAAAAAAAAAAAAAAAGCTTTATTAATTTATTTTTCATAAAAGTATCGTGCATTTATGTATAATTCAAAAGTTTTTAAAATATTTTACATTTTTTCAATTGTTACTCACAGCTCAAGCATGCACAAAAAATAACTAAAAATATCTCAAATTTATTATAAAAAAACTTATTTTTAGAATACATTCTCAAAAAATTATTTTGTATAAAAAATGTTCCATAAAAATAACAAACAATTTTAAAAAATCATTACTAAGCAAGCCTATGCTATTGTGGATGCTTTGGACAAAATGAAAAAGAAAAATGGTAATTTTCAATACAATTTGAAATCATGAAAAGACTATAACCTTGCATACAATATATGGGTCAAGGTCTTTAAAAAAAAATTCTTTTTATTTGGATATCTAACTTGGGATTCAAGGTTTAATTAGGAATTTGGTCATTCACCACCATTTTCATTAGTTGAAATTTTTTGGTAGAATTACTATTAAATTATATATTTTAGTTGCTTGAATATCTTTATTTAATAAGGGACCATGGGGTGTTATGTAATCCAAGTAGAAATCAATGATAACTCTTTGAGCAATTGTTTAGCCTACATATTTTCATTTTTCTTTTTCCATTAAGACAACATTTGTAGCATCAAATTATGGTTCCCCTCATTGGATTTCAAAATATTTTACGTTTCCCCACTCTTTGTATTTTCATCCTAAATCATGAGCTATTTTGCTTCATCTGATATCTCCCACTCTTCCTCGTATCTACACCCTAAACCGTAAACCTTTTTACTTTATTAGATGTCTCTTACTCCTTTTCATATCTCTATCCACAATATGTAGTCTGTACAATCTGACCTCTATCATATCTCTTCTCATAACTTTTTTAACTTGATCATACCCTAGAATATTTATAGAGATACTCCTATTTGCTTTACTAATCTTATAAAGAATTTAATTACAATTGCATATAATCAACTTGGGAAACATTTTATATAATATTTCTCTTTGATCGTTGGATTTGTAATTTGCTTCTGCTTGGCATCATTGAGCACGGCATAGACAGACAATAGTTTTCTCTTCAACTTCTTGAGTGCATGATTGAGCTTGTGCCCCGTGAATAAGTTGAGCACCTCGTGAGAAGCCAACCTATGAAATAGAAATTGAAGAGAAGCTAACATAAAAGCACCTCCAACCAAAGCCCCATCCATGTCTGTTTCTCTAGCAAAAGGAAGTGAAAGATGAATCGAGGGAAGAAAGTAAGCACACCCAAGATGAAACCTCCAAACTAGAAAAGGTTGGTTCAGGCGAAGTTTCCAATGGTTGAATGAATTATTGGACATCGTGGTAGAGCCCAGACTTCTGCATTGTTGACAAAACATCACAGTGCAGTGGTCCATGAAAAGAATACAAGGAGAAAGGAAGAAAGTGGAAGGGGATGTAAACGAAAGTCATACATGCATATGTAAACTTACAAATCCTATATCCTTTTATCAATAAAACAGTTGAAATATTTTACCATTTTTATATTAAATCATGATAAGAATAAAATGTAAATTTATTAATATTTTTATTTTATTAGTCCATAAATTATAATATTTAATTATTAAAAAATATATTATATGTCGAAAAAAGAATAAGATTCTTTTTTTATATTTTACATGAATATTCAATATATTCATTTTAAATAATTAATGTTAGTAAAAGACAATGTTTCAGGGCCAACCTATTTTTAATTGTTCTTTCTAGAAAAGCATGTTTTTTACACAAAAATTGCAAAGCTAGACAAAGAGGTGTCTTTGAACTTTCAAACAGTTGGGGTCCACTGCTTTCAATGTTTGAGAAAATAATAACAAAAGATCTTGTTGACTGCCACTTTCATATAAGTTAAACCCCACCAACCAGAAAATCCCCTTGTTCGTCCACTACAAAGATCTATCATGTACACGCATCAAGACTATCATAAGATGCTAGTTTCCCAACAGTTTTTTGTATCATGAAGCTCTGAACCATCTCAACCAAAAGGATGTCCATCAATCTAATAGTTCATCATTATTTGCAAAACACTGGCCTTATAGTACTGGCCTTGAGAAATGATATGTAAATGATTGTAAGTATGGCAGAAAGTTGAATCTCCATTTTTTATGATGGAAAAGGGATCAACAAGTGCAAATCTAAAATAGGTGGAAAGAATAATGAAGAAAAATGAAGAATGAAGTTAATTATAAGGTGGAAAGAAGAAAATAATGAACACACCTGTACATAGTAGTGGGTGTACATTTGGGATATAAATTATTGATTTGTATGAAGATATTAGGAGTTACTAGGTGCAAAGTTGGTTAGAACTATTGTGATTGTTCATATATCAAGATGGTTTGTGTCTTTGCTGCTGTCTTCCATGGGGAGAGCCATGGGGTACTATTTCATTGGAAAGAAAGATCATTTCCAAATCTCTAGTGATAAAATCAAATTGAAAGCCTGCAGGGAATATCAATAAATTAGTCCATGGAAGAGAATTTGAGGCTCATGAGTATATAACAAGAGGACAAGTCACTTATTATACCTGGAGAGCTGCTTGGCACCATGTCTTATGACCATAGACAACAACTTCAAAGTTAATTTGTGTATAAGGACATATGAGACCAGAACTGACAATTCAATCTTAATATTGAAGAACAAGATGTTGAACATCAACTTCTGTCAAGGATTGGAGTTCAGGGCAAGTAGATATGTCCTTAAAGGATCAGTTAGATATCAATCACAACTGGCCTGAAATTGGCTAGATCAACACATATATATTTAGAGGTGCTTTGACTTCTTCTATGTCTCTGCCTTATAAGGAAGAAAATATTTAAAAATCCACATAATCATTGATAAGTACAAGAAGACATTCAACAGACGAAGATTTTGAGTTCCTCAATCATTGGTAAAGTACAAGAAGACATTCAACAGACGAAGATTTTGAATTTGAGGAACCAATCTGTCTCTAGAAAAGGAATGGGAGAAAAACCACTCTAATAAACAAATTTTACATAGGTTCCAAAGAATCCTCACCCCTTCCAGAGCAACACTCTTTGGCTTCTACATTCATTTGATTTTATTTGATTTCTACAAATCCCCTAAGTTGTAAGTTGAACCCCACCAACCAGAAAATCCCCTTGTTCGTCCACTATAAAGATCTAGCACGTACACACATCAAGACTGTCATAAGATGCTAGTTTCCCAACAGTTTTTTGTATCATGAAGCTCTGAACCATCTCAACCAAAAGGATGTCCATCAATCAAATAGTTCATCATTATTTGAAAAACATAGCTTTGCATGAAACAATGACACCAAACAATAAAGAGAAAAGGACTACTGAGTTAGACATCTGTTTTCCATTGGAGGGGGTGGCCGACTCAAGAAGATGGAGTTAAAGCGTAATTGGAGTTGGAAGAGTCATAACCACCTGAAAGAAAATAATCACAAGACATGGACAGATGCACCTAAAATGTATGTATCCATTAACAAATGGTTAATTGAAAGGAAGACTTCATTTTAAAACCAAAAGGATTTTGGGTTTCTTAGCTTTGGTAGTAGAATACCCGCCATCTCCTTGTTTAATACAAATCATGTTCCTAGCACTAAGACAGCAGCATCTTCAGGTGCCTTTGCAGAAGCTCTCAGCACCAGTTAATGAAGGTGACTCATGAGGGATGATCAAAGGGCTGGCTGAGATATGTGAAACAAAAGACATGTTTATTATTGTTTGTGAATAACTAGTCAGAGGCATGTTTTGGTATCATTTGGGGTATAAGTTAATCAATTTCATTTTTCACCTTTAATTTTCTATTTCTTATTTATTATATGCTGTGACTTGTGATGATGATGACTCCTATCTTCTTTAATTGCTTAATCCTTCATGACCCATAAGCAAAAGTACATAGTTATTGTGGGACAAGGAAACGAGGAAAAAGCTGGTGTGATCCCTGTAATTCATCACTAACAGAGTTCTGGAAATTCCAATTGAAGTAATATTTGATCATATCTTGCATATTAGGTACTCTAACTAAGAACTTGATCAGAATTGTCCATTGCATAAAGAGAGTGAAGAAGCTCAACAT
Organism: Vitis riparia; assembly: GCF_004353265.1. Lineage (NCBI taxonomy): Eukaryota > Viridiplantae > Streptophyta > Magnoliopsida > Vitales > Vitaceae > Vitis > Vitis riparia. The sequence goes on along the minus strand of NC_048442.1, from coordinate 4,731,736 downwards.
AACATCATTCTTCATTCCTTCTATTCAAAATTAGGAAATTAAATGAGAATGAATCAAGTTACAGTATTCGTCTTTCTTATCAAATAAACATCTAACTCTGCTGATACAAACAATGAGAGCCAAGATGGCAATGGGACTTCCTCAATGAGAAGAACAGGAACATTGTCAATTTTAAGAAAAGGATCCTGTTTTTGAAAAGGGTACATGACAGTGATCTAAGTGATCATCCCAACAGCAACACCATGTATACCGAAGATATAAGAAAAACCAAAACAAGAACAAAATGAAATCAAAATTAGGAAAGAAATAAATGCAGTAAAATCATAACAAAGATGCTATATTCCTGTATCCTTCCTTTCAAATGTGGCTAATTGGTGATCTCTCCCTTCATGCAAGCAGAAGCACAGTAAACACCATCTCTGGTAAACTGCTGACTGCAAAACCAAAACAGAGCAACCTCAGTCAATCATGACCTAACTTGACCAATTCAGTACTAGAAAGATAGAAGCAACCTCAGTCAAACACCATCTTCTACTTGCCATCTCCCTGTTCAATACCAGTTAAGTTCTCAGGCACTAAAAGAGCAGCATCTTCCTCACTCCACCTTCCATCCTCAACAACCTTTGAAATAATTTTATTACAAATTAAAGCAACAAATGCCTTAGTTATCGAAAAGTATAAGCCCAAAGAAAACATACCTGTTACTTTCTGGTTAGGTATAAGATATCACACATTTCAACCTCATACGACCTACAAAATGATGTAAGAACAACTTGTAATTTGCAGATTACGAAGAGCATCTCCTCTGTCGTACCCTCAGAAAATGGACCAAAGCAATTAAAAGATTTCTCTAACCATAAATGTGCCCATGTATGCTTATGTAAGAGAAAATCAGAAATCAGCCTTGCCCATTCGAAAGGTAACGTAACTGAGTCATTGAGAATATATAAGTGACTTTGTTTGGTATGAGCTACCTGGGAAGAAATCATTGTTCATTCTTGATATCTTTGTTCCCGATTTGTACCAAACAAACAGAGCATAAAATTGACTTTTGTTAAAGTATAATTCTTGAATAGACTTGAGAAGTGTATAAAGATTCTTATGATTGTCCATGAGTAGAACTATTGTGATCGTCCAAGGGGAGTTGATCTTGGGTGTTGAAAATTACCAATGAAAGAGAGGGCATGTAACTTGGCTTGTCTTCCATGGGGAGTCATTGAAGAAAGATCATTGCCAATCTAGTGAGAAAATCATATTGAAAGCCTGTAGTAAATATCAATAAATTAGTCCATGGAACAGAATTAGAGGCTCATGAGTATATGTAATAAGACATGATTGAAATAGAACAGTTCCCAATGACCAGAACCTAGGGGTGCTTTGGCTACTTTCTTCTGCAAGTACAAGAAGACCTCAATATGCTGTATCATGACAAGAGGGTAAAGTAGAAGCAAGTGCCATTCCAAATAAACACAAATTGGACTTAAAATAGTAACCAAAACAAATTGAATAATAGGCTCTTTTGGAGGGATCCCTTTTTCTAATTTCATAAATTCTCATATTCTAATTTTGTTTCAAAGTCACAGATGTAAAATAAATTCATATAAATTATTTCTATTTACCTTATATATTTCTCATTATAAAAAAAATGTGTTTCTCATAAGAAATCTTTAATGTTCTTCCTGGATACTTAATATGAGATGGGAAGAGGAGAAACGGTGATTCACTTGATATGGAAGGGAGAAAAGATACAATATCTTGATTCTGATTCAACTCCTTTGAAAAAATAACTTGCAGAAGGCTCCAAATAAGATCCCATATAATTCTAAATTGTTTACATACAATAGTTAGACCTAGAGCGTATTTCTGATGCAGGTAAAATTCCAAGCACGTTTGATCAGAGACATAGATAGGCAATATCAAAGGTATTAGAAGATGTACGAGTGTCTAAATCATTAATATTCCAAAGCAAATACATAAACTTGCAAAACCTTTTGTTTTAATATTCATGTAATTTAGAGGCCAAACAAGGTTAATAAAGTCATCAAATTAAATCTTTGGTAATGGTACATTTTTGTTAGGCATTGACTTACAACATGAAATTACACTGGCCTTATGGTACCACAAATACAAATCTAAAATAGGTCATGAAAAGGAAATAAAGCAATTAAAATGTTTAAGTTACCATAAGCTACCAGAAATTCGTCCATGTCTGCCCATTGTAAAGGTAAATTGAATGAGTCTTTGAAATATTTCAATCGTCAATGTTAAAATGAAAGTACCTATTGTTAGTCTTTCCAGGGGGAGACTCATCAAATATTGTTTCATTGGAAAGATCATAGTCATATATCAAGAACACAAGTCTCTTATACGTGGAGGGCTACTTGGCACCATGTCTGTCAGACCATAGGAAGTGGAATCTTACAAGTTTGTGTATAAGGAGACTTGTGTTAACCTGAGAAACATAAATATGTTACCACAATAGAAATGATTAGAAATTCAGCTGCACAAATTTAGCTACTTTAATAAATTGCCACATCAATTTTTGGGAAGTGTAGAACAAGTACCTGACTGACGGTATTTAGCATACTGAAGTCATTATGTGTGTGGAATCACCACCTTCATGAGTAATTTAGTAGAGCACACCACCTATCACTATGCGTGGAATGTGAGCTATATATTCCCAATCTTGGCCTTTCTCAAATTGGCACCCATCCTCCAGCAAAGGACAACTCTTGATTTTCATAAAAGAGAGGGAGTTTGGCAGTCTCTCTTTTGTCAAGCATTGGAGATGATAGCAATTGGACATAGACAATTCTTTGAGAGAGGTGAGGTATTGAAGACCTACTTCTCTCAAAGATTCGAGCACAGGGAGGTAGGTCATCTCTAAATTTTTAAGAGAGGTAAGATGTTGAAGCCCCTCTTCTCCAAAGGATTGGAACTTAGGGCAGTTGAAGATGGATAATGTTGTTAGAGAGGTAAGTTGTTGTAGCCCCTTGCTGTCCAGAGACTTGAGATTCAGAAGACCACGTATAGAAAGAGAGGTAAGTGTGGAGGGTAGCAGGACTCGTTGGGAAATGATTCCATGTCTTGGCATCCAGCACTGATTGTGAATTTTGTAAGAGAGGCCAGTCTTTGCAAACCCCAGTCCACCTGAGATGTGAGTTGGTTGCAGGATGAAATTTCAAGTTCACGTAGGTTGGAGGGCAAACCATCTCTCTGAAACAACAATTCTGGACAATCTATTAACCTCAATTTCTGCAACGATGAGTGTGTGTGCGCCAGCAACTTCAGCTTCCTACATCTGGAGATCCCATAGCGTGCAGACTCGAGAGCGGGCAATTCAATATATATCAGATCAGGGCAGTCTTCGATAGTTAAATAATTAAGAGACATGGGATCCCCCTCTGAAACGGAGATGGAGAGGAATTCAAGCCCTTCAAAATCAGAGATGTCGAGTCTGTTCAACCGTGGGAAGATGCTTAATGAGAAAGATAGTGAGAAAGAATTACAGTTCCCAAAACCACTAATGAACAAAAATACAAGGAATGGATGGTGGGATCTCAATAGTGCACGCAGGACAAACTCCAGTTTGGTACACTTCGAGATATCTAGTGACTTCAATGTAGTGGGTAAACCAACACTATGCAAGGGTCTGGAGAAACGACAACTTGTGATGCGCAAATGTTAGAGAAGACAAGTGCTTCTTTGTAGCATTGCCTCCTCCAATACCCACTCTATCGAATCACATTCTCTGATTGTTAGCATCTGTATTCGTGGTGGCATTTCCTCCCATTGAGAGATGTCTGAAATTTCAATTTCTGAAGTTTGGAGATTAGTGAACCCACAAGCTGGCCTTTTCAAGCGAAATTTACAATGATACGACATTTTCCATTCACGGATTTGAGGAGCTCGGAGGGAGCCCACAAGCAACTCACAACGAATGATTTGAAGTTTCTTCAATGAACGAAGCTGTTTTGGTAATTTCCCAGTGAGTTTGGGACATTCATTTATACAAAGCTTCTGAAGACGAGGGAATTCTCCACGTCTGCATCCACAGCATAACCATTTATAGAGTTTGTAGGGACAGGAAGGAGGGCTTAATTGTGTTGGAGGAAGAAGCATTCCCATAAAATTCACTACCCACCATTTTAACTCCTTTCATTTCTAAGATAGAAAGATGTTTAAGAGAGGGTAGCTGCCCGAGTGTGCAATGACGAGCAATTGTTACAATTCTGAAGCCCCAGGTCAACAAGATTGAAGAATGAAGGATCTCCTACCCAATTTGGAAAGCTTAAACCACTAAAAGAATAAATATGGAGTCTCTTGAGGTTTGTATGTGGCTGTAAGCTGTTGAGTATATCCCTTCTATTTTGCACAACACCACCAAGGTCAGTGTTCTCATAATCCCACTCAAACTTCAACTCATCAAGGTACTTTTTATCCTTCATGTTAGCTTCTAATGCATCCCTATCACATACTACATTCCCCAACTTTGAAATGACAAGACTTCCCGAAAGCTCCCTCAATGCTCCCAATCTTAACCCACCATTTTGGCCCACAATAAATGTAGAAAGTGATTGTAAATTCTTTAGCATACATGTATCACTTGGCATCTCTTTCAACCCAGTACCAATAATATCAAGGTAACGCAAATTAATCAATTTTTCCATCCTTGAGGGTAATTCAATGAGACAATGACATCCCAATAACATCATTGTTTGTAAATTATATAAGTTACAAACTGATTCAGGCAACATTTGAATCCTTGTCCTAGAGAGATCCAAGTAGCGCAAGTGTTTCAACTTCTCAATCGAATGAGGCAAATCAGTAATAAGATAAGCATTCAAACACAACACTCGTAAACATTTCATTTTCGGCAATAGATGGTGTAGAACTCTATTACTTAAAAAGTTATATTGAAAGTACTGATATTTGCTTCTTGGTAAAAATGTTCGGAGACACTTAATTTGAGAAAGTGGATCAAATCTCTCATAGACATCATATTCATTAATCAAATATGATAAATGACGAGTTTTCTCCGAGACTCTGTATATCTTACCATCCTCCAAAGAAGTAGAAAATTCTCCTGATACCAATTGTGCCATGTCATTAACGAGGTTGTGCATTACAAAACATGAGTCATTGCTAATTGAATTTTGAAAAAATGACTTTAACAGAAGTTCTTGAAAGTACAAATTACCTACCTCTTCCATTCTTTTCTTGCTTTTTGATTGTTCCAACAAACCTTCTGCCATCCATAACAAAACAAGCTTCTCCTTTTCGAATTCGTAGTCTTTGGGAAAGATTGAACAATAAGAAAAACAACGTTTTAGATGTGAAGGAAGGTAATAATAACTCAACCTCAGAGCAGGAAGAACCGCATCTGTGGGCAAATCCCATAATTCACTGTTTAATACATCATCCCATTCTCTTGCTTCAACCTTGGAGTGTAGGAGACTCCCCATTGCTTTTATAGCCAGCGGTAGACCTTGGCATTTGTGGACAATCTTTTCTCCGATTTCTTCTAGTTGTGGATGCCCACTTGAGTCTCCATTTTCAATGAGTATGGACTGCACGCATGGCAGATGCAACATTGGTGCTTCGCGTAGTTACAATAATCTTGCTTCCCTTTGCACCGACTATGAGTGGAGTTCGTAGCGTATCCCAGTCACAAGAGTCTTCGTTCCAAACATCATCCAGGACAAGTAAAAAATTCTTCATATTAATTCTCTCCTTCAGTTGAACCTGAAGTAGATTTAGATCAGTGGTACTGGACGTGGATGAATTGACCGCCTCGAGAATTGTTTTCGTAACTCTGATAGGATCAAATTCTTCGGAAACACAAACCCATGCCCTGATTTCGAAGTGTTCCTTCACCCTTTGGTCATTGTAGAGCAGCTGGGCAAGTGTGGTTTTGCCCGTGCCACCCATGCCGACTATGGAGATCACACCCATCGCATCAGTACTCCTTGCATTATCGGACAGCAACAGTTGAACCATCTCCTCCTTAATTTGATCCCTGCCATAGACAAGAGATTCATCTACCAAAGAAGTAGAAGGCCACCTTTGTGACAGTTTCTCGCCATCACCTTCTTTCAACCCAAGGACGTCTCTGTCTCGTGCCATATCTTCTAGTCTATCAATGATCTCCTCCACCCTAGACTCTATGCCCTGACCATCAAATGGAGCGAGAACCCAGGTTGACATGTCCATGATGTTACCCACCTGACTTGTGCTGGTTTGGGACTCCGCAGCTTCCACCTTGTGTCGCAAAGCCTCTGTGGCGATCTCATCCAATATGTCCTCCGCATTATACACGGCCTCTTTCAGCAAGACCAGCCACTTCTTCACATATGGATTTGTAAACTGTTTGACCTCAGCATCGTTAAGCACTGCATGGACGACCAGCAACTTCCTTTCCAACTTCTTCAGGAGCGCATCGCTGAGCTTCTGCCCCCGGATGAAGCTCACAACCTCGCGAGAAGCCAACCTGTCAAATAGAACTTGGAGAGAAGCTGAGAGAAACGCACCTCCAACTAAAGGCCCTGCCATTTCTGTTTCTCTTGCAAAGGAGGTGAAAGATGAATCGAGGGAAGAAGAAAGCAAGCAGACCCAAAATGAAACCTCCAAACCAGAAAAAAAATTGTAGAGAAAATCCAACTTGTTGACGGTAAAGGAACTTTGGATTCCAAAGTTTTCATGGTAGACCCCCCCCCATATGCCAGCTTTCTTTGCCGACAACAAATTTCATTGGTCAATATATAGAAAATGAAAATTTTATTGAAGATTTTCATCCTTCGTACATGATTTTCCTTCCATTGTGATAAAAACGTAGACTTAATTGAAGCTTCATGAAAGCCATCTTCTGACTTTTTCTGGATTTCATTATTGATTAAATGAGAAGTTTTGGTTGTAAATCAAGGTATTTTGAGAATTAAATGAGATTTATATAAAAAAATATATATGAAAATTTACTTTTATTGTGTGCTTAATATACAAGTAAGGTGAAACTAACAATTTTTTAGGGATAATATAAATATTTTTCTCATCAGATTGATCATCAAACCAAATCAAATTATCAGGTTTTGATTTGGATCAAGGGTTAAATCTTGGGGGATCATGATTAAAGAATGATATTATAAATATATAATTTATACATCAATTAAAAATAACTCACAAAAATTAAAATTATTTGTAAATATTTAAAATAATTGAAATATTTTATCATTTTATGTTTAATATTATTATATTAAATCGTGATAAGAATAAAAATAAATTTATTAATATTTTTATTTTACTAGTTACTAAAAATATTATATTTAATTATTGAAAGAATGTATTATATATAAAAAATAGAATAAGATTTTGATATTTATTTTTTTCATTTTATATTGTATAAATCTTGTTAATACTTTAGTGTGAATATATACATGAATATCCAATATATTCATTTTAATATGAATATTAAACCCAAATTGTATAAGTTTAATTTTTAGGGAAATTGGTTGTTTAACAAGATCGATGGTTCAAGTGGTCCACTGGGTAAGATTGTTCAATTTCTCAATAGTAGGATGATTGGTCGATATTCCAACACGTCGAATTATCCAATTTGGTTCAATTTTTAAAACCTTAATTAATAAGCAACAACATGCAATTTCTAGATGGATTATGATTCTTATATCAATTTTCAATAGAATCGTTAATGCATAAAGTTTTTTCATATATAGATACTATGGATTTGTTTGGCAAATTTTGAAAAACAATTCTTAGTTATTTTGAGGAATAAAATTCTATTTGAAAACTCAAATATATATATATATATATATATATATATAAAAGGCTTTATTAATTTATTTTTCATAAAAGTATCGTGCATTTATGTATAATTCAAAAGTTTTTAAAATATTTTACATTTTTTCAATTGTTACTCACAACTCAAGCATGCACAAAAAAATAACTAAAAACATCTCAAATTTATTATAAAAAAGTTATTTTTAGAATACATGCTCAAAAATTATTTTGTATAAAAAATGTTCTATAGAAAAAAAATAAAAATTCAAAAATCATTACTAGGCAAGCCTATGCTACTGTGGATGCTTTGGACAAATGAAAAAGAAAAATGGTATTTTTCAATACCATTTGAAATCATGAAAAGACCATAACCTTGCATACAATATATGGGTCAAGGCCTTCAAAAAAATTAATTTCTTTTTATTTGGATATCTAACTTGGGATTCAAGGTTTAATTAGGAATTTGGTCATTCATCACCATTTTCATTGGTTGAAATTCTTTGGTAGACTTGGTTGTTGACTTGGTGGTTCACATTAAGCCATATGGACTTCAGACCCACCCACCAGATATGAATGAAAATAAAGGCAAATAAAAAGCTATTTTCAAGAACCATTACCAAACAAGCCTATGTTGTTGTGGATGCTTTGGACAAAATGAAAAAAAAATGGTATTTTAATACTATTTGAAATCATAAAAAGACCATAACCTTGCATACAATATATATGGGTCAAGGCCTTTTCAAAAAAATAATTTCTTTTTATTTGGTCATTCAGCACCATTTTCATTGATGAAATTCTTTCTTAGACTTGGTTGTTGACTTGGGAATTCACATCAACCCATATGGACTTCAGATTCACCTACCATAGAAATATGAAAATAAAGGCAAATATGAAAGGCAAGTGGTGGTGATAGCAAGGGTCTCCAACGGGCTGGGCTGGACTGGCCGGCCCGGAGGAGTAAGGCCCATGGCCTAGCCCAGGCGGGCCACTGAGCCCGTTGATTGGTCAACGGGCTGGCCAGGCCGGGCCCTTGGTAAATCTAAGGCCGTGGCCCAGCTCGTGGGCCCTCAAGTTGGGCGAGCTGGGCGGGCTGGGCGGGCTTTGGGTAAAAATTAAAATACTTTTGAGTTTTGAAGGGAAGAGGAAATCCCCTTCCCTTATGGATCCATAAGCATTCAAGGAGAGCTAGCCACCAACTGAGCTGACCCTCTTTTGTGTAACTATTTTGCATTAGTTATATATATATTAGAAATGTTGTATGATTTTTGAAAAAAAATAAAAGTGAGTTGGCTGTTCAACGGTCACATGACCGTTGAACATGTCACTCATAATTCATAAATATCAAATATATGACCGTTGAACGGTCTTGACATTTAAAAAACAAATAAATAAATCCTAATATTTAAATCCCTATAAATATTAAATACCCTCAATTTTTTTCTATTCTTTCAACTCTTAAGCTCTCTCCCATTCCACAATATTTCTAATTATTGCATTTTGTCTCAAATTATTCAATATTATTGGTGGTGAAAAACAAGCATTGGTGGTTCAAAAAGTTCAAATTTGAAGGAATTTCTACTTTGGTTCTCCAATTTAGTAACATACTTCACCTTTTCTTTTATTTATTTGTTACATTTTAATTTTACATTTATTATTTTTAGCATAATATTTTATCAATAATTATAATTATGGTAAGTGGTTCTTGTTCTTCATCTAATGCATGTGATAGCAAAAAATTTACTTCAAATATATGGAATTTTTTGATAGAATAGAAATAAATTTAGAAAATAATAAAAAGAAATAAAAGCAAAATGTAAATTTGTAACAAACTTCTTAATGGTGGCTCAAATGCAGGTACAAGTCATTTAAAAAGGCATCATGAAAATTGTAAAACTAAAAATAATGTAGATATTAGAAATTATATACAATTAGGTAAAGATGAAAGTGAAAATTTAAAAACATTTTCTTATGATGAATCTTATTGTCGTGAAGAAATGATTGGTTATATAATAAGAGCAGAACAACCTTTCAATTTCATGGAAACTCATGATTATACGGGAACAATGCAACAAGCTGTTAATCCTCAGTTTCAAGGTTGCTCTGAAAATACAGTTAAAAGAATTCTTATAAAAAATTTGAAACACAAAAGAAAATTTAAAATTTTTTTTGCAAATTTTGAAGAAAAATTTGTTTAACATCTGATATTTGGACATCTTTAACTCACAGTGGTTTTTTATGTATAACTGCTCATTATATTGATAATGAATGGAAATTAAATAAAAGAATTATTTCATTTAAAATAATAATGCTCCACATAATGGTAAAAATATAGCATCTTTAATAAATGATGAAATTATAAATTTTGGCATTCGTGATAAAATATTTACAATACATTAGATAATGCTTCTAATAATGATGCAGTAGTATCTAGATTAAACGATATTGCCAATAAAAGAAGATCAATGTAAATATTTCATGTGCATTGTGTGCACATATTTTAAATTTAATTGTAAAAGATGGATTAAAACACGTTAATGATACATTATAAAAAATTAGAGGCATTGCTGCGGGTCTTAATAGTTCTCAAGCAAAACATGAATTATTTTTTGATTGTTGCAAAATGTTAAATATGAAAAAAGAAATATAAATTTGGATATGCCCACTAGATGGAATTCCACTTATAAATTTTACAAACTATTATAAAATATAGAAAAATAGTAGAACTATATGAAATACAATTAATTAGCAATGATTATGAAGCAGATATTGATGTATTAAATGATTATATTGGCATATTACAGATCTTTTAAGAGATCTTTTTGAAGTATTTGATTCTATTCAGAAGAAAATATGCTTGTCGATATGGAAAAACTAAAATCATCAAGATCTCATGGATTTGCAATAGTTCGCCATCACCGCCAAGAGATAATGATTAAAATATTTTACTAAATGTATGTCATATTTTTATTTTTATTTTTGTGGTTGAAAAGTACAAATGATTGACAAATAAATAGGTGACAACCTAGTTGGGATGTATTTATTTTATAGTGATGTAAACTTTTCCCACATTTTCAAATGTAATGTATACATTCAATGAATAAAATAGTTAGTAATGAATATTTTATTAATGTAGCCTTTTCTATTTCTTGAACATTTTTTTTATATATATATTTTTTAAGTGGCGGGCCTACGGGCCGGGCCGGGCCTAAATTGGGGCCCATGGCCCGGCCCATCTAGAAATAGGCTCGGGCTTTCCGGGCTCGGGCTGGGCCGGGCCGGGCCATGGGCTTTTTGGAGACCCTTAGGTGATAGGAAGACTCTTATCAATAACTTTTGTCAGGTACTGGAGCTATAGGGCGGCTGTAGACCAATGTCATCCTGAATCTTATCATCCCTGTTATTGACTACTGGGGTTATAGCTTAAGAAAATATCGTCAATCAATCAAATGATGCATCCGCAAATCAAGTCTCCAGCAAAATTCAAATTATTATTTGAATTTGTAGTTTGACATCCACACACATTCTTTCCACATCATTTGATGGCCCTTTATAGATTATCTATAAATTCAGAGTACTTTGGATTTGAGGGCCATGAAGGAAAAAAAAGGACAGTGGTAAAAGAAGGAAAAAGTGGAACTGTAATTAGCTTGGCCCTTGAGAAATAATTTTTGGGCACACTGTTCCATCATTTGGCCATAACCAAAATCCTCAATGTGTCAAAGCTATGTTGTACAAAATTCCTTACAGGTTAATATTTGTCGACACACTTCTGCCATGAATACATAAGCCGGTTGTATTAGAGCTCTCCACATTACTGAGACAAATGGGCTCCTGCATGAAATAGTTGATTTTTTCCAGGGAAAGGAAATTTGTCCTAGTTGAGTTCCAATGACCCATCCTTATATCTGCTTGCTCATTTTTCCATTTTTGGAGTTCATTCTTTTGCTCCTTAATTGTCTAAGCTTTGATGGATGCTAATCTTAAACTGTGTAGCACTAGCCAACCCTGTGGAAATGGAAAACATGGTAGTTAGGTGTGGCCAAGAAGTCTCAGAGCTTTAGACCGTTCTGAAAGAGGTAGGAATTGAAAGAAATTGTTGAAATCATGAGTGGATTTTGAAGAGATGGTGAGGAAGCCTCCAACATCAGCAAGCTTCAAGTGAGGAAAGCAGTTATGAGTAGGATGTTGGTGAAGAGACTGCAAGCTGGGGATGCCATGTTTGAGAGAGTGTCCCATGCTGTTTACTTGGCTGCGAGAGTAGTAGTGCTTGTAGGGAATGGCCCTCAAGGAAGAAAATTAGCAGAAATGGCACTCCGGCGAGTGGGAGTCGTTGATCTGACTGATAGAGTGGTGGCAGCAGCCATGTGTAGGTTCATGGGCAATGGTATGCATATCTGACTGATAACATGTGATTGGTTTGTCATGAAGAATGAAGTTAACTGCGAGGTGGAAAGAAGAAAATAATGAACACACCCTGTACGTAGTAGTGGGTGTACATTTTTGTTTTAAGTATGAACACAGGATGCAAGGTTATTAATATGAAGAAATATTTCATGAATAGGAGGGAGGGACGTTGTAAATAATATTTATAACATTTGGGATATAAATTATTGCTTTTAGGTTTCATATTCAAGTTTCTATTTCATTTGGGATATAAATTATTGCAGTGTATGAAGATATTAGGAGCTACTGGGTGCAAAGTTGGTTAGAACTATTGTGATTGTTCATATATCAAGATGGTCTGTGTCTTTGCTGTTGTCTTCCATGGGGAGAGCCATGGGTACTGTTTCATTGGAAAGAAAGATCATTTCCAAATGTCTAGTGATAAAATCAAATTGAAAGCCTGCAGGGAATATCAATAAATTAGTCCATGGAAGAGAATTTGAGGCTCTTGAGTATATATCAAGAAGATAAGTCACTTATTATAGCTGGAGAGCTGCTTGGCACCATGTCTTATGACCATAGGCAACAATGACTCCATAGTTAATTTGTGTATCAGAACATTTGAGACCAGAACTGACAATTCAATCTTAATATTGAAGCACAAGATGTTGAACATCAACTTCTGTGAAGGATTGGAGTTTAGAGCAAGTAGATATGCCCTTAAAGGAACAGTTAGATGTCAATTACAACTGACTTGAAATTGGCTAGATCGAAATGGTACTTCAAACACATATTGAGAGGTGCTTTGACTTTTTCTATGTTTCTACCTTACAAGGAAGAAAATACTTCAAAAAAATCCACATAATCATTGGTAAGTACAAGAAGACCCCAATATTCTATGTCTGCTTTCAACTGCTGTGTTGGAAGAAAAAGAAATCAGCCTTTGAAAAAAACCCTCTAATTGAAATAAGGGGGCAAATTAGCATAAAATGCTACTTTCCCATGCCACAGTATTTTGTATTATGAAGCTTTGAACCATCTCAACCCAAAGGATATCCATCAATCTAATAGTTCATCATGATTTGCAAAACACAGGTTTGCATGCAACAATGACACTAAACAATAAGATTGATGCTAGTTTCAAAGGACTACTGAGTCAGACATTTGTTTTCCGTTGGAGATGGTGCCCCAATCAAGAAGATGTTAAAGGGTGATTAGACTTGGAAGTGTCATAACCACCTGAAAGAAAACAATCAAAGACATGGACAGATGCACAAAGATGTATGTATCCATTAACAAATGGTTAATTGAGAGGAAGACATCATTTTGAAACTAAAAGGATTTTGGGTTTCTTAGCTTTGGTAGTAGCACACCCAACATCTCCTTGTTTAATACAAATCATCTTCCTAGCACTAAAACAGCAGCATCTTCAGGCGCTTACAGAAGCTCTCAGCACCAGTTAATGAAGGTGATCATGAGGGATGGTCAAAGGACTGGCTAAGATATCTGAAATAGAAGACATGTTTATTATCTGTTGTGAATAACTAGTCAGAGGCATGTTTCGGTATCATTGGGGTATAAGTTAATGGATTTCATGTTTCACCTTTAATTTTCTATTTCTTATTTATTATGTACTTTAAGCTAAGTACATAGCTGTTGTGGAACATGGAAACAAGGCTCTGTAATTCATCACTAACAATGTTCTGGAAAATTCCAATTAAAGTAATATTTGATCATATCTTGCAGATTAGGTACCCTAGAACTAAGAGCTTGAGCAAACTTGTCTATTGCGTAAGAGAGTGAAGAAGCTTAACATAACATCCTTCATTCCTTCTATTTAGAATTAGGAAATTGAATGAGAACAAATCAAGTTACAATATTCTTCAGGATGTAAAAATCTTTCTAAACATCTGACTCTGTTGATACAAACAATGGGAATTCCCCCAATGAGAAGCACAGGAACATTGTCAATTCTAAGAAAAGGATCTTGGTTCTGATTTCTAAATAGGGTACATGAGAGTGATCTAAGTGATCATCCCAACAGCAACACCATGTATACAGAAGACCTAAGAAAGACCAAAACAAGAACAAAATGACATCAAAATTAGGAAAGAAACAAATGCAGCAAAATCATAACAAAGATGCTATATTCCTGTATCCTTGCCTTTCAAATGTGACTAATTGGTGATCTCTCACTTTATGCAAGCAGAAGCACAGCAAACACCACCTCTGGTAAAATGCTGACTGCCAAACCAATACAGAGCAACCTCATTCAAACTTGACCAGACTTGACCAATTCCAGTTAAGTTTTTAGGCACTGAAAGAGCAGAACCTTCTTCATGCCACCTTCCATTCCCAACAACCTTTGAAATAATTTTGTTACAAATTTAAGTAACAAATCCTTATTTGTTGAAAAGCATAAGCCAAAAGAAAACATACCTGTTTCTTTCTGGTTAGGTATAAGATATCGCACATTTCAACCTCATACAACCTACAAAATGATGTAAAAACAACTTGTAATTTGCAGATTACGAAGAGCGTCTCCTCTGTTGTACCCTCAGAAAATGGACCAAAGCAATTCAAAAATTTCTCTAACCATAAATGTGCCCTGTATGCTTATGTAAGAGAAAATCAGAAATCAGCCTTTGCCCATTCCAAAGGTAACGTAACTGAGTCATTGAGAATATATAAGTGACTTTGTTTGGTATGAGCTACCTGAGAAGAAATCTTTGTTCATTCTTGATATCTTTGTTCCTGATTTGTACCAAACAAACAGAGCATAAAATTGACTTTTGTTAATGCATAATTCTGAATAGAGTTGAGAAGTGTATAAAGATTCTTATGATTGTCCATGAGTAGAACTATTATGATTGTCCAAGGGGAGTTGACCTTGGGTGCTGAAAATTACCAATGAAAGAGTTGAGGGCATGTAACTTGGCTGTTGTCTTCCATGGGGAGTCATTGAAGAAAGATCATTGCCAAATGTCTAGTGAGAAAATCCTATTGAAAGCCTGTAGTAAATATAAATAAATTAGTCCCTGGAACAGAATTAGAGGTTCATGAGTATATGTAATAAGACAAGTCACTCATTATACCTGGAGAGCTGATTGGCACAATGCGTTATGACCATAGGCAACAACATCTTAAAAGTTTGTGTATTAGGAGACTTGTTACCAGAACCAACAATCAAATCTTAATCTTGAAGCACAAGATGTTGAAGATCCACTTCTTTCAAGGAGGAGCTCAGGACAAGTAGATGTCATGCACAACTGACCTGAACTTGGCAAGATTGAAGTAGAACAGTTCCCAATGACCAAAACTTAAGGGTGCTTTGACTACTTTCTTCTGCAAGTACAAGAAAACCTCAATATTCTGAATCATGAAAATGCAAGGGTGAAGGTAGAGGGTGAAGTCGAAGCAGGTGCCATTCCAAATAAACACAAATTGGACTTAAAATAGTAACCAAAACAAATTGAATAATAGGCTCTTTTGGAGGGATCCCTTTTTCTAATTTCATAAATTCTCAGATTCTAGTTTTGTTTCAAAGTCACAAATGTAAAATAAATTCATATAAATTACTTCCATTTACTAGATATATTTCTCATTATGAAAAAAAAATGTGTTTCTCAGAAGAAATCTTTAATGTTCTTCTTGGAAACTTAATATGAGATGGGAAGAGGAGAAAATATACAATATCTTGATTCTAATTCAACTCCTTTGAAAAAATAACTTGCAAAAAATCAAAATAAGTATTCATATAATTCGAAATTGTTTACATGCAATAGTTAGACCTAGAGCCTATTTGTGATGTAGGTAAAATTGCAAGCACATTTCATCATAGACATAGATAGACAATACCCTAGGTATTCGAAGATGTACGAGTGTTTAAATCATTGGTATTCCACAACAAATACATAAACTTGCGAAACCCTTTTAGTCTTAATATTTATGTAATTTTTTTTTGTTTTCAGGCTTGTAGCATATGAGCAAAAAATTTGAAGTCAAAGGGCAGAGTACTCTGCATACTCATATCTCCAACAACAAGACAACAAAATTTGACATAGGGCATTACAAATTTCCAATGGAATAGTCTCTGGTGTGTGTGTTTGCTGCTGCCTTTCTAGGAGGAGACTCATCAAATATTGTTTCATTGGAAAGATCATAGGCATATATCAAGAACACAAGTCTCTTATACGTGGAGGGCTACTTGGCACCATGTCTGTCTCATGACCATAGGCAATAAAATCTTACAAGTTTGTGTATTAGGAGACTTGTGTTAACATGAGAAACATAAATATATTACCACAACAGAAATGATTAGCAATTCAGACGCACAAATTTCGCTATTTTAATTAATTGCCACATCAATATTTTTGGAATGTGGAACAAGTACCTGACTGACGGTATTTAGCACACCCAAGTCATTATGTGTGTGGAATCACCACCTTCATGAGTAATTTAGTAGAGCACACCACCTATCACTATGCGTGGAATGTGAGCTATATATTCCCAATCTTGGCCTTTCTCAAACTGGCACCCATGCTCCAGCAAAGGACAACTCTTGATTTTCAGACGAGAGAGGGAGTTTGGCAGTCTCTCTTTTGTCAAGCATTGGAGATGTTGGCAATTGGAGATAGACAATTTTTTAAGAGAGGTGAGGTGTTGAAGACCTACTTCTCTCAAGGATTCGAGCACAGGGAGGGAGTCCATCTTTAATTTTTCAAGAGAGGTAAGATGTTGAAGCCCCTCTTCTCCGAAGGATTGGAACTTAGGGCAATCGGAGATGGATAATGTTGTTAGAGAGGTAAGTTGTTGTAGCCCCTTGCTGTCCAGAGACTTGAGATTCGGAAGACCAGATATGTTAAGAGAGGAAAGTGTGGAGGGCAGTAGGGATTCCTTGGGAAATGATTCCATGTCTTGGCATCCACCACTGATTGTGAATTTTGTAAGAGAGGCCAGTCTTTGCAAACCCCAGTCCACCTGAGATGTGAGTTGGTTGCAGGATGAAATTTCAACTTCACGTAGGTCGGAGGGCAAACCATCTTTCTGAAACCACAATTCTGGACAATCTATTAACCTCAATTCCTGCAACGATGAGTGTGTGTGCGCCAGCAACTTCAGCTTCCTGCATCTGAAGATATAATTGTGTGCTGACTCAAGAGCGGGCAATTCAATATATACAAGATCAGGGCACTTTCGGATATCCAAACGATTAAGAGAAGTGGGATCCCCCTCTGAAATGGAGATGGAGAGGAATGCAAGCCCTTCAAATTCAAGGATGTGCAAATGAGTCAACCGTGGGAAGATGCTTAATGAGAAAGATAATGAGAAAGAATTACGGCTGGTAACATAAAAAATGTATAAATATTCAAGGAATGGAAGGTGGGATGTCAATAGCGCAGGCAGGAGAAACTCCAGTTTGGTACACTCCCAGATAATTAGTGACTTCAATGTGGTGGGTAAACCAACACTGTGCAAGGGTCTGGAGAAACGACAACTTGTGATGTGCAAATGTTGGAGAAGACATGTGCTTCCTTGTAGCATTCCCTCCTCCAATACCCACTCTATCGAATCACATTCTCTGATTCTTAGCGTCTGTATTCGTGGTGGCAGTTCCTCCAATTGAGAGATGTCTGAAATTTCAATTTCTGAAGTTTGGAGATCAGTGAACCCACCAGCTGGCCTTTTCAACCGAAATTTACCATGATACCCCATTTTCCTTTCACGGATTTGAGGAGCTCGGAGGGAGCCCACAACCAACTCGGAACTACTGATTTCAAGTTTCTTCAATGAACGAAGCTGTTTTGGTAATTTCCCAGTGAGTTTGGGACATTCATTTATACAAAGCTGCTGAAGACGAGGGAATTCGCCACGTCTGCATCCACAACATAACCATTTCTCCCAGTTGTACATCCTCTCGAACCTTAGAGTTTGTAGGGACGGGAAGGAGGGCTTAATTGTGTTGTAGGAAGAAGCATTCCCATAAAATTCACTACCCACCATTTTAACTCCTTTCATTTCTAAGATAGAAAGATGTTTAAGAGAGGGTAGCTGCCCGAGTGGTGGCAATGACGAGCAATTGTTACAATTCTGAAGCCCCAGGTCAACAAGATTGAAGAATGAAGGATCTCCTACCCAAGCTGGAAAGCTTAAACCACTAAAAGAATTGATATGGAGTCTCTTGAGGTTTGTATGTGGCTGTAAGCTGCTAAGTATATCCCTTCTATTTTGCACAACACCAACATCAGTGTTCTCATTATCCCACTCAAACTTCAACTCATCAAGGTACTTTTTATCCTTCATATTAGCTTCTAATGCATCCCTATCACATACTACATTCTGCAGCTTTGAAATGACAAGACTTCCCGAAAGCTCCCTCAATGCTCCCAATCTTAACCCACCATTTTGGCCCACAATAAATGTAGAAAGTGACTGTAAATTCTTTAACTTACATATCTCACTTGGCATCTCTTTCACCGAAGAAGTATAACGAATATCAAGGTAGCGCAAATTAATCAATTTTTCCATCCTTGAGGGTAATTCAACAAGCCAATAACATCTTGATAACATCATTGTTTGTAAATTGTATAAGTTACAAACTAATTCAGGCAACTTTTGAATCGTTGTCATTGAGAGATCCAAGTAGCGCAAGTGTTTCAACTTCTCAATCGAATGAGGCAAATCAATAATACGATAATTATTCAAACACAACACTCGTAAACATTTCATTTCCGGCAATAGATGATGTAAAACTCTATTACTCAAGTATGAATAATAATATTTTCTTCTTGGTAAAAATGTTCGGAGACACTTCATTTGAGAAAGTGGATCAAATCTCTCATATACATCATATCCACTAATCAAATATGACAAATGATGAGTTTTCTCCGAGACTCTGTGTATCTTACCATCCTCCAAAGAAACAGAAAATTCTAGGGATGCCAATTGTGCCAAGTCATTAACGAGGTCGTGCATTACAAAACATGACTTATTTCTTATTGAATTTTGGAAAAAGGACTTTGATAGAAGTTCTTGAAAGTACAAATTACCTACCTCTTCCATTCTTTTCTTGCTTTTTGATTGTTCCAACAAACCTTCTGCCATCCATAACAAAACTAGCTTCTCCTTTTCGAATTTGTAGTCGTTGGGAAAGATTGAACAATAAGAAAAACAGCGTTTTAGATGTGAAGGCAGGTAATAATAACTCAACCTCAGAGCAGGAAGAACCGCATTTGTGGGCAAATCCCATAATTCACTGTTTAATACCTCATCCCATTCTCTTGCTTCAACCTTGGAGTGTAAGAGACTCCCCATTGCTTTTATAGCCAGCGGTAGACCTTGGCACTTGTGGACAATCTTTTCTCCGATTGCTTCTAGTTGTGGATGCCCACTTGAGTCTCCACTTTCAAATGCAAGTTTTTTGAACAGGGACCAACCATCTTCAGAGGATAACCCACCTAAACAATGAGTATGGACTGCACGCATGGCAAATGCAACATTGGTGCTTCGCGTAGTTACAATAATCTTGCTTCCCTTTGCCCCGACAATCAGTGGAGTTCGTAGCGCATCCCAGTCACAAGAGTCTTCGTTCCAAACATCATCCAGGACAAGTAAAAATTTCTTCATATTAATTCTCTCCTTCAGTTGAACCTGAAGTAGATTTAGATCAGTGGTATTGGACGTGGATGAATTGATTGCCTCGAGAATTGTTTTCGTAACTCTGATAGGATCAAATTCTTCGGAAACACAAACCCATGCCTTGAGATCGAAGTGTTCCTTCACCCTTTGGTCATTGTAGAGCAGCTGGGCAAGTGTGGTTTTGCCTGTGCCACCCATTCCGACTATGGAGATCACACCCATCGCATCAGTACTCCTTGCATTATCGGACAGCAACAGTTGAACCATCTCCTCCTTAATTTGATCCCTGCCATAGACAAGAGATTCATCTACCAAAGAAGTGGAAGGCCACCTTTGTGACAGTTTCTCGCCATCACCTTCTTTCAACCGAAGGACGTCTCTGTCTCGTGTCATATCTTCTAGTCTATCAATGATCTCCTCCACCCTAGACTCTATGCCCTGACCATCAAATGGAGCGAGAACCCAGGTTGACATGTCCATGATGTTACCCACCTGACTTGTGCTGGTTTGGGACTGCACAGCTTCCACCTTGTGTCGCAAAGCCTCTGTGGCGATCTCATCCAATATGTCCTCCGCATCATACACGGCCTCTTTAAGCAAGACCAGCCACTTCTTCACATATGGATTTGTAAACTGTTTGACCTCAGCATCGTTGAGCACTTCATGGACGACCAGCAACTTCCTTTCCAACTTCTTCAGGAGCGCATCGCTGAGCTTCTGCCCCCGAATGAAGCTCACAACCTCGCGAGAAGCCAACCTGTCAAATAGAACTTGGAGAGAAGCTGAGAGAAACGCACCTCCAACTAAAGCCCCTGCCATTTCTGTTTCTCTTGCAAAGGAAGTGAAAGATGAATAGGGAAGAAGAAGTAAGCAGACCCAAAATGAAACCTCCAAACCAGAAAGGATTATAGAGAAAATACAACTTCTTGATGGTACAGGAACTTTGGTTCCAAAGTTTTCATGGCAGACCCCCATATGCCAACTTTCTTTGCTCTTCATTGGTCAATATATAGAAAATGAAAATTCGATTGAAGATTTTCATCCTTTGTACATGATTTTCCTTCCATTGTGATAAAAACGTAGACTTAATTGAAGCTTCATGATAGCCATCTTCTGACTTTTCTGGATTTCATTATTGATTGAATGAAAAGTTTTGGTTGTAAATCAAGGTATTTTGAGGATTAAGTGAGATTTATATAAAAAAAAATTATGAAAATCTACTTTTATTGTGAGCTTAATATACAAGTAAGGTGAAACTAACAATTTTTTAGGGCTAATATAAATATTTTTCTCATCGGATTGATCATCAAATCAAAAAAAATTATCAGGTTTTGATTTGGATCAACGGTTAAATCTTGGTCGGATCATAATTAGAGGATGATATTATAAATATATAACTTATACATTAATTAAAAATAACTCACAAAAATTAAAATTATTTGTAAACATTTAAAATAATTGAAATATTTTACCATTTTATGTTTAATATTATTATATTAAATCATGATAAGAATAAAATATAAATTTATTAATATTTTTATTTTACTAGTTAGTAAAAATATTATATTTAATTATTAAAAGAATATATTATATATAAAAAAATAGAAGAAGATTTTTCTATTTATTTTTTTCATTTTATATTGTATAAATCTTGTTAATACTTTAGTGTGAATATATAAATGAATATCCAGTATATTCATTTTATATATATATATATATATATATATATATATATAAACCATGTTTAGGGGAAAAATGGAAATGGTTGCCACTTTTACATTTAAGGGGAAAGCAAGTGGGGGCAATGCAGTTTATATATATATATATATATATATATATATATATATAGATATTTCAAGAAACAAAAAATAAGGTATAGCAACCTAGGAAATAGAAGAAAAATACCCAATAGTGTTCAACTAATTCTTATAGGACCAACTAATTTAAGCGGCTAGGCTTGCTTAATGTCACAAGCTTATTCAAATGAGCCTCCCCATGGCCTTATATAGAGCCAGGAAGCTTCTAGAGACTCCTAGAGTGGGAAGAGTGTGGAAAGTTCTAGAGAAGCCTGGAGGAATCCACACAATTCTACACCATGGTGGAAGGCACGAGAGGAGTTCGGGACTTTCTAGAGAAATCTAGAAGACTCTTGTATATACTTGTATATAGGCTTGTACCTAGAATGGTGTAGGACATTCTAGAATAGTCTTGAGTTGTAAGGAACCCTCCAAGGTTCTAGAGAGTTCCATTGGTGCCTATAAATAGGTGAGGGCCTCATTTGGCCAAGGCACCAAGCAAGTGAGCATCCAAGCACTTGTAAAGGTTTTCTTGAGTTAGTGAAAGCTTCCATTCTTTCAAGAGTTGCCTACCAAGCTTCTTAAGCTTTCGAGTCGCGAGTGTCTTAGCCGAGCAAGCTAAGCATTAGGAGCAAGGCTGACTTAGCAAGATCAAGCGTCTTGGCTTGTCTAAGTGTCACACGAGCTTAGTGAACGACTAAGTCCGTGACATTAAGCTTTTAATAAATTGGTTATTCAAAATAGTATTAGAGTTTAATTCGGTAGGAGGTCTTATTGAATAATTATTTATATTGTTTATCTCTCCACGTTGTGGCACATGAGCGAGGCTGGTAAGAGCATAATATGCATATTGAAGATAAATTCTATAAATTTAAATTTTTAGAAATTTTGGTTATTTAACAAAGTCAATAGTTCAAGTGGTTTACTATCAATTTAAAGGGTAAGATTGTTCAATTTCTTAACAGTAGGATGATTGGTCGATATTCCAACAAGTTGAATTGTCCAATTGGGTTCAATTTTAAAACCTTAATTAATTAGAAGGAACTACATGCAATTTCTAGATGGATTATGATTCTTGTATTGAATTACAATAAAATCGTTAATGCATGAAATTTTTTTATATATAGATACTATGGATTTGTTTGGAAAATTTTGAAAAACAATTCTTAGTTATTTTGAGGAATAAAATTCTATTTGAAAATGAAAATGTGGAAAATAGTTTTATTGGTTTATTTTTCATAAAAGTACTATAATTCAAAAGTTTTCAAAGTGTCTTACATCTTTTTAATTGTTACAAAAAATAACTAAAAACATATTAAATTTGTTATAAAAAAAACTTATGTTTAGATTAAATTCTCAAAAAATTATTTTCTATCAAAAATGTTTTATAAAAATAAAAACCATTTTCAAGAATCATTACTAAGCAAGCCTTTGCTACTGTGGATGCTTTGGACAAAATGAAAAAGAAAAATGGTATTTTTCAATACTATATGAAATCACAAAAAGACCATAACCTTGGGATTCGAAGTTTAATTAGGGATTTGGTCGTTCAACACCATTTTCCTTGGTTGAAATTCTTTGGTAGACTTGGTAGTTCACATCAAGCCAGAGGGACTTCATACCCACCCACCAATTATATATCTTTTACTAATCTAAAGGGTTCTTTGAAAATGCATGAAGAAATGTTGGGCAGGTTTGTTGAAACCTGAGATGAGCAAGCTTTCTAGTCAAAGGCTCATCTTAAAAGGGCACCAATGGAGGAGACGAAAAGCATCATGGTAGAGGGAAAAATTATGGCTCAAGAAAAAATAAGCAAAATGGAAACCAAAGTCAATTCAATGAGAAGCACTTCAATGGAGGTAATGACGGTCTCCCCACTTGCTATAATTGTAAAAAGAAAGGTCGTGTTGATGTGAAAAACAAAATCCTAATATTCTTTGTTGCTTGATTAATTTGAAAAGAAATACAAGCATAGAAAAAAAAGGATATCTGTACAAGTCTTATAATAATGCAAATCTCCCTGAAGAAAAGGATGATGATGAAATAATGAAAGAAGAAATTTTGTTTATTTCTTATCTCACTGCCACTGTAAAGTGTTTGGTATCTTGATCATGACTGTAGTAACCACATGAGCGGTGACAAAACTATTTTTGTTAATCTTGATGAATTTATGAAATCTTAGGTTTGCATGGAGATTGTGTAGTAAATGAGGTATTACCATTGACAACCTCCCAATTTGGTAAGAAAAACCATTTGGGGTTGGCAATTTTGATATGACACGAGAACACCACTTGAAGGCAATATGAATTTTAACGAATTCAGGTTAGGTATAATTGTATTCATGTAGTAAATATGTGTAGACCCTCTATTTTGTCCTACTAGCACATGTCCTATTACATGTTCATTTGGCACTTTACAAATAATTCCTCGATGGCCCATTAGACACCACCTTGGAGACTATGGTTGAGGGACTCATTTGACCCCATTGTGATTCTGGGCAGCCTTAATTTAGACTTAGGTTTTTTTTTTTTTTTTTCCTTTTTTGTTAGGCCCATTTAGATGCACTTGGTCCATTAGATACCACCTTAGGCCCACTTAGGCACTCTACGCCCATTTAGATACATTTGGCCCATTAGGCACCACCTTAAGCCCACTTAGGCACCCTAGGCCCATTTAGATGCACTTGGCCCACTTAGGCTTATCTAGGCACACTCTATCTCACTTAAGTCGCCTTTCAGGTAATTTTTGCATGTTTGCATGGCTGGAATGGATTGCATTTTTGTATGGTTTGCATGGTTGCATGACATTCTTACATGGCCTACATGACACTTGATTTTTTATTATAATTTATTTATTTATTTTATTTATTATTTCGTTTATTTTCTTTTTATTATTTTTATTATTTATCATTTTCTAAAACGCCCCTTTTATTCATTTATTTAATCTAATAATTTTGTGCTTTTGTAGGGAACCAAACCAATTGGAAAAAGAAGAAAGTCCATGGGCATGAGATGACACTAAAATGCCATTTTTAAGATGGTAGAGTACCAAATTTGATTAGCATGTGAAAATGAAGGTTTTTTTGGATAGTAACTATGGTTTTGTGACAAAAAAAATATATTAAAATTCTCAAGCAATATGGATATTCAAATAATTGAGATGAGTTAGTTTGAGAATTATTTTATTTGAAGGTTTAGTTTGGGAATTTTTTTTTTTTCAAATACATTATTTTTGCTCAAAACTCAAAAAATCATTTAAAGTGATTTTTGGATTAATATTTGATAAACATTTTTTAATTTTTTTGTTATTAAAAATACTTTCAAGATGCCTTTTTTTATATTTATATTCAAAATATTAATTTTGATTCTTAATAAAAACATTTATGATAGAAATATTAGGTAGAAGTGTTACAAAGAGTAGTTTGTTGCTTATTTGGAAGGACATTTGCAAAGAGCGCCAAGTGGTAATTAAATAATTAAATAAATTAAAAGAATAGATAAAGAGCTCAAACTTGTCCCTTACAAAGAGATATGATACACTTATGTATTTAGTGGATTCTGAATTTCATTAAGCCAATGGAAAATAAATTTGAGACCCAAAAAGTATACTATCCACCTGTAGGCAAGGGAATCTTAAAAGATTGTTAATGGAAAGATTGAGACCAGGATCAATAATCAGAATCTCAGAGTGAGGAAGCACAAGCTAACCCGAAAAAGGGGGAGGGGGGAGGGAAGGGAATACAACACAAGTTTGGTTAATAGAGTGGCATCATGCTTTTTGAAGAAAACGATTTAGAACATACAGCAAGAGTACCTGATTGTCCATTGATATGGTCTCAACATTATCAAAATAGCACATCGTCTATCAATACGCGCGGAATCTGAGCCATATGCCACCAATCTTCCCCTTTTTTAACTCAGTGCCAATGTTTCTGCCAAGGGCAGTTCTTGATTTCACGCAAGAGAGGGAGATGGGCAGTCTCTATTTGTCGAGTTTGGAGCTTAGGGTAGTTGGAGATCTGCAATGTTTCAAGGCACTTTATGATGTGTAATTGTTCAAGAGAGGTAAGGTTGAAGCCCCTTGCTGTCCAGTGGCATGAAAGTAAGCGTGGAGTGCACCAGGCACTTCTAAAAGGACTTTATGTGTTCACTGGCACCATTGATTCTGAGTTCGGTATATCAGCCAGATTCTTACATCAAATACATGATTCACTTGAATCTCAGGCCAGCACCTGCCTAGATGGCTTTTCAATTGTGAGTTTGTATATCAATAGTACATTTTGTTACAGCCTCCTCTGCACAACACCATGCCACCGGGTTTTCTATGAAACTCAGGATCCAATATTTTGTCTTCATGAGACTTTCACACAACTCAGGAGCAATTCTGATTCAATATCCATGAACTTAGGTACTCATGGTCACAACACAAACCAAGAACACCCCTAGACATGCTGTCCTTTTCTCTGACAATATCCCTAGGCCTAATTTTTCCCTAGTCAGGTGCCACAATAGCATGCCTAACCTGGTGAGCAAAGACAATTCATCTAATATGGCAATATTGCATATTAGATTAACCTCTAAAACCAAAACACCACAAAATGTCAGGAATGCTTCATCACCTCAACTTGTCTCCAGTGCTTCACAAACTATAAGCTCAATCCCTCAACCCGTCAACCATATGGGGTTTGCTTGCCAGACAACATGAGAATGGTAAATGGTAGCCAAACAAGGAGGGAAAAGAACATGGAGAAGAAGAATAGAAACAAACAAACTTACTTTACACATAGGACCTTGGTTCCAAAGAAACCTCACCCCTACTTGTTCAATCCAATTCCATAACAACATTTTTCAACCTCTACATTTTCAATGCCACTACCAGGTCTCATTTGACTTTTAGAAATTCCCTAACCTATATTCTAAGTTGAATCCCACCAACCAGAAAGTCCCCTTGTCCAGCAAGCATACACATCAAGGCTGTCATCAGATGCTGATTTGCATAGAGGTGAACATAAACCATCTGAGAGCTACTTTCCCATGCCACAGATTTATACCAAGTTTCAGGTAAGGGCCCCATTATGAAGCTTTGAACCATTTCCATCAATCTAGTGCAACAACATTTTGTCAAACAAAAAATAAAGATTGAGGCTAGTTTAGCTTATCAAAGAAAAAAAAAAAAAAACTCAATCAGACATCGGTTTTCCATTGAAGGTGGTACCCAAAGAAGATGGAATTAAAAAGTGATTTGAGTTTGATGTGGCTAATTGATGTGCTTTACTTCTTAGTGACCATGATTCTAAACAACAATCTTGCTCTTCTAGACTAAATTTTCAGGTGCATAAAGGCATTTTTAGACATAAGCACCACCTACGTGTCATAACCGCCTGCAAGAAAACCATTACCATCCTACTTTCCTTCCTTCCATTACTACCATCCTTAAAATTTCAAAATTCTATCCCATATTTTACAAGTAAACAGACCAATTCCACATGCTTTCTCGCATTAGTCTGAATCATCAACCCGTAAAGAATGATTAACATCTATGAATCAAATATTTGTCCAGCACAAGAATCTAAATAATCAATTTAAGAGCATAAACAATAAGCAATTGGTTCTAATTAAAAATTTTCCTATGAGGATCTAGAAGAGACAAGGCATATGGTGTTTCAAACTAAGCAGTACAGAGGAAATCACCATTGACCAATATGAATATGAAAAACAATAGAAATGCATCCTCTGCACATTCAGCACTCTCTCCCTCGCAGAGAAACTGAATGCAATAAGATCAAAGCAAAGTCACAAGCTTACGCATCAACAAATGTACACAAGAATGTAGGCATCTGTTAAAAAATGTTTGCTTCAAAGGA
This sequence comes from Vitis riparia, assembly GCF_004353265.1. Lineage (NCBI taxonomy): Eukaryota > Viridiplantae > Streptophyta > Magnoliopsida > Vitales > Vitaceae > Vitis > Vitis riparia. Next base: position 4,704,265 of record NC_048442.1, on the reverse strand, counting down.
AGATATCATTTTGCCACCAAAAAGACTTCGGGTTTCTTAGCTTTGCTAGGTGTGTTAGAATTAGAAGCTGGATTTGCAGCTGCTGCAGCCTTGGCGGCCTCCCGCGCTCTCTTATCAAGCTGAACCAGGCTCCGCGTGGCCAAGATTGCCTGTGGAAGCAAATCGTGAGAAGCCCTGGCATACAAACACCTCACTGCCACTGATGCGGCATCTTTCACATCTTGCGAATTGAGAGGAGCCAACAGACAGTGACCGATAATCCGCAATGTAGGCTGCAAAAGCTCCCAAGGCAGTGGAATCCTTGCCCCTTCGGAACCCGAATTGGAACGTTCCTCCGCAATCCTCAATTTCCCCACATCCTCCACACACCCCTCAACCTCATCGCCTTCCAAAACCCTAATCTCTGAAAACCCATCAATCTCCGCATCCTCATCACGATCAAACTCGGCTTTGCAAGGGCAGTTCTGCCCGGCCCACGCCGCCGCGAACCGGCAGAGGTCCAGCTTCGACCAGCTCGGCATCTGCGAAATCTGCTTGTAGTAGCAATCCAGCGCCACCCCCACAATGCACGCCCTTTTGGTTGACTTCACCTCGCTCTGCGGCTCCAGCGGCGGCGATGCCAACCCGATAAAATGCCCTGTCGGAGCCATCGAACTCGGCCTACTCCTCGGAGTATGGTACAGAGACGGCTGAGAAAGATCAGGAATGGATATTGACACCGGCTTTCCGCCACGGGCCTTCAACTCGGAAGCGTAGAGAGCTAGCAGAACCGCCTCGAACCCGGCCAGGGAGGCGGCTCGGGAATCGACGACGCGGGAGAGGTAGAGGCCGGAGACAAGAGGAATAAATGAGAGGGCGACGAGGCGGAGATCGGGGTCAGAGGACTGGAAGGTTTCGTAGAGCCACTGGCAGATGGGGTCAGGGCCCGATCCGGATTGAGGGGAGAAGAGGGAGGAGCACACGGCGTCGTATACGTCTGGGGATTGGAGGAGAGATCGAGCGGGGCGGTCGGAGTCGGCAAGGGAGGAGATGGAAGGTGAGGGAGAAGAGAGGATGGAGGAGAGGGCGTGAATGCGAGCGCGGGCTTTAGAGATGGACTCCCACCATGACTGCATTGGATCTTGGTTGATGGGGTTGGAGTTGGAATTTGCGTCTGTGGAGGTTGAGGACGACGGTGAACCGGATGCATGCTTCACCTGGAACTCCATGGCTGCCGATGATGACACCGGCGTGGATGGTGCTTTCGACTTCTCTGCAAAGAAGAGAATTTATTTAAACAAGGGCTTGCATTATTTTCTGAGTTACCAAACAAACCAGGAAAATCCTGCCCAAATTGCGAGAAAATTGATTTTTGGGTTATTTGATTAAAAGATAACCCAATATTTGAAATTAATCCATCCATTCTTTCTTTTACCTTACCAAAAATACCCTCATTATTTTACTGTAAAAATAATTCTCTCTTTTAAAATTTATGTATAAATATTTAAAATAATAAAAAAACATTTATGTCAAAAATAAATTATTTTTCAAACAAAAATACAAAAATAATTAAATTCATAAATTTAAACATTATTTCATCCTTTTAATCTATTAATTCTTGATTTTTTTCACTGTTAGTTGATTCATTGCTGCTTATACGATTAAGTTTTTTTTTTCCCTTTTCTTAATTAAATATAAATACATCTTAATTTAATATGGCTCTAAATATGATTTGATAGTATTAGTTCTTAATTTAATTATTTATTAAATATTTTAATTATATTAAGTGTTAAATAACTTATTATTAATACATATTAAAAATCAATATCTTAATCCACTAAAAAAAATTACATTAGTTCTTATCTTATATAATAAATAATAAAATATTTTATAATTAATAATTTGATATATTTCTAAAAATATCACAAATTAGAAATTCTCATAATAATAATAATAATAATAAATAAGTAATTTATCATTATCATCTCCAACAACTAATTTTTTTACATTTATTCTTATTTTATATAATTAAGAGAAATTTTTTTAAAATTTTCTCTTTGTAAAACCTAAATCAAATTAAATGAAAAATATAATCATTTAATATTAGTATGAACTAAAAAATGTGTTGATATGTTGCATTGACTAAATAATGCTTATTTGAAAGAAAAAAAAAACATGGATTTGAGTATTGTTATCAACACATACAAATCATATATATAAAATGAATATAGAAAATTTAGGTATTAATATCATCAAAAAATTATATTATGAGTTACCAATAGTATATGTCAAAACTTTGAGTCACGTGTCCATTTTTTCCAATCCAATGATAATGTGCCTAAAAATCACATCACATTAATTAATAATAATAATAATAATAATTGAAATTTAGGAAGGTAAGAGTTAAGACCAGTTTGGAAATTGTTTTTCAAAACAGTTCTGAAAAATAACTTTTAAAAATTGTTCTTCGAAAGTCTGTTAGAAACCTAAAATATTTTTAACATATTTTTAATACTTTTAAAAATAATTTTTATATCTAATATTTTTATTTTTAATTATTTTATATATTTATATAATTATTTTTTTAAACCACCCTAAAAAATAAAGAAAAACAAAAAAAAGGTAATAATTAAATATTTTATCTGAAAACATCATATTTTCTATTCTCAATAATAGGAAACAAAAAACAATTTTTTGTTATTATATGTGTTTTCTTTTTTTTTTCTTTTTTTTTTTGAAAACAAAAAATTGTTGTAGAAAAAAAATTACCAAATAAACCTATAGTTTTTTAGAACAGTTTTTTAAAATTGTTCTTTGAATTTAGTAGAAAAAAGTTTGTTTAAAAACCTAAAATACTTTTAACTTATTTTTAATATTTTTAAAAATAATTTTAATATCTAATATTTTATTTTTAATCATTTTATATAATTATTTCTTAAAATAATTCTTAAAAAATAAGTAAAAAAAGCAGAGACAACTAAAGAATATTTTTTGTTATTAAGAAAAGAAAATAATGAATAGTTTTTTATTACCGAACATACTTTTTATATTTTTTATTCATGAGAAAAGAAAACCGTTCTCACAAACGGTTTCAAACAGACATTAGGACTTTTTAGACACCGAAGAGTCAAAAATTGAATAAAAAGAATTATTGTTTTAAATTTATATCTTGTTAAGAGCAACACAACCGCGGGGATAGCTCAGTTGGGAGAGCGTCAGACTGAAGATCTGAAGGTCGCGTGTTCGATCCACGCTCACCGCAAATTTCCTATTTTGCAAATAAATAAAGTTTTTACACTAGCTTTTCATTCCACTCTCATGAATGAAAATTAAAAATAAAAATAAAAACAAAATTAAGGTTGTGTTTGGCAATTATTCTTGAAAATGGTTTTTACGTTTTATAATTACAAAAGTTAGGAAATATGATATATGAAAAAAAAATGGTATTGTTTGGAAATTATTCTTAAAATATATTTATTGGTTTTAAACTCTTTCCGAAATAGATTTTTTAAAACAAGATGTTGTCTTGCTTTCACTTATTTTTTGAATGACAAAAAATTAAAGGTATCTTTGGTTGTTGTTTTCTATTTTTTAAAACAAAAAACACTAAAAACATGTTTGGGAAAGAGGGTGTTGTTTGAGAATTGTTCTCAAAAATAGTTTTTGTAGAAAAGAAAAAACATTAGGTTGCCAATTATTTCCAAAACAATTTTTTGAAATTTTGTTTTAAACAAGGTGTTTTCATTTGTTTTTACTTTTTTAGGTTATTTTAAAAATTAATTGTATGAATACCGAGAATGTTAAAAGATAAAACACTACAAATTAAGTTAGTTTTAAGAAATATTTAAAAACATAGAAAATAGATTAAGAATGTTCCAAGTTTTCAAACAAACTATTATTCTAAAACCCATTGTAGAGTTGCTTTTAAAAACTGTTTTCAAAAAACTAATTTTTAAAAATTGGTTTTTAAAACGTTCCTAAACAAACCCTAAATCTCCCGTCACAAAGAGATTATCCTAATTCAGGGGATCTATATTTTAAGGGAATCAAAACTTTTAAAATTATATATTAATGTTTAAGATCTTATTATGATCAAATCTACATTGTAGCTGGTAAATAGGTAGTTCTTCATTTTTAGCAACACAGAGCTTGTTCATCATGTGTTCTCATCTCCAACGACAGCACCAGAAAGCAACGTTCAGCTCTTGAAGAGGGTAGAGGTAATTCTGCGGTCCCATGAACAGACCTTTCGAGATCTGAGGGGTGTTTGGATGCAAAAGCCTGCCATGAATTTTCAAGCAATCATCCTATGCAAGACATACAATTCTTGGCACTGAGAAAATGGAGGGAGGTCGGCATGCCTGCTTTGGTCAAGTACTGAAGACTTCGCATTAATGACTCCATCAGATTCTTCAAATTACAAATGCCGTTGTAGGTCGTACAAGATTATCACACCCATCATCAGAATAGCACATAATCTATCAGTATATGTGGAATGTGGGCTATGTATGGCCAATCTTGGCCTTTCTCGAATTGGCACCGAGGCTCCAGCAAAGGACACTTATTGACTATGAGATAAGAGAGGGAGTCTGGCAGCCTCTCTTTTGTCAAGTATTGGAGCTTAGTGCAGCTGCAGATCCACAGTTTCTTAAGACAGGTGAGGTGTTGAAGACCTGCTTCCGTCAAGGATCGAAGCTCAGGGCAGTCCCAAATACCTACTTCTTTGAGAGAGGCCAGGCACTGAGGATAAAATTCTGTCAAGGATTGGAGCCTTGGGTAGTGGCTGATACCTAATTCTTCAAGTGAGACCAGGCGTTGATGCTGCAGTTCTATTGAGGATTGGAGCTTAGGGCTGTCCCTAAATTTTAGCCTTTTGAGAGCTGTAGGGTGTTGAAGACTCGCTCTGGCCAAGGATTGGAGCTCAGGGCAGCTTCTGATCTCTAATTTTTCAAGAGAGTTAAGATGCTTAAGCCCCTCTTCTCTAAAGAATTGGAGTTTTGGGCAGCTGTGGATGTATAAAGCTTTGAGAGAGGTAAGTTGCTGAAGCCACTCGCCATCCAGAGACCTGAGACTTGGAATGTCTGAGAGTTGAAGAGAAGTAAGAGTGCAGGTCAGCAGCAAATCCCTTGGAAATGACTCCATATTTTCACAGCCACCTGTGAGTTTGCTGCAGTTCCCAATTTCAAGTTCACTGAGGTTGGAGGGCAAACCCTCTCTCTGAAACAGCAATTCTGGGCAATCTTTTAAACTCAGTCTCTTCATGGACAAAAGGGTGTGTGTCAGCGTGGTGAGCTTCTCACAACTGGAGATGGAATAGCATGCATAGCTGACAGCAGGAAGTTCAATATACACAAGATCAGGGCAGCCCCAGATGACAAAGGACTCAAGAGATATGGGATCCCCACTAGAAATTGAAATTGAGAGTGATTCAAGGCCTCCAAGATGCCTGATTTCCAGATGACTCAAACTCGGGAAGTTTCCTAATGAGAAGGATAATGAGACAGAGTTACAGGTACTCTCTTCAACACAGAATCGTTCCAGGAATGGTTGGTGGCCTTTCAACAACTCAGGTAAGAAAAACTCTAGTTTCCTAGAGCGTATGATTTTTAGGGACTTCAACACACCGGACAAGCCAAATCTGCGCAAGGGTCTGGAAAAAGAACAATGTGATATTGCCAAATCTTGGAGAAAACAAGCCTTGGTTTGCAGCATTCTCTCCTCTAGCAGATACTCGAGTGAGTTGCACTCTGTAATCGAGAGCTTTTGCAGTCCCGGAGGTAGTTCAGTCCACTGTGAGATGTCTGAAATTTCAACTTCTAACATTTGAAGATCAACGAGGCCACAAGCTGGCTCTGTTAACAACACTTTACCACAATTGAGCATCTTCAATTCACGGATGGTAGGAATTCCAAGTGAAGCCACAAGCAACTCTGGACATCCAACAATTTCAAGTATTTTCAAGGAAGGAAGTTGCTTTGGTAACTTCCCAGTGAGTTTGGGACAGTACCGAATGTAAAGCTCCTGGAGATGAGGGAATTCTCCACAAGGTAACCATTCGTTCCACCCCTCCATACTCTCAAATATTAGAGTTTGAAGGGATTTGAAGAAGGGCTTAGCCGAGGAAGAATCATTCCCATAGAACTCACAACCCACCCTCCCTACTCCATGCATCCCAAAGATGACAAGATGTTTAAGAGATGGTAGTTGCCCAAGTGGTGGCAGTGAGGTGCAATGGTCACAATCCCTGAGCTCAAGGAACACAAGATTGAAGAAAGAAGGATCTCCCACCCAGTCTGGAAATCTAAGACCACCAAAGGAATTGATGTAAAGTCTCTTTAGGTTTGTATGAGGCTGAAAATTCTCGAGTATATCTCCGTCATGTATAGCAGCACCATTGTTGTTATCCCAAGTCAACACTAACTCATCAAGGTATCGCTTATCCTTCAAATTGGCCTTCAATGCATCCCTACCACTTCGAACATTATCCAACTTTGAAATGCAAAGTCTTCCCCGAATATCTGAAAGCTTCATCAATTCTCCCACCTTTGAACCATTCATTTGTCCCACAACAAAATGAGTCAATGATTGCAGACTTTTTAATTCACCTACACTTGGCATTTCTGTCATCTTAGTACCACTGACATCAAGATACCGCAAGTTAATTAACTTCTCCATCTCTGCAGGCAATTCAATAAGAGAAGAACATCCTGATAATATCATAGTTTGTAAATTGTACATACAACATACAGAGTCAGGCAACCTTTGGATAGCTGTGCAAGAAAGGTCCAAATAACGTAAATGCTTCAAATTACCAATTGAATCAGGCAAATCAATGATGCAATAACCAAACAAAGACAATACTCTTAAGAATCTAACTTGTGGTAAGAAATGAAGCAAAACCTTGTTACTTAAGTGACATTGCGAAAATTCCCTTTGTTGCAGTGCTAAAAATGTCCGTAGACTTCGAACTTCACTAAGGGTATCAAATCTCTTATATGCATCATATTCACCTTGAAAGTATGACAAATGACGAGCATTCTCAGAGAGTATTTGCACCTTGCCATCCTCCAACCAAACAGAAAATTCTCCGGATATGAGTTGCGCCAAGTCATTAATGAGGTGATGCATGACAAAGCTTGATTTATTGCTACTTGATTTTTGAAAAAATGATCTCGATAGCAATTCATCAAAATACATATCACCTACCTCTTCCATTTTCTTCTTACTTCTTGATTCTTGTAACAAGCCTTCGGCCATCCATAACAAAATCAGTTTCTCCTTGTCGAATTCATAGTTTGTGGGAAAAATTGAGCAATAAGCAAAACATCGCTTCAAACATAAAGGGAGATCACAATAACTCAGTTTTAATGCCGAAAGAATTCCATCATTTGGCAAATGCCACATTTCACTGTTTAATATATCTTCCCATTCTCTTGCTTCAGCCTTAGAGCGTAAGAGACTTCCAATTGTTTTCACAGCTAAAGGCAACCCTTGGCACTTCTCCACAATCTTTTTGCCAATTGCTTCTAGTTGTGGACTTGCACTCGAGTCTCTATTTTCAAACACAAGTTTTGTGAACAATGACCAACAATCTTCGTAGGATAATTCTCCTAAATGATGAGTATAAATCGCATCAGCAACTTTTGCAATATTTGCATTACGAGTGGTTATAATGATCTTGCTTCCCTTTGCCGCGGCTACGAGTGAAGTCCGCAACCTATCCCAACTATTGTAATCTTCGGTCCAAATGTCATCAAGAACAAGTAGAAACTTCTTCATCTGGATGCTCTCTTTCATTTTAACTTGAAGCTGATTTAGGTTATTTGTCTCAAAAGTGGAGGCAGTGATCTCCTCAAGAATTGATCTTGTTATCCTAATAAGATCAAATTCTTCTGAAACAAAAACCCATGCTCTCAAGTCAAAGTGTTCCTTCACTTTGTCATCATTATACAACAGCTGAGCAAGGGTGGTCTTGCCAAGACCACCCATGCCCACTATGGAGAACACACCTATGATCTGATTATCCATTGTACCATCAGATAACAACAGCTTAATCATCTCTTCCTTAATACAATCCCTGCCATAGACACAAGATTCATCCACCAAAGATGTTGATGGCAATCTTGGTGACAGTTTCTCACCAATCCCTTCTTTCAACCCAAGGTCATCTTTGTCTTCTGCAACATTTTCTAGTTTATCAATGATCTCCTCCATCCTGGACTCTATACTCTGACTACCAAAGGGAGAATTAAGCCAGGAGGACATAAAGCTACGCACCTGACTTGTGCTAGTTTGGGAATCAGCTTCCATCTTGCATCGCAAAGCTTCAGAAGCTATCTCGTCCAGCAGGTCCTCGGCCTCATAGACAACAACTCTGAGCTCGTCCAGCCACTCCTTAACCGTTGGATTTGTAAATTGCTTCATCTCCGCATCATTCAGCACTGCGTGGACTACCCGCAATTTTCTCTTCATTTTCTTGAGGAGTTCATCACTGAGGTTGTGTCCCCGGATGAAGCTTAAGACCTCGCGAGAAGCCAACCTGTCGAAAAGAACTTGGAGAGAAGCCGAGAGAAATGCTCCTCCAACTACAGCCCCAGCCATCTCTGTTTGTTTGCAAAGAAAGTGAATGAATTTGAAGCAAAATGAAGGCAAACAGATTCAAAATCCCACCTCCAAACTGGAAAATGAAGTCTGGTTTTCTTGGTATTTTCATTCCACACGCTTTCATCGATTGACCAATCCTTCAAGAGATTCGCTTTTTGAATGATTCAACCATGTCATCTTTAATATTTGTCGGCTCCTTTGTCTTGACAGTAAAATTTGGCCACACTCACATAAATCAAAAGAAAAGAAAAAGAAAAAAAAATATATACTCCAAGAAAAAAACATAGAAAAGAACATTGTTGTTTAATGCAAATAGGATCATTCAGTGGACTTCTTTTACACTTTCAATGAAATCTAATGGAATTTGTGAAAAATAATAACATTTTATTAACATATCCACCCAATAAAGTTAGTCTAATAGTGTATTTGATAGTGATTTTAGGAAGTCATATTTTTAATATGTTTGGTAAATCAACTTAATAACGTAAAAGTGGCTTAATAACTTAATTTGATTTATCAGGTAAATTAATTATGTTTAGTAAAATAACTTAATAATATGACTTAAAGTAAAAAAAATGATTTTAAGTAATAAGTAAAAACAATTAACTTATTCTTAAATCCATATTTTCATTTTACCTTTTTATTCTTATTTGTTCTAATTACCTTTATAATTTTTTTTGCTACTTTATAATCTTTATTGTTATTAAATCTTTTTTACCCTAATTATAATTTATATATAATAATAAATATGTTAATTTGATGATTTAGAATAAATTTTAAATTAATTTTATCAAACAACCTTAATACTTAAAGTAAGAGTTAAAAAATCAGTTTTAAGTTAATAATTTAAATATAATTTAATTTAAAGTCAACTTAAGTTATTAATTAATAAGTATTAAGTTTTATCAAACACCCATTTACTCAAAAAATAAATTTTTTTAAATATTATAAAAGTTATAAATATTTTCTAAAATCATCATCAAACACATTCTAAGTGGATTTCAAAATCTGAATTATTTCTGCATCTCTTTTTTAAGAAATTATAATGGAGTAAAAATTAAGAGTGTAATGACTATTTTATTTAAAGAAAAAGAAAATGAAGTAAAATGAAAGCCATCAATTCAGGACTGTTACCTGAATTGAAAATTTCCACACTAAAAAGAAAATTCTACTTTTATCAATACCAGCATCCTTTTTCGTACATAAAAGCTATATATTCCAAGGCCCACCTGATTTTGTTGATTTGGTCGGTGTGACATTGGGTCCCTTGAATGGTTTGATTCTTGGTTTTAGTGGTTCCCACACGGCTTTCAAGTACTATTTTGTCAATCCATGTGTAGACTGTAGACTTGCCTTGTGAAAGTATGACTTGTGAGGTTACAAATTGAAAGAAAAAGAAAAACAACATAAGGTTGTGTTTATGGGATAAAATATATGGGATAAAATATATATATATATATATTAGGATATCATTTTTAATGGAATATGATATTTCGAATATTATATTTAGTCGTTATGATATGCCAGAGTCCTATATTATGATATGTTATGTTTGTATTTGATTTGTAAAATAAATAAATAAATAAAATATATATTAATTTTTAATATCCGATATATGTTTTTAAAAAAATTACATTGTATTATAATATTTGTTATTAAAACCATGGTTATTAGTATAAGACAATACACGTTACTTATCATGTGATATGTATCGTCTCAAAGTGAAATCAATATATATTGTATGGCATATCCAGAAATACATTGTATCACCATATCATTACACTATATATGTTACAATGATACAAAGAAAACCCAAAAGGTGACACCGTTAAACCCAAAAATTGATGTTGGTTTAGTGAGTTTCAAAAAAATATCGTTTCAACTTTCAAGAAAAAAAATATTTTAGCACATGCACCACGATTCTTTGATCCTTGACATAGGGTAAAGGTAAGGAAAGAATAAAAGTAAACGATAAAAGCATTGGCAACATTACCATGAGGTGACTTCCCCATGTGCTCCATCCTCTAATTCAATTTTTTTTTCTCACTATTTCATTTCCCCTTCTCTGCTATAGTCTAGTTCCCTTTTAGTGCTCATCTTCCCTTTACTTTTTTTCCCTTTGATTTCCCTCATTTTTTGTTATGAGAGACTTTGTTTTACATAAAAAAAAAAAAAAAATTTTAAAAAGGGCAATGGGGCTCCTAGTTTTTACACAACAAAATGAGTTTTTTAAGAGGGAAGTGTTTATGGGTAAGTGTTGGTTGTAAATTGTTAAAATGGGAACATGGGACCTTACAATGTTGTTGTCAACCTTAATGCTACTATCAACCTTAAAAAAATCTATTTTTATTAGAAAGACTCATACAACAAAATGGGTCTTCGAAGAAAGTGGAGCGTAAAAACTGTTCTTGTTTTGAATTGCAATAATTTGTCATTCGTATTCTTAACCTAACTTGTAGTGCCACAAGTTATGAAAAAAATTGGAGTACATTTTAATTAGATATGAAATATGATGCAAGTTTATATTTAACGTCAATAAGATCTATTAAAATTTAATTGTAGGGTTTTGAATAATTGAATCTTTAAATAGGTACATTCCAATAGGAGAAATCGATTGGAAAAACAAAGATTGAATATACTTGTTTCTATTAAGTACAATCAACGATTGAAGGCAAGACATTAAAGAAGAACAATAGTGGATGAAACTTATGATTCAATTTCACTATCAAATATGAAATCCGATGATGATTAGATTACAAAAGGAGAAGATGCAATATTGCCCAAAGACATTATATGTATGGAGAATGTTTTGACATTGAAGAAGGAGAAATTAGTAAAAAAATAAAAAAGAAGAGAGGTACGTAATAAACGGATAATACAAGCATGAAGTATCAATATCGTGACAACGTGTTTCTCACACCTCTTTCATCTTGGATTGTTGATAGGAATTCTCTAGTCACATGTGTAGCCATCTTGCAGTGGACACCTTTATGACTCTAGAGTTCTCATCATACATCCATATTTTGGATTGCCACCTCAAGACCATGTGCTTACATGTTGTACGGTTGTTTTATAGGGTTCTATATTGTGTCATTCATCCATTTTGTTTGCATTGTAGGGAGTCTGTTTAGAAGTCGGTTGAGTCTGGAGTCACATTCTTGGAGGAGAGTTGGAGGTCAATTGATCAGATCATATTCATATTATAGTTCAGACGATTCAGTTGAGATGTTAGACGAGATAGCTTCCACACTTGCTTATATTCAGGAGTTCATGGCAGGAGTCAGTAGATGCTTGGATCAGATGAAGAGTTCTTGCCAGGATCCTCATCCAGTTGGCAGGGTCACTGATGAGACGGTTCCTCATGCATCTCAAACAGCATAGACTCTTCCACCTGCGGCTTCACTTGGTATTCCATTCCATCTGGCAGATCATTATGAGACCATTCCACCACCTACTGTCACAGTGTCATCTCCCATGGTTCCTACTACTGATGATACTAGATTGGCCGAGCAGGAGGCTAGGGTTGAGAGACTTGAGTCCAGGATGAGACAGATCATATTGCAGGATAAAGGTTTGACTTGGGACGATAGGGATGGCATACCGACGGCTAGCTTGCCTGCCAAGTTTCACATGCCAGACATTAAGTGTTATAGTGGGATTGGTTGTCCCAAGATCCACTTGAGACTATACAGCACAGTCATGAGAGCACATGGGATAGATGATGCATAGTTGGTGGCCCTCTTCCCCATGTCACTTAGTGGGGCAGCTCAGAGATAGTTTGCTTCAGTTGAGCCTTCGAGACTCTGCACTTGGGAGGATGTGGCTCATGAGTTCTTGACTCAGTTTGCTTTCAGTGCCGACATTGATGTATCCAGATGAGAGTTAGAGGCTGATTACTACTCAAAAAGTGCTATTTGATAGCTTGTAATTAACTCTTTTAAATATTTTTGAGTAGTAGTTATTACCTTTTAACTCAATTGGCATGATAAGGACCCTTGCAATCAATTCTAATCAAATTTGTGTTAAGTTTTGGTGTTTTGATAGCTTTTTGATCACCAAAGCAATCAAAGATTGAGGAGAGTTTTTTGGAATCCATGACAAAAGACGTTCGGATAGGATATGCTATCATCCGGAGTGTGATGTTCGCGAGCGTCGCCATATTTTCTTCTGAGGGAATCCGGGTGGAGTTGTTCTGGATAAGCGATGCGCGCTCACCTTCTTCGAATGTTTCACAGCCGCCATTCCGTCCAGTTGAAGTTTCACCCTTATCCGGATATTTCACATCCGGCTCCTGACGCCGAATAGGAGAGGAGGTGTTTCAACTTCCCCGGACGGACATGTCCGAACCCTCTTATAGCGTTCACCCGGAGAGCATCCGCAGCCGCCAATTTAGATTATCCAGATAGTTTGGCTCAGCAGACAATTCAGATTCGCCATATCCATTTCGCAACCATCTGTGCAACAGCTATGCACAGCTGCAATGTTCTCCTGAAGCTTCCTGATATTTCCGACCGACATTTTGAGATATTTTGGGATATTTTTCTTTAGATATTTGATGTCTAAATCCCCAAAGTCTCCTTGTAACCCACCTATCATAGGATTCCTTAGTCTGTAAGTAAGAACAAAGGGTAAATAAACCTATATATATATAGTTTGTAATTTCCTTTACGGGGGATCATCATGTACATTCTGGGAGCTTGTTCTCAGAAACAACCTTTTGTATAAGTAATATATCTACAGAGCACTTGCTTTGCTTTTTATATATATTGGTGTTTTCTCGTTAATTTTTCTTACTAGCCAAATAAGCTCTGAGGAAGTTTCCTCAGAGAATGAGTGGCTAGACTTTTAGTTCCTTGGAGCTAAGGTTGCCGGGAAAGGTTCCAAGTGCAAGAATTTATAGCTTTGTGGTTTCAGCCATTAATGAAGAGAAAGTGTGACCCTTTAATGATTTCTATGTTTTTAGTTAACTTAAAACACCTTCAATTCACTTGAGCCAACACTTAGTAAAGCAAGTGATCTCCGTCCATGGAGATGCACTAGTTTATCTCTTGCAAGCTTTTGGGAAGTGACTTGAAGGTAGGATTTTCTAGAATTGCCAACACTTGGTAAGCTTTTGGACTCCAAGGAGACATCCATTAGTTATCTCTTGCGAGCTTGAGAAGGGAAGTCTAAAGTTAAAGATCACCTTGAATGGCAAATGCTAGGTGAGAGGCACGAGCCATTACAAGTTGCATCAGTGAGAGGGAATTAGAGTTGAAATCCATTTAAGGGATCCATCTGTACAACACTGGTTAGAGAATTGACTATATGTTAATTCTCTAATGCGAGGAAATGAACCAAATGACCGGAGCTCTGTTTTTGCATGAGGAATCTCCCATGTGGACCCAAACCTCCAAGGAATGTTTTTCTTCATAAGTAATTTCCCTTACTTTATTTTTGGTTAGTTTAAAACCAACCCTTTTTCACTCAAACATCTTTATGTTTTCTTTTAAAGCTAACCTTGAAATGAAAACGCACCAATTTACTTTGAATTGGTATCAGTTGTGAGTTGAAAACCCTTCCTAGTGAACGATCCTAGAGCCACTATGCTATAGTAGCTTTGTCTTTGCTACCCTAGTTCATGGTGTAATAGGTTATAAATTTTGTTGATTACTACCTCAATCAAGGAGCACCATCTGGACATGAATCAACTGAGACACCAATTGGGCACAAATCAGAGGCCACCAGACAAAGGCCAGATGAGTTTATTTCTTCCTTTGTCGGTCGTTGGAGGGCAAAGGTGGTTGGTATGATAGACCATCCTAAGGATCAGGATCAGATTGATATGGTTCTTCAAAACCTACAGCCGAGGTTTGCTAGGCATCTTGTGAGCATCCTATTTCAGGATCTTAAGAGTCTGGTTCATGCAACTTTCAGTGTTGAGGAGGCCATTACTCGAGGATTATGGACAAATACTGCTACTTCCCTTAACAGTAAGGAGAAGAAGTCGGTTAGATCATCTAGCAAATCTGGGGAGGTTGGCACTATTAGTTATCAGCATCAGAGGCCTGCACATCACTCACCTTACAAACCTCCTACAATCAGAGCTCATTTCTTTCATCCGTAGTATCAGTATCGGCCAGTTTATGTTCAGCAGCCTTACATTGCTTAGACTAGCATACAGCCATGACCATCACATCCGAGAGCCGCTACTCACCCGCCACCTAGACCATATGTATAGAGACCCGTGAGACAGTTCACTCCATTGGGTATGACTTTGACTAGAGCTTTTGAGAAGCTCAAAGACGCTGGTTTGATTGTTTCTTTGGCGCCACGCCCTTTGCCACATCCTATTCCTCCTTATTTCTGCTCACATGAGCATTGCTTATATCATCAGATTCAGGGACATGATACTGAGCGTTGTTCGACACTCCATCATGCGATACAGGACTTGATCAATTCAGGGTTGGTCGACTTGGCTGGGCCAAGTGTGACCACCAATCCCCTGCCTACACATTCTACACATGCAATTCCTCCTCCTCCTAGTCTTCAGTAGATTGATTTTGGATGTTGATAGTATTGATGGTTGCATGGTATTTTGGGACATCCCGGATTGAGAACTTGGTTTAGTTGACATGAGTACATCACTTGGTAGCAGTTCAGCTCAGAGCACTTTTCATTTTGATTATGGTCATCATCAAAGTCATTTCCATTTTGTTGAGTCTTGTTTTTAGTTCGTCAGAGTCATCTTTACTTTGTTGAGTCCAATTTGGTTCAGAGTCATTGTTTATAGTTCATGTTGAGAGTCCAGTCATTTGTAGTTCTTTTTCGATTCACACATGATGTACTCATTGGTTCATTTCATGATATGATCTTTTATTCTGAGTATGTGTCATTTTTCTCATGAGTATGCTTTACATATCTTGTGTTGATGTGTGTTATACTTTCGATATGAGACATCTTTCACTTACATCATGATCTCTCTAGCCTGACCTATCATGGAAGATATTGAGCCTATTGACCTAGGATCAGGAGATCGACCTAGAGAGTTTGAGACTATGACCCATTTCACCTTTTGACCAGAGCAACACCATATCCACATCCATACCTTGACTTTTTAAACTTGATGACCTACTGATTCATGCCTAATTGGTGTCTCAGCTGATTCGTGTCCAGCTGGTGCTCCTTAATGGCAGGTGTAATCAACAAAATTTTTAACCTATAACACCATGAACTAGGGTAGCAAATACAAAGCTACTATAGCATAGTGGCTCTAGGATCGTTCCACTGGGAAGGATACTCAAGTAAAAAATGATACCAATTCAAAGTGAATTGGTGCTGTTTCATTTCAAGATTAGCTTAAGAAATAAAACACAAACTTTGGTTGAAAAAGGTATGGACTTAGTTTAACAACACAACAAGTGATGAAAATTACTTAAGAAGAAAAGCATTCCTTGGAGATTCAGGTATACAGGGGAGGTTCCTCATGCAAAAGCATAGCTCCGGTCACTTGGTTCAATTCCTCACATTAAAGACTTAACATTAAGTCAATTCTCTAACAGGTACTGCATAAATGCATCCCTCAATTGGATTTCAGCTCTAATTCTCTCACTGATGCAACTTGCAATGGTTTGAGCCTCTCACTTAGCCTTTACCATTCAAGATGATCTTTAACCTTGGATTACCCGTCAAAAGCTCGCAAGAGGTAACTAATGGATGTCTCCTAAGAGTCCAAAAGCTTACCAAGTGTTGGCTATTCTAGAAAATCCTACCTTCAAGTCACCTACCAGAGGCTCGCAAGGGGTAAACTAGTGCATCTCCATGGTTAGAGATCACTTGCCTTACCAAGTGTTGGCCCAGGTGACTCCAAGGTGTTTTAAGTTAACTAAAAACATTAGAAACCATTCACGGGACACACTTACTCTTCATTCATAGCTGAAACCACAAAGCTTCTGATTGAAGCACTTGGAACCTTTCCCGGCAACCTTAACTCCAAGGAACTAAAAGATTTAGTTACTCATTCTCTGGGGAAAACTCCTCAGAGAGTGCATAACTTAGTAAACTAAGTAAAAACACAATCAAAGAGAGAAGGTAAGGTAGAAAAGAGCTCAAGCTCTGTGTATTTCTTTCTTTCCAACTTACAAAAAGTTCAATATATTAAAAAACCTCCTTGAACAGGCTCCTCGGGCTCTCTTTTTAACCACAAAATACAATTACAGCTATTCCATGATATTTTGCCAAATTCCTAACTTAAAAGCTAAGGAAATCTATCATTGGTGACTTACAAGGAGAATTTGGGCATTTAGGCAACAAAAAATCTAATGAAAAATATCCCCAAGTGTCGGTTACAAATATCGGGAAGCACTCAGGACCACTTCGCAGGTGCACAAGAGGAGCTGCGAAATTTCTTCATAGCAGCCAGCTGCTTCAACACCTTAGCAAAAAGGACTTCCATCTTGAGGTGTTTAGCTTTCATCGCGGCGTGAAGCTTCAGGGGGAGTCCATAGCACTGTGCTAAAGTGCTGCGAAATATCTTGCAACATAAGGCTGATTCCGCAGCACTACTCTGAAGCCTCCTTCAGCTTGGAGCAGTTGTCTTCCAAAGGCTGTAACTTCCTCATTTCAGCTCCAAATTGCACACGGTTTGAAGCATTGGATTGTTGACTTCCTAAGCTTTCAAATGACATATTGTATGCATAATTTGGACTTCAGGAAGTGCTCCAAAATTGGCTGCAGTGACTGTCATCAAGAATGCTCCATGACTGATTCCTCTTTTGCTTTTCCTTGCATTCCCACTTTGCTTATGGCAAAAGTGCTTCAAAGCTTGGATTCTTCATTCCTCTTAGCTTCCCATTGCTTGCCAAGGATTCCATATAACTCTCCTCAATCACATAATGCTTTGGTGGTCAAAATGCTATCAAAACACCAAAACTTAAGGCAATTTGATTATAATTGATTGCAAGGAGCCTTAACATGCTAATTGGGTTAAAAGGCACTAACTACTACTCAAAAGTGTTTAAAAGGATTAATTAAAAGCTATCAAATAGCACTTTTTGAGTAGTAATCACCTACCCATTTTGAGCTTGACATGACACCACCCCTTGGTACCGTTATATGACCTTTATCATCCTTATTCGCCTTCGTGTACTACAGTACCATTGCCTATTCTTTCCATCATTTCCTTAATCTGACCAGGTAGAGTCCGAGATGGTTAGACTTGAGGTGAGCTCTGCATGATGATAGATGGATCATGATGAGAGAGTGGTTTGATTGCTTGATGATGTTGTTGAGGTAGAAGGGTTGTCTTGGAGGCATCTAGATTTGAGTCATTGCACATGACTTCAAAGAGTCGGGATGATTGGAGATGGTGATTTTATGAGACGATGGTGAGTGGATTATAATGATAGGGTGAGGTGATTATCAATGGACATTGATGGTTATTACAAAGCATCAGTAAGAGCTTTCACACAATTTCAGAGGAGTTGACATGACTTTGTTGGACAAATGCCAGTCTTTAGTATTGACCATGTGAGATCTTGAAAGCACCATGTTCAAGGTTGTGGTCATAGGATGGGTGGCCATCATTTCATGAGCTTATTTACCATATCACCCTCACACATATAGCTACCCGTTGCTAGCCCATTGAGCCTCACACGAGCACATAACCTTTTCTTTCATCACCTCATTTACCTATTTCACCGGGTTGGGGACCCTATAGTGTTTGCATGCTTTGATTAGATATGTCATGAATTCTAGACTTGACATACATATTCAGGCCTCATTATTCACTCTTCATTGTGATATTTTCCACTTTGACATCATCTCATCATTTTTTTCCGGCATCACATATCACCACTTGTGATATTCGTTCTCTGTCTTTCTCTCATCATCGCTTCCTTGACATTATCCTTGTTTCACCTTGAGTGGTGGTTTTTCACATGTCACTGCATGGAAGGCAATCACATCTTTCCCCCAGTTCACCTCAAGGGCAGTGGTTCAGAGATTTCAGCTTGAGAGGTTGTCTTGTTAGTGAGGATTCATGTTACATCTGTATGTAGAGAGAGTTTGATCATTTGGGTATGAATTTTCATGGAAGGTCATTCATTATTGATCAGAGTATGCGCAATATATATATATAACGCATTCTTCATTGTATCATTCTCCATTGGGCATGTGTATGGACGTGCCAGTTTGCTTCATCAAGTTTATGTGTTAGAGAAAGTTCGTATGAGAGCTTCTTTGTAAGATTCTATCTTGGTATATGTTTTGGGTGATAGTATGAATCGCCTATTCAATTTTTGTGAGAGAGACAAGCGACCTTTCTTTAGTATCTCTGGATCCTTACTCTATCCATCATTCTATCTGTTAGAAATATTAGGCTAATCCAAACTATGGTAATCACCCTAGAGGGGGTAAATAGGGTGATGGTCTCTTTTTCTCAAATTTAAACTATGTAAAAATAAGAGACAATTATATGCAAATATATAATAAACAAAATAAACACAATTGCATATAATTTAAAAGAGTAAGGGAAGAGAGAGTGCAAACACAAGATTTATAGTGATTCGGAGCAACCCGGCCTACATCCACTCTCCTCTAGCTTCAATCCCAAGCTTGAGGTTCCACTAATTCAAGGCTTCCAAACCAAGCCTTCAAGCAATACAATTGGATTATGGTTCCAATCCACCCTCTTGGACTTTTGGCTCCAAGCACCCTTTACACTTCTCAAGAGATACCACACTCTTGGAAAACTTCCTCTCAAAGATATACAAATAAAGATCTCACAAAATCCTAGTACAAAAGCTTTAAGCTCAAATGATACAAGAAACTAGGATTGAATGGTGCACTAATGATATGTAAGTTTTGGAACAATGGTGCACTCAAAAACACTCTTCTAAGGCTCAAATATATTCAAGAATGATTTAGGAAGGTTAAGCTCTTGAAACAATGAAGATTGGAGCCTTTTTATAGAAGAAAAAAGCCAAACTAGTCGTTTGGGGTTCAACCGGTCGAGCTGGGGGTCAACCGGTTGACTAGCCGTTAGCATTTAATGCTTGGCAGGTGACCGTTGGGCCTCGACCGGACCTTGACCGGACCTCGACCGGACTAGGTTCAACCTTGACCGGTTGAACAACCGTTCTAGAAGAAAGAGAAAATTTTTGCATTTTTCGAACAGTCGACCGATTACTGTTCATACCCCTCAACCGGTTGAGCTGGGGATCAACCAGTTACTGTTCATCCGGTTCAACCGGTTGAGCCATTTTTGGCTCAACACCCAACTTTTTCAACTTAAAACCTTTAAAACAAGTTTGGAAAATATTTGACACAAGGTTTTAATTGAAAACATGAAATCATCCAATTTTAAAAGGATTTAAAATGAATTAATTCTTGAATGATTTTGGTGCATAAGTAAAGAATGTAATGCATGAAAAAACCTAGTGCACCAACAACCTTACAAAGAGATCTTATGAAACTTGGGTCTTGAAAAGCACTTCTCTTTGAGGTGGTCTTCTTCTTCATGATTTCTCTTTGGCTTGATATGTCTTTGTAATTGTCACTTTGGAAATCATCTTGCCTAATCACACTTAAAATATAATCATTAGTTCTAAACAATGTTTTGTTATCATCAAAACTGAGATTAACCAAACCTTGGTTTCACACTATCTATTTTGAATGTGACTACTTTTCATGCTTTGGTGCAGGTTGACCATCACTCACTTTTCTATCTCTTTGCCTTCTTTTATCTTTGTTATATTCCTCCATTTCACTCTACCTCATCTGCTTTCTTTCTTTTCTCATCCTGCTTGATGTTGGACTTGGGTTCAGTATCCACACATTATACTTGCTTATTTGATATGTTCATTCATTTATCATCACTTTTCGTGTGGGAACCCCTAGGTCCGAGACTCATGATGTTTCCTACGCATTGCATTTCATGCATGAGGGGTATGGGGATTATATCATTGGGATCTTTGAGCCTAGTTTCCTTTCATTTCTTTCACCTTATTACCTTGGCCTACATTACGTCCCGTGTCTTAAAACCATCCTGAGGCCATGACTTCACATTGTGTTTGATAGCTCACACGTGAGCAATACTTGAGATTGGTTGGAGATTATTTTTTAGAGATGATGGATGAGGAGTTGAGGTTATGGATTACACTGGGGCATACCCCTCTTATTAGTGATGGATTTTCGGAGGTGATATGATCTACACGGGGGCATACCCCGCTCATCGATGACATTTTCTTTAGGGATGACCCTACACTGGGGCATAGCCATTTCAGAGTGCGCTTTTATTGGAGATACAGTCACTCTACTCGATATTCTGTATTGGGACGCACTCCACTCAGTGATCATTGATTTTTGAGATGATGGTTTATTTTGAGACACAATTGCGTCAGAGATTGCACATGTTAAGACATAGCCTTCTCATTGGCGATGGACTTTGATTTATCTTGGAACATAGTCACTTTAGATTATTTATACTGGGGCATAGCCACTTCATTCGCATTCATAGAGCCTGGGGATTCTGATTAGATTGATTGATTTGTTGACTTACACTACACATGGTCCTCCCTAGTAGTCGTTGACTTGGATACACTACTTTACTCTGGGGCATAGTTGGGATGAAGAGTATTTTTCATTAGAGAATAGTCACCCTATTGGATCCTTTACACTGGGGCATGTCCATCTTTTTGAAGAAAATCTTATTGGTTCTTTACATTGGAGCATTTGATGAGTGATATAGATATTATTGGTTTGTTTCATGTTGCCTCATTGCATATTGGGGTATAGCCATCTTGTTGGAGGTTTTGACATCGAGACTTAACTTTTTGTTTGTGATTATTGCTTTCGATAGATTATGGACTATTGACGCCTTGGGTCTAGTCTTCTCGGCATACTTGGATGATCTTGGATACTTACATACCTTTCATTTCGTACTCAGACATTTCACCCTAGATACTCTCATGCCTTCTATCATACTAAAGCCTGATCATCACCTTTTTTTATCCTACACATCCCACCATGACACATGACCTCACCCCTTTCTCGATTAGGAGGAGTTGTAGATCAGTCCTCGATCACCTTGGTTGTGCTTTCATACATCTTTCGGACTTTAGGTTCAACATCTTCCATGATGGTAGGGCTTGATAGATTGTTGACTTATTAGTGAAGATGCTTTCATTTTGATAGTTGGCATGTTGAGTGTTGATTTGCTTACTCTTCGCATTTTGAGCACTGGTCATCATTGGTTTTATTCATCAGTTATTTTTGTTTTGTCAGCATGGTATCAAAATGCATGGCCCTGTTTAGCATTACCTATTTGAGGTTAGACATTTTCATTACATGACGGATGAGCATATTTCAGAGCATAGCAATTTTGAGACATTGTGTATCCCAGTTTGTTCACCATCACATACTGGGGCATACCCCCCTTTCCTAGGATCATCAGACCTTCCATATGTTTCATTCACTTTTTGATCTAGTTGTTGACCCCCGCGAGTTGCATACTAGGGTATACCCTCATTTCCCAAGAGCATCGGACATTCCATAGGTTTCATTCACTTTTTTATCTAGTTGTTGACCCCGCAAGTTGCACATTGGGGCATACCCTCATTCTCTGGGATCATCGGACCTTTCAGAGGCTTCGTTATCTTTTGACCTAG
Organism: Vitis riparia; assembly: GCF_004353265.1. Taxonomy (NCBI): domain Eukaryota; kingdom Viridiplantae; phylum Streptophyta; class Magnoliopsida; order Vitales; family Vitaceae; genus Vitis; species Vitis riparia. The sequence continues at coordinate 4,682,036 of NC_048442.1, read as the reverse complement.
TTGTCGATCCTCATGAGTTTTCATACTAGGGCATATCCCCTCTGACCGAGTTTACTTGCATTAGTATCTGAGTTATCCTTTAGCTTTGGGCCACTTGATCAGGTCATTCATCATCTTGTTAGTTCGATTAGAGTTTGGGGTCGGGCCTATATTGATCAGCCATGATCCAATCACTTTTCATGTGAGTTTGAGTCGGGGTCGCACCTATATCGATTGGTCATGTTCCTATCACTTTTCGTGTTAGTTTGAGTCGAGGTTGCACCTGTATCGATCGGCCATGTTCCTATCATTTTCTGTGTCAATTTAAGTTTTCGGGGCCGCACCTATATCGATCGGCCATCTTCCTATCATTTCCATGTCAGTTTGAGTTTTTCGGGACCGCACCTATATCGATCAGTCATCTTCCGTGTTTAGTTTGAGTAAGGGTCATACTTATATCGATCGGTCATCTTCCTATCATTTCCATGTCAGTTTGAGTTTTTTGGGATCGCACCTATATCGATCGGTCATCTTCCATGTTCAGTTTGAGTCGGGGCCGCACTTATATCGATCGACCATCCTCCTATCATTTCCACGTTAGTTTGAGTTTTTCAGGACTACACCTATATTGATCAGTCATTCATCCTGTCAGTTTGAATTTTGAGTTTGAGTTTTCGGGACCGCACCTATATTGATCGGTCATTTTCATATCAGTTTGAGTTTAGTATGAGTCGGGGCCATACCAATACCGATCGGCCATCTTCCTATCATTTCCATGTCAGTTTGAGTTTTCGGGACCGCACCTATATCGATCGGTCATTGTCTTGTCAGTTTGAGTCGAGGCCGCACCTATATCAATCGGTCATCTTCCTATCAGTTTGTGTTCAGTTTGAGTTGGAGCCGCATCTATATTAATCGGCCATTTTCCTATCAGTTTGTGTTCAGTTTAAGTCGGGGTCGCACCCATATCGATTGACCATCTTCCTATCTGTTTATGTTCAATTAGAGTTGGGACCGCACCTATATCGATTGGTCATCATATTGTCTGTTTGAGTCTGAGTCAAGGTCGCACCTATATCGATCGACCACCTTCCTATCGGCTCAATTCGGCATCCAGGGTCTTTGTTTAGTATGACATTCAGTGTCACAATCATCTTTCTCTAGTTTCAGCGTTCAAAGCCATTGTACCTGTTCATTCAGGCACCTATAGTCACCGCCATCTTTCCTTGCTTTTGACGTTCAGAGTCAGTTCTCCTCGGTCGTGGCATTCAGAGTCATAGTTCCTGACACTCATATCCACTGGCATTATACATCTCACTTTCACGGTTTTGCATTCATCCTTTTTTTTTTCTCACCTTGTTACCCAATGCTTATCGCCTATTCATCATTGGTCTTCCAGATTTCCCTTTTCACTGCACATGACATAGTTCTTTGATTTCGTAACGCATATTTCGGTCATGTTGTTGGGCATCCTGCACTTGACATTTTCGTGTAGTTCACATAGGGCAATCCCCTTTGGGCGTAGTTTTTTCCGTACTTCAAAGTAGTTTGACTGTTACTCATCTTTGATATGGTCTTTCGAGTCACTTTTGGAGACGTCTTAAAAGGAGCCTAGGTCCTCGGTGTGGCTTCAGAGACATTTTGAGATCCGTTTTTCTCTTAAGATTAGAGTCTTTTGTTCACCTGTTGGCCTGAGTCAATTCGTATTTCACTAGTGTCCCTGTGGGGGTCTCCTTTGTTCTTTGGTAGAGTTCACTTCATTCCACTCACTATTCACACTTGCTTTTCACTCTAGTGTTCATATTCCTTACACTCGTGAGCTCTACCGAAGATGAGCATATTTGTAGACCCCCATTTTGGGGACTCATTTTTCTCATATTTATGCAGCTCATTTTTGCCAAGTGTCACGATCTCAAGTGGCCATGTGTTGCCTCTTGATTGGCTATTAGGGAATCACAATAGTGCTTTTGAGAGGCAATGAGAGGTCGACACATGTCAAGAGATATTCTGAAAAGCTGCAGGCCATTAGTGAGCTATGGTTGGTGATTTTGTTGTTGATGTCAGGAGAGAAGCATAGGGGGGTATTAGAGGAGAGGGTATTTAGTTTTGGGGGTGAGGTGAGAGATTTTTTAGAACAGAGGCTAACTTGGAGAGCAAGCAAGAATGGATTCTTGTTTTGGCTATAAAGAGGATAGAGATAAAGGAGTTTGCTTGGGAGGGAAGCTGTGAGAGAAAAGGCAACTGAAAGCTGAAACAAAAGAAAGAAATGGAACGTTCTCAGGAGAGGAGTTTTGGCCAGCAGTGCCCTTGGTTTTTGTATGAGCATAGTTATAAACAGGGGTTTACTACAGTTTCATTGCCCATGGGGTTGTTGAATTATTCTGCTAAGTTTGTGACTACCACATCGGTATAGAGAATACGTCTAATTGGTGATGCTAAAAGTGGTCTATGAAAAGAGAATACATTTTTACTTAAGCCCCAGGTCCCTACCTGTAAATGGTTCACACAGCCACGTTGCACTGCTTGGAGACACTGCCCACGCCTCATATAGGACTGGTAGAATGGTGCAGCTCTCTTACTGATCCGTATCTAAAGAAGCTTTGGTGTTAACTTACTCGCAAACCCGGAGATTCATTTAAGGTCCCCTTTCGAAATAAGGAACTTATACCGAAACAGAGAAGGAGAGTTGATCTTTTCTCTAAATTCTGCCCAAAGAGAATGTAAGGGATCGCATTCAGGTGAAGTTGAGATTTTGGAGAACCAGTTTGTGGATGGCTCACATGGTAGCTTTGTAACGAGTGAAGTCCTTGCACTCATACCATCTGAAACGGGCAGTGTGTTGGGCATGGAGTTAAATAGGGGTGACAAATGCACGTATAGTGACGAAGAGATTTAAGCTTACCTTCTTTGTGTTGTCCTCTTTGAGCTCAAGAGGTGGATTTGGCTGACCGAAACAATTCGCCTGATATTTCAGTCAAAGCTATGGAAGATAAACAATTTGTGCCATTCATTTCTTGCCCGATATTGGCTTCTGCTTCATTTTCAGCAAGTTAGCCTTACACAAAAAAGCCACATGTCGATCATCACAACTCACTAAGAGATTCTGATGGTGCTTCAAATCCCCTGGATGCCCATCAAGACCTTGAGAATTACCAAGCATTAGAGGCGTTAAATCTTCCCTCATACGACATAGATAAGGTGGGGATTGATTCCTCACCTTCCGATGATCACGTGATTGATGACAAACCTGCTCATCACCAGCTATAAAGACTGCTCTCTAGGAGACTGTATTTTTCAGATTGAATAGAAGAATGAAGCCATCATCTTGCCTATCTATGGATAACACAAACGTTCTCTCGGACAAACGCCATGACCTTAATGCTTTAAATGAACATTTGTTAAAAGAGACTACAGAACATCGTTCAGAAATGGCTGAAAGCAGGGAACTAGACATGCCCTCTAACCCAACAAGTCATATCTCACACTATGCTTACTCCCAATCACTTGATCCAAGAAATGATATCACAATGGTGCAAGAGCCATGGGATTGAATTGACAGACCCGGATCAGTACAATAATGAGGACTAGATAATGGATGCAGATCGAAGGCATTTTATTGATTTGTTTGAGAAGATGTCTTCTTCAGCTCTTGAGTAGAAAGAAGTTGCAAAGGAGCTTTGATTGTTGACAAAGAGAACGCCATCATTCAGGGCACTTTTTGGCAAGTCTCTTGATGTCATCCCTCAATTGCTTAATCCATTCTCACAAAACAAAAGTGGAATTCACCTTGACCTCTAAGAAGGCTTGATCACGACGCTCTTGAATCTATCAATCCATGACAACAACAAAAAAAGGCTTTGTGGCACCTTTGGGACCCATTTTCTCTTTCTAGCATGGCATGCATCGCCACCTTTAGTGGGCCACTCTTAAAATCTACATGTCTCACCCTTATATTTTCATGCATGCCTTCAAAAATGGATTTTCCAAAATCTTACTTTCAAATAGTTTTAATTCTTCGATTTTTCTCTCTTGATTTTAAATAAATCCAATTTTAATAAATCAATTCTTACATTTTTTTTTTCTTTTCTACTAGGCATGAATCTTTATTTATTTGTTTATTTTTAATTTTTTTTTATTTTCTTGATTTTAAATACTTTCCATTTTTTATAAAATTGGCTGCCATATTTATTTCCAACAAGCATCTTTCATAAATTCTCCTTGATTTTTAATAATTTTTTTATTTTCAAATAATTTCAAATAATGGAATTTATGGGATTGATTCATGCAAAATAAATCGGGTTTTGGTGGGGCCCGACATATGAGATTTTCTCATTAATTTATTGATTGATTGTTATGCTGGATTGGCTTGCCTTACTTTATGACATGCATGCGATTATTCTATATTTGTGCACTAACTTGGTCTCTTATGATAGCGCTCAGCTTGTGACTAAGGTACACCTCGTACTCAATTGTGTTTATCGATTTATTTGTCATATGCGTGTCTTGCTTTTACACCTTATCAGAGTAAGCTTTTAAAGAGTAAACCGATGTCTTTTTAAAAAGCCTAGCATCTAGGATTGAAACTAGGTCCCTTCTTCGAGTCTGCTAGAGGAGCTAAAAAAAAAAAAGGAATGTAGAGAAGAATACCCAGATAATATAGTTTTCCCAACTGGCCAACGATCCTTCCTGTGTGCTAATCTTGGATAAGACACTCAGAAGAAGAAAAGATGACATTGAGGAATGAGGGAAAGAACTAATAGAGAAAGGCTAAGTTTAGTACTTCTCGGGACTTCTCATTCTGCAAACATGGCAAATCAGGTATATGGATCTGATGCTTCTTCTTCCATTCCCAGTGATTGGATTCATCGATTCCGGAGCTACCAGTCACATACCTTACATTAAGTGATTTCATTGTCGATGTTCATGCAGCAGATGGAGGGAGGGAAGGATTCATAGATGGCATCCATCGAATTAGTACTAATCCATTTTGAAAGGCTAGAAGGGCTAATAGGGCATTAAGGGCTAGAGCTTCAAGCAAAAAGGGCTTGTGCAAAAGAGGGGAATATCTGGCTTAAATAAACTGACACTAGGAATGGGCAGCTTTAGTCTCTGTTTGTGGTGACATAAGTCCCTCTCTACAACTCACGAATTAAGAATTCTCACAACAACAAAACAAGGTCTACTCGACATGAATTAGGTGTTAATGAAACCTTTCAGAGGAATCTATCACAAAATTCTCAACTTGTCTAGTATTCATGTTTAACCAATCAATTGTCATACTTGTTTCATCTTATTAGTAGAGACCCGATTTTAGGGACTTAGAGAGGTGCTACGGTCTTTATCATACCTTCTCGATAAGTAACCTGACCCCTAAACCTAGATCGGGTTTTTCGCATGCCACCTTTTCCAAATAAGGAGTCACACTTAGGGTTTTCTTTTTTATTTTGTTTATCCTTTAAAAATAAAACAAAAATAAGTGGCGACTCCAAGTCATTTTCTAAAAAAATTAATCATTTTTCAAAATAAAAAGCTAGCTCGCCATCGAGTGGAAGCGCATGAGCGGAAATAAGGGGTCCACATTGTGGTTTTAGTATCATTTGCTTGATTTATATTTTACGAAAAATTAATAATTGAAGTGTATTTCAAATTTACTTTCTATCTGGATGCAATTTGGACGGGTTAGACGATTCAACTTGAATCTAATTTGATGTTGGGTTGTGTTTGGGCAATCATTTTTAATAGTCAAATTGAATTTGAATTTAGTTTTTCCAACTCAAGTTAATTTGAATTGAGTTTGGGTCAAGATTGAGACTATTCAAAATTAATTTCAATTTAATTTAATATTTTTATAATATATATGATCTTATATTATAGTATTATTATTTTTTTAGAATTTTAAGAAAAATACCAAGCTATTACATCATAAGCTTTTTCAAATTTTTAGAAAGATATAAAATTTATTTTTATTTTTTTGTTATTATTTTGAAATTCTGTCAAATTTTTTTTTTGTTTAAAAAAAGATTGAATGTGCATTGAATCATACAACCTAATCAACTTAGGTGTAACCTGACCAACCCAAACTCAATCGAAATTATGATATTGAACAAAATAACTCTTAAGTTGAGTATCTCGAATTCAAAGTCAAGTTGGGTTAAGATTGAATTGATTGATTCTTAATTTGGGTTGGGTTAATGGGTTAGCCATCAAGCCACTCTCAAAAATCAATTTTTAAAAAACATTTGTTAAAAATAAAAATAGAATTGTTTTTATATTTTTAGTATGTCTTCTCAAAAAATACTATAAATAATTTTTCAACGCCACAAATGATTTTTAATTTTTTTTAAATGTTTACTAAATTTTATCTAACACCTTTTTTTTCCCTGATTTTTTTTTAAAAAAAAACACTACCAGTGTAACGCCCAAGTTTTTCTTTAAAGGGTAATTTAGGAAATTCATAATAATGATATTAAATTAATTAATTAATTAATTTAATAAAATGGAAGATGGGTGAAAAGGTAATTTTACGAATAATGTCCTAGGTATAAATAGAAAATTCTCTTCTTCTTGTTCTTTTCTGAATCGCGTTCCTGTTCGCAAAGAGTTTCCAGAAAACGTGAAGTTAAGGTCAGATTTCAAGGTTTGAAGAACAAACCTCTATAGGTAAGATTCTAACCCCTAGATTATTATTTTAGATTCATTAGTTAATTTCAAGCACATTAGATATTTTTTTTTTTTTTGGAAAACCCCAAATCTAGATTAGGGTTAGTTTATTTTTTTTAATTCGCTTTAATATCAAAATAGTGAAAATTTAAGATTTTGATTTATTGTTGGAACTTGAAAATTCTTAAGTTTTTAGAAAAAAAAAATGACTCTTTGGAATATTTCACTTTAGACTAGGGTTAATTCAAAAAAAAAAAAAAAACATATAGGACGCATGTGCACACTGATGGAATTGGAGAATGACTTAAGGATTAAAAAAAAAAAAAAAACATGGAGGACATGTGTGCACACCGGTAGAATTGGAGAATGGAAATATATATATATATATATATATATATTATTTTGTTGGCAATAATGGAGTATTGTTGGGAATGAAGTTTATGTTTAAAAAATATATATACGAGAGAATAGAAGTTTTAAATAAAAAGGAAGTAAAGTTTTTTTTTATATTATAATTATGAGTGTAAGTTAATAAATAACATAGAAATTAATTATTTGAATAAATTATAGTTTAATTAAGTTGTGTCCCAAGAAATAAATTTAAAAAATAAATAAATAAATAAATTCAGTTTTATATGAATTAGAAATTTATTAATTTTTAAAATATGAATAGATTAAATTACCTTTTATAATTAAAAAAAATATTAATTTGAATACCTAAAATTTTAGGATTGTCAAACCTATAATTTTAGATAAATAATAATAATTATTCCTCTTATATTTGGTTAGGTGAAAAGTAGATTTTCAAGATTATTTCTCTCCAAAGTTTTTGAGGACTTCTTTTGAGGTAAGGGAAATTAATGCAGTTGTTAAATTTTTTTTGAAATAATTTATATATATATATATATATATATATATATATATATATATATATAGTATTTGAAAACGTTTGAGTTATATTCCGTTTTATGCATGGATCAAACCTGTTTTGCATGAAAAGTATGTTAGAATTTTATATTTTGTTTTTGACAAATAAATGTGGAGATATTATATGTTGTAAATTTGAATAAATGAAATAAATATTTGACTCTGGTTTGTTTGACCATTGTCAACGGGATATAATAGTTGACTTTTGACTTTTGACCCTTGTCAATGAGATATAATAGTTGACCTTTACATTTCTTGGTGGGGAATGTAATTGATTTGAACCCAGCCTCTAGGGGTTTCGGTTAAAGGTTACTAGTACTAGTAGTGTTTGGTTCCGTCCACCTTAAAGGAACAATTTGAGGCTAGCCACCCATTTGAAAAGTCCTACCTAACTGGGCACCCTTTGATGTTTGATGATCAGAGTAAATAAATTATTAGAATGTTTTAACTGAATTTGATATGAAATTGTTTGAATAAAAAATAAATGCATACAGGTTTATGAAAATGATTGATTACAATATCTCCTATTTTGCAAGTGAGTTTGAAATATTTGATCCATGGACTGCATTAATGTTCCTTATTGGGCTGTGAGCTCATTCCTATTTGTTGACTATTTTTCAAGTACCCTTAGTTCGGGTGAGGAGTGATGGTTAGGCTGAGGAATGGTCATAATTAGGATTTGACTTAGGATTTTATGTTGGATTTTGTTTAACTGTTAGTTATGTTCATTTGAATCTTTTGGTATTTGGAAGTTATTTGGATATTGATTCTTTAAATTTTCTGTTAGTTCAAAGTTGAGTTTTGGAGATTTTGAAATTTGTTTTAGTACTTGAATTGTTTAAGTTTGCAAATATTTGGACAATGGATTTTGGATAGTGAATGTTTTAGTGTTGAAATCGAATTTTGAGGATTTTAGATTTTGTTCCGCTACTTTGAACAGGTGTTTGGTAATTGGTAATTTTTTATTACAAGATAATTATTTGGGTCAGGTTACACTGTAAGCTTTCGGGTTTGAAATGTGAAATGACCGTCATGCCCTTGGAGTGGGTCTTGGGGCGTGATAACCAGACATATAAAATTATTTTGAAAAGTTCTAAAAACCTTCACTACAAATTAAAGAATCTTAACTTAAATAATTTTATATGCATGCTTATCTCCAAAAAAGTAATGATTTTAAAATTATTTAAGAAAAATTAAGATATCAAAAAAAATTATTATCTCAAGTTTCAAAAATATAAAATAAATTTATAATTTTGTAGAAAGTATTTCACTTTCATATAAAAAAAATATTTTAAAAACATAATATATATATATATATATATATATATATATATATATATATATATCCAAATAGACACTAAGCAAGTAATTAATTCTTCTAATACAATATTTCATTGTTATGAAAAAAAAAAAACCTTAAATAAATCCAACTCAACCCAAATATGTATGAAAAAGAACCAAGGAAATCTTAAAAAGAGACTGCATTGAAGAGCAAAACCGATTGAAGAAAGAATTAGAACGTGACCTCGGAGAAGAAGACGAGCCAGTTGACGCCAGTGGATCCCGCAACTTCAACTGCCTCCAATCAAAATGGCTTGTTTCCATAGCCATGGACGAGGGTTCTTCAGTAATGAAAGGGTGGTTCAGCAGCATTCTCGCTGTCCATCTCTCTTTAGCCTCCCTTCTGAAACACCTCCTCAGAAAATCCTTCCCCTCTTCCGACACGCTTTCTGGGATTTCAGGCTCTCCAAAAACTATACTGAACAGCAGGTCCTCCTTTCCTAACCTCCTCCAAACCAGTTTCCCAGTAAGCATCTCCACCACAGTGATACCCAGAGACCATACATCCAAGGGTGGCTCGTCTTCACCGTAAAGAACCGACTCCGGCGACATGTAAGCCGGCGTCCCGCTGAACTGAGGCAGCTGCAGAGCTCTCTCTTCTCCGACCCTTTTCGCCAATCCGAAATCCGCAATCTTAACCTTGTTCCCACCATCTTCCAACGGAAAAACAAGTATGTTACTGGGCTTGATATCGCAGTGTACGTACCCTTTTTCATGGATGTGACAGAGACCCTTGAGTATCATTTTGGTGTAGAGTTGGACGTCGGATTCCGGCAACGTGCCTACACTGTTGCGAATCAAGTCTGCTAGACTTCCTCCTGGGGCATACTCGAGGAATAAGTTGTAAGTCTCCACGCCCTCTTCCATGGTGGAATCGTCTCCATAACAGTGAACGATCTCCGGGCAGTGTTGGAGTTCGGAAAGGATGCGTTTCTCCTTGGCAAGTAAAGATGAATGCGAAGAAAATGCGGATTTGACAGCGAGATGGTCAGGAGTGTGGTTGAAAGAGAATGCTGAGTAAACCCTGCCATGGCGTCCTCGGCCTAGCAAATTGCCTTTCACTGTAGGCTTCGTCTCCATCTCCATGGCCAAAAAAAAATCTGTACAGAAGCCAATTATGGATGATAGTGTATTTATTTGTTTATATATTTGAATTTGAATTGGAATTCTTATTTCTAAATTTCAAGAACCCAATTTGAGTAGGATTGAAAAACCCTCATCTTTTGGCCATCTATAGAATTTTAATCCTAATGAATTACCTTAAATTTTAGATTTAATCACTTTCAAACTTGTTCATAATTTTTTAAATTATCTTAATTTTCTTTATCTTTTATTCAAATATACACTAAATAAAATAAAATGCTTTATTTGATAATTATTTTTTAAAAGTATTATACTTTTCTGTTTGCTAGAATAGAAAAAGTTTTCCAATTTAAAAAATAATTTAGCGAGCAAAAAAGGTTTTTTAATTCAGAAAATAATTTTTTAACTTTAAAAATAAGTTTTACAACTTACTATCAAAAACAGTTTTTTGAAAATCTGTTCTGTTGTTATTTATTTTTATCAGGGTATTCTAACAACCGAAAATATAGATATTTATATTATATACAAATAAATATTGTCTTCATGAAAAAGAAGTTAAAAAAAATGTTTTTCGTATAGGAGTTCTCGAGTAAAATTTTATTTTTTAAAATAATTAAAAATTATTTGTAGCAAAAATCTTCCTTCAACACCCGTAAATATTATCTATTTTAAATTCAAAAAGACTCTCATAACACTCTCATAACTTTAAAAAATATCTACATAATTAAGAAAATTTCATACTTATTTTGCATTAAGATTTTTTTTTTTTTTCTGTCCGATGTGTACATCACACTCTTTAGTTTTAGTTACCTTTTATAGTTATGTATTTTTTAAATTGCGAGTGATTGGTGTTAATGATCACAAGAACCACCATTGTAATTATAATTATTTTGTCCCTTCCACTTTGGGGTGCTTGGATCATAACCAAACACAACTTTTCTTTAAAACTAGGGTTGATATTGTAATAAAAAGATTTATATTTAAATTGTTTTTTAAACTTACACATGAATAATTTAATCCACATTATGAATACAAAATTTGTATTACTAAAATATTTAATGGAAAAGGATAAAATAATATTTTTTTTTAAAAAAAACATATCTTACGTTTTAAAACATAGAAGGAAAAAAAATATAGAAGGCATGTCTAAGAATTCATTTGTCAATGATTTAAGGAAGTGCTCTTTAGCTTACAAAGTGTTTATTTAAAATAAAAAATAAAAAATTAAGTGCTTGAAAATGTTTAGAAAACACTTTTAAAGATTTCAAAAATCATTTATATTTGTAGTGTTTTTTAAAAACACTTCGAGAGAAATACTTCTACTAAAAAAATTTTAATTAAAAATACTGTTAAACACACTCTAAAGTTATATTATTAATTTTAAAAATGAAAATTATTTTTTTTGGAGTGGGATTATTTTGACTCTTCACCCAAATATTCCTCAATTTAAAGGACTAAACCAACATCATAAAATTTAGTTAATATATCATTCTCCTATTAATATTAAGGCAAACTTTACTTATTTTTTTAATAATTTTTTTATTATTTAAAGAAAAAACTTATTAAAAAAAACAATGAATTACCCCTCCTATTAAAAATGCTTTTAAGGAGAATTACTAAATGTTTGAATATAAACCAAAAAGAAAAATATTGCTTTTTGTGAATGACTTACGTAAGAAGTTTTTCACGTTCGATAAAATTTTTATAATACCAATATTGTTGTTTAAAAATTGTGACTTTGATTTTAGCTTCACATCTAACTAAATCACAAAAAAAAAAGAAAAAAAGAAAAAAAAAAGTTATTCCAAATAAGGCCTAAGTGAGTATCTAATAATAACTTCAAATGATCTTTATAAATTACTTTTGGATTTTTAAAGAGGAATTTTAAATATTTGTCAAATACCTAACTTTTATGATTTCAAGCATTGTAAAGCATTTCTAGTTTTATCAAACTAATTTTGAGTCAGATTCTTAATTTAAGGGTACCTTAACGGATCGGTGGAAAATGGATAGTGGTAGAAATATCAATTTGGTCTGTAAGTCTCACATCCAATTTGAGCCTAACCTAAGCCCAACTTGATCCCTTTGGGTTAGGCTTGGGCTGGTTTCTAAGCCCAAGTCAAGGGAGACCAAAACCTTACCAAAAAAAACAAAAAAAACTATTCCAAAAAAAGGGAAATTTTGTTGTAAATGCATTAATAAATACAATCAATAGGCCACCTTCCACCCCCTTTTTGCTCCATTTATTACATTTATTATTTTTTTTATTTTCAACTTTATTTATGGCCTTATTAAATGAAGTATCAATTAATATGATTTTATAAACCAATAAAAATGCATCTCAAGATCTTTTACATATGAAAAGAAATTAGAAGATATTTCAACATTCAACAGAGATTAATGTCACCATTGGGCAATTAACAAATAAATTTAAAATAGGTCTGAAGTATGATAAATTTGTGGATTCAAAGGATACAATTCCTTGAAAGAGGAGAATACGAAAAAAAGTTGGCACTTTAGAAAAACCATAAAAATAACTAAAAGGACGCATATTAAACAAGAAATTTATGAAAAAGCTACGAATTGAATAAGTAACTCTTGAAGAGGCACAAGTACTAATAAGTTGTGAGTTCTCAATACACTTTCTAAGTGGCCTCTAACGTTAAAAGAAATGATGAAAATCACAAACCATAAAATATGGAAGAAAAATTAAATTTGTTAATAAACCTAAATATATAAAGCTTGTTGGGTACAAATGGATATTTATATGAAAATACAATGATAGAAATGATATAATAAAATATAAAACATGATTAGTAACATGAGGTTTCCTATATAGGTCATCTATCAACTCCCATAGTAATTTAAATATATGACTAATATTCTTTGAAGGACTTAACTAAATTTTATAACGTAATTACAATATTTAGATGGATTTATGAATATGCTAATCCTTGAAGAATTTAAAATTTCTTAAGTAAATAAATCCTTAAAAGATTAAAAATGTTTGAAGCAAATAATTCCTAGAATGATTTAAAATATCTGAAGCAAATAATTCCCTGAAGGATTAAAATGCTAGAAACTAATAATTTCTTGAAGAATTTAAATCGCCTGAAACAAATAATAAAAAGTCTTGTAGCATGTATTTAATCAAGTAACAATGATTTTTGTAGGAACTCCAATGCATGTAATCAATTGTCTTAGTGAATACATATGAAAAGAATGGTATGTAAATAACTCTATATGTTCATACATTTTTATTAAAGAAATGAAGAATCATATTTGCAATTATTGCAATATATGTTGATGATTTAAATCTTATTGGGACTTTTGAAGAGTTCATGAAAACAACAAATTATTTGAAAAAGACAATTACTCGATGTAAAAAATGACTCATTTAACCCTTGCAAAAATGGTGAAAAATTACTAAGTCTTGAAGTAGTATATCTTAGTGCTATTGGTGTATTATGTATATTGTCAATTATATATGCCTAGACATGCGAATGATATCAAATATATATTTTATACTATGTTCATGGAACTACTAATATGATTTTATTTTATTGAAGAAAACCAAAGCTACAATTATTTGAATATGTAAACGTAGGATATCTTTCAGACCTATATAAAACTAGGTGACAAATAATGTATGTATTTAATTATAATAATATTGTTATTTCATGGAGATTTTTCAAACAAACAATGATGATCACATCATCACATCATTCATAAATTCTTGCAATTCATAAAACAATGATGAATGTATATGATTAAGATCTATGATCTAATGTATTAAAAAATCTTATGGACTATCATCGATCAAAGGGAATGCAATCATATTATATGAAGATAATGTTGCATGCATTGCATAGATTAAAGAGCGGTATATTAAAGGAGATAAAACCATAAATAGTTCATCAAAGTTCTTTTATATACATGACTCTAAAAGAGTCGTGAAGTTGATATTCACCAAATACATTCAAGTGATAAACCTATCAGGTTAATTCACAAAGTTATTGCCAATCTTCACATTCAAAAGACTAAGAAGCCGTTTGTTTTTTTTTTAACTTTTTATTGAAAATAATTTGCTTTTAGATTTTGGGTTATTTGTTTTTTACTTTTTTCATAACTTATTATAAACTTTTTACCGAATAAAAAAAAACCAAAATATTTGACTTTTTCTAAATGGAAAAAATAACATATTAATTTTTTTTAATATTTAATAGAAAGAAAATATTAAAAAAATAAACAACCTAATACTTAATACTATTACGTATTAAAGTGTTATTTAGAATTACGTAAAAAACAAACATCACCTAATACACAATATTACAATGCACCAACTCATGGGTCTTTGACGACAAATTATTTCGAGGATATAAGCATGAGAAAATGTATGTTTATACAACGATTTTAGTGTATCGTATTCTTTTTTCCTTTGTTTAGATTTTGCTGTACAAAGTTTTTTTTTGACAAGATCTTTATGAGGTAGTCATCATAGATAGAGAGTAACTAAGGAATTTTAAGAATATTATAATTTTTTTCCATATGATTTTTCATTGGTAAGACTTTAATTAGACATATTCATCTTAGCATAGTGAACATCTAGGGAGGAGTGAAATAAATGCATTTAATATGATGGTGGATGACCACCACCTTATGCCCCCTTCCCTTTTTTCTATTTGTCCCATTTTTTACATTTATTGCATCCTTTATTTTAAAGAAAAAAAATGAGTTTCCACATGCTCATATAAAAATAATTATAAAATATAAACCCTCTAAAAATAATTCAAGTTTCATACCATCATCGGTTAAAGGTAATATTTAAAATGATCAGAACTAATACTTATATCATTAAAAGTAGTACCTGAATGGTCAAATATACTATTTTTAATAAAAAAATATATAAAATACTAATTATTTTTAAATAGTTGCTTGAAATTTTTGTTTTATAAACTTGAGTTCCTATTTTGTGGTTTTTTTTCGTATAAGTATATAAAAACTTTAGTTTGTTTCTAGCTTTATAATAAAATTATTTTTATTACTAAACCTAATTTTATTTGTCAAAGATTTTACCTGCCTAGATTAGGGCTCGAAATTAAATTCATAGCTTGGCTGAGCCCAGCCCAAATGATTGCCTGGGCCTAGGAATTAATAGTCCAAGCCCGGCCCGAGCCAACACTTTTTCATGTCCAGGTTTTGGCAGAGGCCAATTTACGAACATACCATCGGGGTCCAAAAAAATATGAGAAGTATCAGGGGCCAAAGTAGAATTTCCGAAAAAGGCCGTATCTGCTTCTGGTTCTCATTTCTCAAGAGGCAAATCTCTGAAACTGAAGGAGTAAAAGATCGGTGAAAATTTGAAGACTCGTTTATGGAAGAAGACGCAGAGGAGGACGAAAATGACGACGTTTCGCATGGTCTAGAACGAGAAATCTAGACGCAGAGAAACAATCAACCAAACAAACCCTAAGATAGAGAGACAAACCTAGAGAGAGAAAGAGAGTGGGAGAATGGGGAAGGGGCCGTTCTCATTTCGCCGGACCTCCAGTCGCCGCCGCCTCAAGAAGGCGCCAGAGGGCCCCTCTCCCCCGGCGCCTCCGCCTCCGATGATGATCGAGGCATCCTTGTCGCCCAATAATCAGACCGCGAACACCTCGATCGCGGCCGCGTCTGGCAGTGGTGGTGGAGCAGGGGGAAAGGCGAAAAAGAAGACCGGTGGAGCAAGGTTGTGGATGCGGTTCGACCGGTGCGGGCAGTCGGAGTTGCTGGAATGTGATAAGAGCACGATCATCAGGCGGGCGGCGATTCCGGCAAGGGATTTGAGAATTCTCGGCCCTGTCTTCTCTCATTCCTCTAATATTCTTGGTAAGGAATGGTTAGCGGTGTTTTGGTTAAGGTTTGTTTGGTGAATTTAAATTTACTGTCTTTGACTTCTGCAAACTGCAAGGAATTGCATGATTTGATTTGATGTTACTTTTCTGAAATTTGTTACTATTTTTTCATAATAGCTTCATTTTATTTTTCTGGTTTGAGGATAATATCATGCCAACTTAATTGTGTAGAATTACAACTAATGTATTAGAAATTTGCATAGATGTGATGATTAGTAAACGTAATGAACTTCCTTTCATGAAGAGAAAGGTCTAAATTCAGGATAAGTGAGTTTAGATTCATGCCTTTCATTTTACAATTTAGCTTCTTTTTGTTGAAATGTATGAATATCATGAGATGCTGCATTGAGGAATTTTCTGGTGATCTAATCATCTATGACTAATGTTGTTTTTGGGAACTTCAAAATCTGTAAGTGCATTGGATGTGTTGGCCAAAATGGATATGGGATTATAGGTATTGGATGTATGTATGATAGGCTGTAATTGAGTGTTTATCAGATAGTAAGTGTCCAAGAAAGGAAGATAGTAATGCTACATTGATTCTTAGAATGAAAATATTAATGTTCAACATTGTTTGATATACTGAAACTTGATCTTATGGTAGCCAAAAGCTTTGGTAATTTGGAAGTTTCCCTTAGTCCTAAGATTCAGGGATTACTTGAATCTGCTTCCTGCATTAACTCACCACGCCTGACATGAGTATTTAGGTGAGTCCATATGAATATGTAACATGGGTTCCGTGCATGATTTGGTAAGCTTGATTTAATAAATGATATATGTTAAGAACTGACCTTTGAGGGATGGATAAAGAGGCTTCTATCATTTCTTATTCTCTAGAAAATAGCCCTGTACACAATGTGTGTGTTTATATATATATATATATAAATGTTGGAAGCAATTGTCCAAGAAAAGTTTTGTTTCAGCACCATTACAGTGGCATGTAGTCAAACCTCTCTGATTCATGCTGGAAGAAGCCTTAATTCAATTAAATGAATAAGATGCCCTTGTGGCTTGGCTCTAGTGGTAAAGGGTTGGGGTGGGTTTATGGGAGGTTCTAGGTTCAAAGCCCAATAGGGACAAAAAATGCAAAAAGAAAAAAAAAATTGCCTATCAAAAAAAAAAAAAAAGAAAAAATGAATAAGATTTGAATTTATGCTCCATACTGATACAAATTTATACATTTTGCTCTATTCTTATTCTCATGCCACTGACTTGGGAGTGATCAGTAAGGAGAGAAAGCATGTTCAAAAAAGGGAATGAAATCTGCACTATGAATGGGTGATAGAACTCCATAGAAGAGTGTTTTTCTTTAAAATTGGAATCCTATAAGGAATTACCTTACCCTCCTTTAGGCAGATGTTTAACTCTTCGCATCTGTGTAACAACAATTTTCTGATATTTGTTTGATGTATAGCTTTTTCCTTTCTTCAAGGACATCTTTCTAGCTCTTTTTTAATCATTATTTTATTTTATTTTATTTTATTTTAAAATTTTAATAATTCTTTAATAAAGTTATCATTTCTTTACAAAGTTTAAACTACCTCGAATTAAAATTTGAGCTCTAAAAAGGCTGAAAGTTTTATTTCTATTCTCTAAAGAGAATGCTTAAGAATGTATAAGTTTGTAACTTTCATTATACTTTATTTTCCTTAGTATTTTTCATGGAAAACCAACGAGGTTTCCTTCATATTTTTTTTTTCCTTGTATGGTTGTAACTTGATTTCAATATTTCACTTTAAACATGTGCAAGGTCTTGAGTCACTTATCTAGAAGAAGAGCTATCTTGTACAAATTCTTCATGCAAAAAATTAGGATTTCCTTCATATTAAAAATTTAGGTTTGTAGATACTGTTTTCATAAAATTTAACATCGGCCTGGACCAGTGTTGGTCAGGTAGAGATTGACTGCCACCATTAGATGGGCTGATGTTAGATGGTTACAGTTAATGTCATTAGGCATGTTCTGAGAAGATATATGTCAACTGATGAAACAGGGCAGCCACTTGCATGGACCTTAATGCAATTCTGGTAACTTTACCTGGTGTAAATGGCAATATTGTGTATGTTTCATTTGCTTGTTTGTATTTTTCATTGTTTGGACCAAAATCTTAACTTCAATGGCCTTACAATATAAAAGTGAAAAGTGTGAGAGGTAATTGCTTTATCGTCTCCTCTAATCATTATTACCTGAGTGAAATATTTGCTTTTCAGTTTGTTGCTAGTGTTCCTACTGTTAAATAATCACACACATGTTGTGCATATACTGGTTCATTATTGTCAACCAGTAAAGTCAAATTTTATTCCTTTCCTATGCAGCTAGGGAAAAGGCCATGGTTGTCAATCTAGAGTTCATAAAGGCTATAGTTACAGCTGAAGAAGTGTTGTTGCTAGATCCTCTTCGACAGGAGGTTCTTCCATTTGTGGATCAGCTAAGACAACAACTTCCTCATAAAAGCCCATTTAGAATGCATGGGGCAAGCCCTCTGGATACACAAGAGAATGAAATGCAGTTTTCGACGGGTGGTCAATGGTTACCTGTTCCTGACTCTGAAGGGTTGCAGAATGAGCTTCCGTTTGAGTTTCAGGTTCTGGAGATTGCATTAGAGGTTGTCTGTACATATCTTGACACCAATGTGGCAGAACTGGAGAGAGATGCTTACCCTGTCCTGGATGAGCTGGCCAGGAACGTTAGCACCAAGAATCTTGAACATGTCCGGAGTTTAAAAAGCAATCTTACACGCCTTCTCGCCCGAGTGCAAAAGGTATTCTTGAATGCTATTCCCTTCTTGCATTTGGTTCTTATTTTTGCATACCTCATCATGAAGAAGTTAGAGGAACAGAAGAAGACAACAAATCTGATTGCTCTAATTTCTTGCTAACATTCATGTTCATATGGGAAAAAAAAACAACTTTAAAAAATGACAGAAAAACAGAGTACTCACATAAATGTCAATCAATTAGCCTTGAGTTGGATTATTGAGATTAATACTAGGTTTAGTCAAAATTCCATTGACATCGAACTGTTTCCTTCTCCATTTCTATCATTGGCTCTTCTGGGTTGTTAAAATCTTGAGAGAGCTTTGACAGGAAGATACTTTCTCCCATAGTCTTGATTTTGTTCTGTTAATGAGCAATTGAATATCTTTGTTTGTATGTCTATTTGCATCTGCATACATAGCAACCTACATATGTAATGAATTTTATTCTGATTTCTTTGCATCTGCATACATAACCACCTACATATATAATGAATTTTATTCTGATTTCCAGTAACTATTATTATTGTTATTGTTATTATTCTTATTTTTATTGTTATCGTTATTGTTTTATTGTTATTGTTATTGTTATTCTCGTTCTTATTCTTATTCTTATTATGTTTTGACTCATCTGTTTATGCTATGGATGGTTGCAAATATCCCTGGCATTTCTCTCTTATGTAATAACAATATAATCTTATTCCTGGAGTTATTTCCTGCTATGATAGTTTTTATGCTCATAACAAGCATATTTGACCTATGTAAACTGGATTTAGAAAAGACTTATGACCACATAAATTGGAATTTTTTGCTGACTGTGATGCATAAAATGGGCTTAGGGGAGAAGTGGGCAGGTTGGATAAGTTGGTGTATCTCCTCTGCATCGTTTTCGGTCTTGGTTAATGGCACTCGTTCGGGTTTCTTTCAAAGCACTAGGGGATTGAGACAGGGGGATCCCTTATTGCTCTTGCTCTTTGTGATTAGGATGGAGGCCTTAAGCTGCCTCATTAATAAAGCTGTGAGTGGGGGTTTCTTATCAGTCTGGGAAGGGGAGGAAATGGGGTTCAAGTTACCCACTTTCTGTTTGCTGATGATACTATGGTATTTTGTGAAGCTTCCTGCAAATGGTCTTCTTGAGCTGGATTTTAATGTGGTTTGAAGCCATTTCAGGGCTGAAAATCAACTTGGACAAGAGTGAAATATTTCCAGTAGGAAGGGTTGAGAATGTAGAGGATTTGACCTTTGAACTTGGTTGGGCGTTGCCTTCCTCTTACTTGAGGCTCCCCTTGGGGGTTGCTCATAAATTAGTGGTGGTTTGGGATGGGGTGGAGGAAAGATTCCGGAAGAGGCTTGCCATGTGGAAAAGACAATTTATTTCCAAAGGAGGGAGGATCACCCTCATTCGGAGCACTTTGTCAAGTATGCCCATATATCTCATGTCCCTTGTGCGTTTGCCACGAGTGGTTAGATTGTGATTAGAGAAAATTCAAAGGGACTTTCTTTGGGGTGGGGGAGGGTTGGAGAAGAAGCCTTATTTGGTAAAGTGGGAGGTTGTTTGTTTTGATAAAAGGAAGGGTGGTTTGGGTGTTAGAAGCCTATCCAATCTTAATAGAGCTCTATTGGGTAATTGGAGTTGGCGCTTTGCGGAAGAAAAGGGGACTCTTTGGAAACAAGTGATAAGTAGGAAGTATGGGGTAGAAGAAGGGGGGTGGTGTACCCGAGAAGTGAGGGAGGGGTACGGTGTGGGGTTTTGGAAGGAAATTAGGAAGGAATGACCTTTAATGAGGAGCAATTTCATTTTCTCCGTGGGGGATGGAAGAAGAGTGAGATTTTGGGAGGATACGTGGTGTGGTGACGACACTTTAAGCCGTTCCTTCCCTTCGTTGTTTGAGCTGGCTGCTTCTAAAGAGGAATGGGTGGCTGAGGTGTGGGTTGCTTCGGGGGAGGAGGGGGGTTGGAACCCACGTTTTTCTAGGCCGTTTAATGATTGGGAGATGGAAATAGTGGAGAGATTCCTTGTCACCTTACAAGGGAAGAAGGTGGTCACCAACATGGAGGATAGGGTTCAGTGGAAAGTGGCCAAGGATGGTTTGTTTTCTGTTAAATCCTTTTATAGCACTTTAGAGGGCAGCAGTGCAGTCCCGTTTCCGTACAACATTATTTGGAGCTTTTGTGCTTCCCCTAAGGTTGGTTTTTTTGCTTGGGAAGCTTTTTAGGGGGTGTCTGGTACACGGGAATAGGGAGTGGGAATAGACATTTCATTCATTTTCTCCCTTATTCCTATGTTTGGATAAATGTTAAGAAGACAGAAATGAAATAAAAAATTATTCAGGTAGAAATCAAATTCAACTTATAAGTCGGATTTGAATTCATAAAAAATAGGTGGTATTCTGATTCATTAAACCCATTTGATAATATAAAATAACTTAAATTTACTATTTTACCCTCTTATCTCATTCTTCAAGCCCGATGCTTATCTTCTTTGCAAAGTTAGAGACCCATTCATCATCCACTTCTATGCAATAAGTGATTCTCCCAAACTGAATCAGTCAAACCTTCCACGACATTTAGAAAAAAAAATTTAATTTCTAATTTCTAGGGTTTTGAATGAAATTTGAATTCTTTTATATCCTCTTTTGGAAATAGGAAAAACATTTGCTAGCTTTGAAAATTTAAATATTATAATAAATATTTTTTTTTCCTTTTTTTTTGATAAAATATAATTTTATAACTACTTAAGCATGACAAATTATTCAAATTTTTAATAAAAATGATAATTGAATATTTGTACATTAGAGTTATATGATTTTTTATGATTAATTTTTTATTTATTGAGTATATATATTTTTTTAGTCTTATTATTTAATAACAAAAAAAACTCTCAAAATTTATTTTTTTAAATAAAAAAAATTATTTTAAATTATATGGAAGGATATTATTGTAAATTTATTTCTTTTTCATTTCCATTCCTATTATTATCAAACATCGGAATGGAAACAAATAATCATTCCAATCTTGCATTCCTAAGTTCATCCAAATGCTAGAAATGGAATCATGAAATTCATTTCTATCTACTAAGAAATAGGAATGGAAACAAAATATTCATTTTTATTCCTTATTTCGACATACTAAACACCCCCTTAGGGTAAAGTTTTAACCTTGGATCAACTAAAGAAGAGGAGATGGTCACTCATGAATAGATGCTTCCTCTGTGTGCAGCTGAGAGACCATTGATCACCTTCTAATTCATTGCACCAAGTCTAAGGTTTTGTGGGATTTGTTGTTTACCCTTTTTAGTGTGCTGTGGGTTCTTCCTTCGTTAGTTAAAGAGGTCCTTCTTGGGTGGCATGGCTCGTTAGTGGGCAAGAAGAGAAGAAAGGTTTGGAGAGCAGCCCCTTTGTGTCTCTTTTGGACGGTTTGGAATGAAAGAAATAGAATTGTTTTTGAAAATGATGAGTTCTCGATTCAAAGATTGAAATATTCTTTTGTTAGTAATTTTTGGTCTTGGGCTAAGCCGTGTATAGTGGAAGGGCCTAATTTTTTAATCAATTTTTTTCATTGGTTGGGTTCTAGATGAGGGCGGGTTTGGTTTTTTGATTTCCCGCTCTTTTGTCTGTTGTTTTTGGCGCTTGTTGTATTTTTCCTATATGCTTTGAGTTGGCCATTAAGCGCCCTCTTCTTTTAATATTTACTTTTTCTGTGCTTTTGCCTATCAAAAAAAAAACAAGCATATTTGACCTTAGAATATTGCAAATTTTGCTGCTGCATCGTCTACATATTGTAACTTTATTGAGGAAGGAATATCTGTTCAATGTCAGGTGAGGGATGAACTTGAACACCTTTTAGATGACAATGAGGACATGGCAGATTTATACTTAACAAGGAAGTGGATCCAGAATCAGCAAAATGAGGCTTTGTTGGGAGCTGCAGTATCCAATAGTCTCATCACTCCGGCACCCTATCTTCCAAGACTCAGTTCTCACAGGAGTGTGAGTTTGGCAACTAGCAACTTTGTGGATGATGATGATGTGGAGGATCTGGAGATGTTGCTTGAGGCATACTTCATGCAGCTGGACGGGACTCGTAACAAGATATTGTCTGTAAGTATTACCATTATTGATTATAGTTGAGCCTAGTTAAAGTTAATGATGAAGATAAACCATATTTTGCTTCATGTTGCTCCACTGAGTTCCTTAAATTGGCAGATTATCTGGATAACCTATATATTCTACTTCATGCTGGAACTAATTTCATCTTCTTTTATTTTAATTTCTTTTCTTTCTTTTTTCATTGCAAAAAATTGATGCAAGACAGCTTAGCACATAGAATAACGTTGTCTACAATCAGGTGTGAGGATCGAAGAGTATGGATTGCAATTTTAGGGTTATCAATAGTGGAAAACAGACAGAAATCTTTGTAGATATGGTCAAAATAAGTCAGGTATATAGGCCTTGAGTCTGGGCTTACTGGAGCTGGAATGTATGGGGAGCAACTATTTATGGTTTGGACTGCTGCCCTTGAGGCCTGGCTCAAGTAGCAAGGGGTTAGGATGGGAATGTTGGGAGTTCCAGGTTGGACTCCAGCAAGGACCCAAAAAAAATTGTTACCTATAAAGAACTTTATGGTTTGAGCTGCTAGGTTATGGCTCAAAGATAAGAGGGTTAGGACTAAAACAAGCGGACTCTCCCTGTTTTCAAGATGGGAAAGGGTTTATATGTGAGGAAACTATTGCAGGAGATGGGTGAAAATATGGAAGTATTCTAAGCCTCCCACCATGCATTGGGGTTATACGACACAGCCTTTCAAGGGCATTAGCCACTGCTGGAAATTTCTCTAGATTGATTTACCCCAAATTATAGGAATGGATATATGCTGCTGGGATTGGCTGACTGAGTTTAGTGAAAATAAAGAAACTTAATGAGTAGCACTGAAGGGGATGCAACCATGTATACAGGGAAAAGAATGAAATAGAAAAGGAGAAACAGGAAAAAGGATGATAGTATAAGGCCTCAAGATTGCATCAAGTACAACTTCTTTGAGCTGTGGAACAACTAACTCAATTCTCTCAAAAGTTCCTCCCTTTTCTTTCTTTTTAGATGTAAATGGGACAACCATGCTAACTAAGAAGCACCTCTTTTAAAGATTGATGAAGCATCCAAAATTAAAATTAGAAATAAGGAAAACGTCAGAAGCCCCAACTCTTGAGCAACTGAGCAGTGGATCACCAAATGGTTCTGTAATCCCTCATCCCATCTACACAGACAACTCCAACTAACCTTGCTCCAGTCTCTCATCTTGAGATGATCTAGAATTTGGAATTCTCCTTAATGCTGTCGTCCACACAAATATTTTGTTTAATTGATATATTTGTAGATGTGGTCATTATTGTGATTTGTAGTCACAGAAACCCATATCATGTAATAATAGAAATAGGTGTACTATACATGGCAACCCTCGTTAATGTCCTACAATGCAGCCATACATGAGCCAGTCTTTTTTGGGATTAACATGCTTGTTGAAAGCTGTTGTTTTATTTTGGTATATATCATAATTAGGGAAGCATAAGTTTGTGAAGTTTTGTGGTAAATGAGGAAGTATATCAATAAACAAGAACTAGGGGTCAGTGGGATAATGCATCAGAACTAAGGATGCTTAAAAGAGGAGCTACTTTGGACTGTAGATATCATGAATTATGCCTTATTCTCCTATTTGTCCAAAAGAGGAGCTCTCAAGTTGGCATAGGTCTTTTGTAGGTAGGAAAAGGAAAAAGGTGTGACAACTGCTCCTTTGTGCCTTTTTTGGGTAATCTGGAAGGAAAGGAACAGTAAGTCATTCAAAAACAAGGAGCATGGGCCAAGGGATTAAGCTTAATTTTCTTTGTAATCTTTAGGCGTGGTCCAGTTTGTTAATAGCTCTTGACCCTCCTATTGTAGATTCTGTGAATTGGATAGGGTCTTGTTAAGGGGTGCCTTTTTTATTTTTTTATTTGTTTTGATAAATAAAACCAAATTCATTAAAAAATAAAAATGCTACGAAGTCTACAAATAATGCCTTTTTTTTTTATTGATAAATTTTTTGTCCTGACTTGAACTTGGAACCTCCCACAAACCGTCCCCAACCCTTTACCACTTGAGCTAGGCCTCAAGGGCCAAATAGTGCCTTTTTTTGTTGTCCCTCTTTCATTTTTTGGTGGCACTTGACGCACCTGTAGTATAGTCCCTTTGTACTTTGGGGCATTTTTCTGGTGTTTCTCTTTTTAATATATGTTTTCTTTACCTATCAAAGAGAAAAAAAAAACTTGATCTGCGGGTAGGTTCATGAAATTGTGTGGAGGGTTGGAACCTGATTTAAGATTTGACTGCCTTGGAATCTAACATCTGGTGTATTAACTTGGTTATGGGTGATGAATGATCTGTTTCTTGCCAAATAAGGAATTTCTGACCTCAAGACAAGTTTACTGTTCTCATAATTTTGTTGAACAAATAAAGTAGACCGTTTCTCATAAATATGTTTGGAACTAATGGTAGAAAATTTTTGGCAATGGTCATGCAATCTGATCCTTGGCATCCGTAAGAAAAGGAACTAAACAGGTACCGAGTAGTGTCTTGTAGTGAATTCTACAGGAGATGTTCTGGCTTGGCAATTATCCCATTCATTTTCCTTCCAAATAATTGTGTTTGATTTCTTTTCTTTTTTTTCCTATATGGGTTTTGTAGGTTCGGGAGTATATTGATGATACAGAAGACTATGTTAACATCCAACTGGACAACCAGCGAAACGAACTCATTCAACTCCAATTGACCTTGACCATTGCATCATTTGCTATAGCCGTTGAAACTCTGATTGCTGGGTTATTTGGTATGAACATCCCTTGTCCATTATACGAAATGCATGGGGTCTTCAACCCCTTCGTTGGATGTGTCACAGCTGGTTGTATATTGCTATTCCTGCTTGTTCTAGGGTACGCCAGATGGAAGAAGCTGCTGGGTTCATGATCCACTGCTGGTGCCCCCGGGTTTCTTATATTTACAGAAATTGGTAAGTAATATTTTTGCCAGCTCAAGTTAAAATCCTTGAGTTACACTATATTGGAAGTGTTCTGTGAAGTTTATTGCAAGCGACATGGCAATTAAAACTCTCTCTGCCATTGTAATTCTCCCTTGTGGTTCTGAAATGTAGTTGCTAATCCTGGATAAGGACTTTGTCACTGGAAGATGTCTTCTCCAACCCTCAGCCCTCTACATTTTGAATAGAACTGGGGGGGCCATAGATTGATTCTGGTTTCTCTTTATCAAAGATGGTTTTTATTTCATATGTTACATTATCACTAGCCAAAAAAGATGAAAAGACATTCTCTCTTATGGTCCAATATATTTTACAATAATTTTATTACAATTGAAAGGATGTGGGATCGACTACCAAAGTTTTAAAGCCTTTTAACCATTTATCTAGTTTATATGATCCTAAAAACTAATTCTTTCTTATGAAAGAAAGTTTTGGCTAATTATAAATAAATTATTTGTTATTGGTCAAAATATTTCCCATTTTATGAAGGATTATTTTATTAAAAAGGTCTTTGAAAATCCAAAATCTGAAATTTAATCCTTCATCAATTTTTTTTTTTTGCCTCATTTTGATAAAAATGTCATCACTTAGTTTTTGTAAAAATAATAATTTTTTTTTAAAACCCATATTATTTGAAATAGCAAAGAGTATTTATTTCTAAAAGATGTCATTTTTTGAATAAAAACATGGGAAGAATTAAATTCACAGTATGAGGTTATTTCATCATTTTTAATCAATTAATTTTTTTTAATAAAATTAATCTTTATATTTTATTAAATTATAAATATAACCTTAAATTGATAAAAAATTTCCTAAGTCATTTTTTTTTTCGAAATATGAATTATTTTAACCCATTTAATCAAATATCTCTAGGTAACTAATACCAACAATAATTAATTATTGTTAATTTTTAGCCTCTTATTAATAAGAGCTTCATAAGAAGGATTTCAATATTTTTAACCATTATTTCAGTAAGTGATTTTTTTTGATTGAAATTATTACTATCGTATGGTAGTTTTAAAACCCATTTGACAATTATTTTAGAGATTTTTTTTTTTTTAATTTCAAAAATATTTTTGAAAAAAATTTAGGTATTTGATAAATTTTAAGAAATATTTTAAAATTTTAAAAAATCACTTACAATGTTGAAAAATTATGTACTTTGGTTTTTTTTTTAAAAAAACTCTCAAAGAATGTATGTGATAATGTTTTTACTTGAAGTGTTCCTAACGGAAGTGTTTATTTCAAAAGTGCTTTAAAGAGCATCACTTATCAAGGATTTTTTTTTTTTTTTTTCAGAAAATACTATCAATAATTTTTCAAAATTTTAAAAGTGTTTTCTAAATTTTTTCAAACACCTAATTTGTTTTCAAAAACACGTTTTAGGTTAAAAGCGCTTCAAACAAACTCTTAGAAAATATTTATAATATAAAATCATTTAAAGAAAAATTAAATGTTTCACAAAATTTTAAAAATAAACCCCACGAATCAAACTCTAAATTTAATAAATCAACCCATTCAGAGATTCCTCCAATATTATAAGGGGCTAAAAAACTAGACCTATGGCTATGCCTTAATGTTTATGTGGGTTGGGCCTCTTGAATTTCCATGGTCTGTTTAAAATCTCAAATACAAAATTCTCTCTTTTAAAATAAAACTAAAATATTTTTTTTTTCCTTTAAAATAAAATTTTGGCCTAACTAATCGTAAGAGTCCATTAATTTTAAAATATTTTTAACAAAATATTATAATATTAAAATATTTAAAAACAAAACAAAAAGATAAGGTAAGATTCATCATCTTCTTTAGATAATCATACAATTTCCGGCCTTTATTTCCTTATAATTAAATTTTAGTGTATTTTTATTATCTTCACTCTTCTCATTTTTAAAGTGTATATTCAAGAGAATAATTAAGATAATTTTTAAGGTAACGAATTACCTAAAAGGTAAGAAGGTGTTTTAAAGAAGTTAGGATTAGTGATAGGGAAATTACATTAAGAGTCCATTAGGGATTGTGATTATTAGAGATTTTGAAACAAATTCTAATCCAAAATTATTATTATTATTTTTTTATCATTTATCATATCACTAAAAATAAAAATAAATAAATTGTTTTTTATTGTTGGATACACGGAAGCGTTGATACCAATTTGGTTGGATTAACGAGATTGACAGATAGAAACCCACATGATTAGAAAAGGAAGATAAATTTGAGATAATAAATTTTATTATTTTCTACCAATTTTTGTTTTTGTTTTGTTTTGTTTTGTTTTGTTTTTTTTTTAAGGCTTTGACTCACTAATTTTAAAAATATAGATTTTTTTTTTTTTTTTTGTAAATCAATCTCATCTTCATGCATTTAAAAATGTTTTGAAATATATACATTTTTTTCATAAGTTAAATAATTATTTTCTAAAATGATCTTTTACTTGTCAAGTTAATAATACCAATTGACAATTTTATGATTGATGTCAAGTAACTAAAGTATTCATTTTTAAGTATTTTATTTTTAATTTTTAAAATTTCTTATTTTATTATTAATGTCAACTAACAAATTTTTTAATTCAAATTTATTTAAAAAAAAGGAGAAGATAAGTGAATTTATATAATACAAAATATAAAATCATTATTAATTAAAAAACTAAAAAGATTTTATTATCACTTAAGGATCCTAGAGAATATTTTTAAAATATACATATTATTTAATAAAAAAATTATAATATATTTATTTGTAAGATACATTTATCAAATTAAAATAATCAATTATTTTTTTGATAATTTTATTTAATATTTTCAAGTGAAAGGTTAGGAAATAATTATTTGACTTGTATATATATTTTAAAATATTTTGAAATAGACGAAGATAAAACTGATTTAGAAATTATTTTCTCTATATTTTTTCAAATTAGTGAATGAAAACTCTTTTTTTTCTTTTTCCCTTTTTTTTATCAATCCGCTATTTGTTTATTTACACTAAATAAAATAGAGACTCCTAATTTTAAGATATAGAAACCTTCATAGAATTACACTCAAAAATAAAAACTAAAATAACTAGTCAAAAATAAAATATTCTTCTTTAACTTTTTAGAAATTAAATCTAATTTTAATATTCGGAAAGATCTTATTTCTAAGTTCACTTTCCATCGGATATCAATGGAAGCCATTTCGAATCAAGATGAAGGGAGAGCCCAACCCCTAGTTAGGATGAAGAAATCCAACCCGAACGTCACTCCAATTCCTCGTGGAAGCAAATGCTGGTAATTTTGTTTTCCTTGTAATGCATGCATATCTATTTCCTTGCCCTTCTTCTCACCTTGTCTCTATTTTTGTACGCTAAAGAAAATCAGCCATGGAAAATATAATGGTTAAGGGACGTCTTCTTGGCATGGGAAATTTCGCCCATGTGCACTTGGCATACTGCAGGCCCTTTGGCGGCCAATTTGCTGTGAAATCTGTAAATTCTTCTCTTTCTTCTTCACTTCTAATGGAGGAAACGATTCTTCGACGCCTTCGATGCTCCCCAGATGTTGTTTACTGCTTTGGAGGTTACTCTACCCAGGAAGCTAATGGCGATTCGGCCTACAATCTAGTTCTTGAGTATGCAGCCGGAGGAAGTCTTGGGCGTTTGATGTTTAGCAGGACGAGTGGATCGCCGGAGAGTGAAGTTCAGTGGTATACAAGAATGATTGTTAGGGGTCTCCATGCTGTCCACCGGGAAGGGTTCGTCCACTGTGATCTGAAGCTCAGTAATATGCTTCTCTTCCCTACTGAAGATGGTAGGTGGAGGGTTAAGATCGCTGATTTTGGACTGTCTAAAAGGTTTGGAAGGGAGGAGTTCTGCCGGCCGCTCACGTTTCGGGGCACTGCAAATTACATGTCGCCGGAATCTATTGTGTACAGTGAAAACGAGGCGCCTCTGGATATATGGTGTCTTGGGTGCATGGTGATCGAGATGTTTACTGGTAAACCAACTTGGGAGAATTGCCAGGACGAGAATGACTTGATTCTTCATATAGTGTTTTGGAGACAAGTTCCTCTGATACCTGAAAATATATCAGAAGAGGCTAAGGATTTTTTGAAGAAGTGTCTGGCAAGGGATCCGTCCCAAAGATGGACTGCTGAAATGCTGTTGACTCATCCGTTTATTGACTCAGTTCTGCTGCCTTTATAGATTCTATAAGCCGATCTTGGGTGATGTTCTTACTCTCGATCAAGGGGAACGAGGATATGGAGATAGGTTTGAATGAGAATTTTGTTATACTTTTGGTTTCGAAGAGTACTAATGTAAGGAAAAAAAAATGGTTTTTCTTGGTTCTATCAAACATAGTAGGTACTTCTTCCACATCTATAGAAAAGAAATTTGGATTCAAGCTGTAATAGAACCAATCAATGGCCGAAGGGAAGAACTAATCAAACCTTCTGACCTGAAAGGTGGTTGGAACGAGAAGGTCGATAGCAGATCAAGGTAAGCTCTGAGAGGTTGATTGAAGATTAGTAGTCAATAAAATCAAATATAATTAAAATTAGTTAAAAATGTATACGTTTTTAAATTATTGACTTTAATTTTATTTTTTAATTTTTCTTAGCTTTTTCTTTCGTTCTACTTTTCTTTTCCATTTTTTTCTTGACATTTTCTCTCAAATTTTCTTTCTCTATGTGATGGATGGAGTTGTAGTTAGGTGTCCGGCCGTCCTTCCTAATGTGCTAGAGGGGAAGATTGTTTGGAGGGTTGAGATTCTTTAAGCCTATTTTGGAATATTGCTTTTTAAGTCATTGCTTAAGCCTGTTTATGGGGCATATAAAGCCGAGTTGTGGGTGTGATGTTTTGTGGAGGCAATAGTTTTTGCAAACTTAAGAGAGAAAGATACCATGTTAGGTTGCTTTGGAGGGTAAAAATTGGTAGAGAAGGGAGCATTTTTCTCTCTCCCAAGGATATTGATCGGCTTTCTGTCAACTTTTGGTAAGGTTCTCTTCCGTGGAATCCTCGTGTTACTCTCTTGCATGGCTGGAATTTTTTTTTTTTAATTTTTTTTTTCAATGTGTTGATATACTCAACTAAGTGTAATGAAACCTTGTATTACTTATATAAAAATATTTCTTTTGTATTCTTTAAAATACATTGTTTCCTTCAATATATATCAATTATATATAATAGGGAGAGAGAGAGAGAGAGAGAGAGATGCATTTTATGAAACTAAAAGCATTGTAGGTCAAGTGACTTAAAATTCATACAAAAGTGCGATTGGGTTTGTGATTTTTCATATCTTTGTGAAAGGAATTCCACTTCGGATATTTTCATCCTTCGTCTTTCCATGTTGTACTTGGTCTCCTTGTGAGCTATTTTTGGTTTATTATTGCTTTTCTTGTTGGGTTACTGTTTGGAGAATTTTAATTAATATTTATCCTCACTAATTTTAATTAATAAATATATTTTTTAACATCCATATTTAAAACATACAATATAGACACATAAAATAAATTATAATATATTTACTATAAAAAATTTGTTGTGGATTTTACTAGATGTGAAGTCATTAGACAAATAGGATCCATAAGATAATTATTTTGATTTAATATTTTAAAATAATTTTTAACTTATAACTGACATATTAATGGAGTGTTTGGTAAAACTTAATACTTAATACTTAATAACTTACATTGACTTTAAATTAAACTATATTTTAATTGTTGACTTAAAACTTATTACTTAAATCTTATTTTAAGTATTAAGATTGTATAATAAATTTAACTTAAATTTTATTTTAAATAATTAAATTAACATATTTGTCCTTATAAATTATAATTAAAGCAAAGGAAGTAGAGTAATAGTGGAGGTCGTGGAATAGTAAAAGAGATCATAGAAGTAATTAAGGCAAATGAGAGTAAAAAGGTAAAATAAATATATGAACTTAAGAATAAATTAACTATTTTTACTTATTTCTTAAAGTTGTTTTTAACTTTAACTCATACCATTAAGTTATTTTATCAAATATACTTAATTTACTTCATGACTTAAATTAAATTATTAAGTCTCATTAAGTTATTAAATTGGTTTACCAAACATCTACTAAGTTTTTTCACTAAAAATACTTAATCTACTCAAGAACTTAAATTAAATTACTAAGTGCCCATTCGAATAAACTTACTGCTTTTTGTTTTTAAAAATAAAATTAGTAACTTTTATATAATATAGAAGATTAAAATATTGAGATATTAAAAAAAAAAAAATTGTACTCTAAATTTTTAAAATTCATAAAGTAATTTTTGAGGATATATATATAAAGTTTTTATTTTTAGAAAATAAAAAATAAATATTATTATATTAAGGGGGTGTTTGGTAAAACTTAATACTTATTACTTAATAACTTAAGTTGACTTTAAGTTAAATTATACTTAATTTATTGACTTATAACTTATTACTTAATTCTTACTTTAAACGTTAAGGTTGTTTGATAAAATTAACTTAAAATTTATTCTAAATCACCACATTAATATATTTATTATCATAAATTTTAATTAGGGTAAATGATGTGAAGTTATAATGGAGTAGTAAAAGAGCTCGTGGAGGTAAGTACAACAAATTAGGGTAAAGGTAAAATGAAAATGTGAACTTAAGAAAGAATAAATAGTTTTTACTTATTACTTTAAAAAGTAAAATGAAAATATGAACTTACGAATAAATTAATTGTTTTTACTTATTACTTAAAATTATTTTATTAAATATATTTAATTTTACTTAATGACTTAAATTGAGTTATAAGTCACTTTTAAGTTATTAAGTTGTTTGCCAAACACCCTACTAAGTTATTTAATTAATTCGCCTTCTTTTAAGAACTTAGAACTAATGATGGAAAAATTATATTCAAAGATATTTGGGATTGTGATTATCAGATCATGATTAATAAATATGGTTTCTATATACACTTAAAAATATTTATCACATAAAAATCAGCCATTTTATAAAAATTATTATTTTCTTTGGCTTTCTCTAAATTCGTTTTTAAGTAGAAGTGCTATCAAAGGGTCTCCTACCTTGTTGGGATGAAAAGAAACCAAACCGGAAAGTGACCCTAATTCTACGTGGAATCTAATACTACTAACTTTGTTTTCCTTTTAATTCATGCATATCCATTTTCTTTCCCTGATTTTCACCTTGTTTTCATTCTTGTACGTTAAAGAAAATCGGCCATGGAACATATGATAACCAAGGGAATTCTTGTTGGCGTGGGAAGTTCCGGCAAGGTGCACATGGCATTCTCCAATGGCCGCCTACTAGCTCTGAAATCTTCGTGTTCTTCTTCTTATTCTTCACTTCAAAAGGAGGAAGAGATTCTTCATAGCCTTGGACACTGCCCAGATATTGTTGACTGCTTTGGAGGTTACTCAACCCAGGAAGGCAATGGGGTTTTGGTCTATAATTTAGTTCTTGAGTATGCACCCGTAGGAAGTCTTGAAAGTTTGATGATACGGAGGAAGAGCGGATTGCTGGAGAGTGAAGTTCAGCGTTTTACGAGAATGATTGTTAGGGGTCTCCGTGATGTCCACAAGGAAGGCTTCGTCCACTGTGACCTGAAGGTCGATAACATACTCGTGTTTCATTCTGAAAATGGCGGGCATAAAGTTAAGATCGCTGATTTTGGACACGCTAAGAGGTCTGGAAGGGAGGAGTTCAGTGGGGCGCTGGGCTCCCAGCATACTTCAGATGACACCCCGCCGGAATGTAGTGGAAACGGAGAAAACGAGGCACCTAAGGATATATGGTCTCTTGGGTGCATGGTGGTCGAGATGTTTACTGGGAAACCAGCTTGGATGAATTGCAAGGATGTAAATGAGTTGGCTGTCCGTATAGTTTCTTGGAGGCAAGTGCCTAAAGTACTCGGAAATATATCAGAAGACGCCAAGGATTTTCTGAGAAGGTGTCTGGAGAAGGATCCAACAGAGAGATGGACGGCTGAAAGGCTGTTGAGTCATCCCTTTATCGCCCAAGTTCCGGCTTCAGAAGTTCCGGCAAGTCAATAAGTTCCATGAGAATCAGTGGCTTCGTCTTCCTTGGGACCTCCTGGGAAGTGTTGGGTCCGTTCATTGCTTCCGAATATATGTCCTTCTGCTTCTTCATATAGGTTTGACAGTGGAGAATATGGAGGTGGCTACATTGCTCAAGAATGAGAATTCCTTTTTACATGGTGCATATATTTGTTATCACTTTGTCTTCTCTCTTGGATTAACAGATGAATGAATGATAATTGAGAGTGATTTTTAAGCCTAGAGGAATAACAAAAATCATAGAGGAAAATCTCTTGAGCTTTTTACCAAATTAAAGATACATGAAAGAAACAGTTGCTAAGCGTCATCTAGCTTGGGACTGAGGTGGATCAGTGTTGAATATTTTCCTATATACTCAGACTGATACCTTTTCTGCTTTCTTCCCATTTTCTTTTTCAGTTTTTATGGCCTCTGATTCAACTTACTTCAGGGATCTCATTACTGATATTTAAAACTAGAGCCACAATGGATTCAGAGGCCATGCCACTAATGAGATCTGATGTCCAAATCTAATGAAATATGCTCTCTGATTCATGCTTCACTGTCACCCGTTCATGAACTCAAAAATCTGGAATATCAGATTCTTCGTGTGCCAAAGACTCCACTCTCATATTGTTGAGATGATGACAACCCATGCTAGGACACAAAGCATTATTCTATGTATAAACCTAATCTACAGATGCTCCAATCTAAAGGTATGCAACAATGAAACCCAGCAAGCCAAAATGAAACAAGAGGCAATATTCTAATGCGTGCAAGGAAAAATAAATTAATACAAAGAACACAAAATTTTAAAGTAGAAAACCCCTCCCACAGGAGGTAAGAAAAACCCACTATCTTCCTTCCATTTCAACTAACACAAAATGGGAATGCAAAGTCTGTTAGCTTCTCTCCCGAGAGTTAGTGAAAATACATAATCTTGAGATGAAGACAACTACCTCAACAATACCAAAGGAACAAGAGGAGAATGTAGGGATTTTACAGAATAAAATGAGCCAAAATAGGGGAGGAAACTTTTTCCCTTCATTGTATTTGAAGATGGTTTTAAGAATCTCTATCAATGTGGCTTGTGTAGGATGCCCTAAACCACTAGCCCCACGGCTTTTCTTCCTTTGTTTCTTCACACCACGAGGGTTTCTTTAGCTCTAAAGACCGGCTACAAAAAAGCATTTAAAGTGTTGCTCAAGCAAGAAATAAATGGGCCCATGTTTTGGGCTTCAAATGGGCTGTCAGGATGCAACAATAAGAGTCCATATGGGCTGGAAAAAGTAGTGGCTATGGGACCCAACACAACAATCACCCCCTCCAACGCATGAGGGAGGAATACCTTCATGCCTGCCATGTTGACACACAACTCAAGCTTTTGCTTAGGAACAACCTTTTCAACACACACGAGTATGGATCTTCTTTGGTTGAATGTATTTACCTTCAACCGCTTCTTTTGACCAATGGTATCTCACATTAATATCATTTGTATGAGAGTGGTACATGGTGTTTTTTTAATATCCGTCACACTTTCACTTTGACTGTCATAATACACCACATACTCACCATCCATGCTTCAGTCTTTAGTCACAACAACTTCTGCGTTGCTTATATACTTAGCTTCTGTTGTGACCAAGGCAACAAACTCTTGCAACTTAGACGACCATGACACATCTCCCACTATAAAAGTTATCAAATAAAAAAATCTAGACCTCTTATTGTCAATGTCACTAACCATATCTGCATGTAAACCTCTCCAAGACTATTTGAGCTCCCTCGAAACACAAGCAACTCAACTACTTGAAGATCCATTTCACTACTTCTCAATGCTCTTTCTTATTAATGATTATGGCTCATTTTATTATCCTTTTTGTATTAATTAGTTATCTAAATATTTATATATTTATCATTGCATTATATATGACTTAGAGTACATTAAGAGTTGTATAAAAGATCCAAGTCATGAATTTCTTATAAAATTATAAGTTGTTTACAATTTATTTATAGATTTGGATAATTCAATAGAGACTGGAGTGCACTATACCTCCTACGTGAAGGGATAACTTGTCTTGGTCATTATTATAATTTTCCCATGGTAAGTGCACTTATATGGTTACGCATTGGATAGAATAACTGAATTCCTTATTTTAAGAGTTTAGGAATAACTGTGATAATGCTAGGTAACCTAGTTTATTTTTTTCCTCTTTAAAAAGTAAAATTTATAAAAAAAATTTAAGGCATATGACTATTTAAATCACAAGTGTAACATGTTTTCATGTAAATATATAAGATGTCACACCGTCCCCACTAATAATTCTTTTTTTTTTTTTTAAATATATATATGTAGAACTCAAAGCTATTGTCTTTACAAGGTTAGGTATAGGGACATTTCCTTAACAATGCTAGTTGATATATTTCTACTCTAAATTTTATATGATACTAAATTTGGATTTAACAATCATTGAGATTTTTTTTCTTTTTACATTTTTTTTAATTTTAATTTAATTTTAATTTTTTATTTTTCAAATATATATAATATAAGAAAATTTATATTATGATTTTTTTTTATAGGTATAAAAGAAATAAATACAATAAAAATTGAATAATTGAATAGATAAATGACAATTCAATCACTTTTAAGAAGCTTAAGCTTTTGAATAGATGTGACTTGGTTTACTCCTCTTCACCAAAAGGTAGGATAGACTAATTCAAGAGGGAAAAATGGTTTCATAGTTGTTAACTGAAATTTTCCTATATATTAATATATAAATATAAGGCTTCCTTTTTCAGTTGTACACATAATTAAGATGCTTGTCATGTTCAATGGGGAAAAAAAATTCACTTTATGGCTAAATTCTTGTCATAATTTGTTATCAAGGGTTCTTCACCAAACATTGTATTGTTAGTGATTACCCGTGTCAAGGATCCTATCGATGTAAATGCTCCAATTGAAGTGAACCATTTATAGGCTCTATTTATTAAATTTTAGTGTGAAATATATGATAAAAGAATAAAGAAAGTGACAATAATTTTATATAAGTGGTATTATTGATGTAAACCAAATGTATGCATGTGGACCCCGCATTTCGGCTAATGCATTTCCCACTTGATGGCGAGCTCAATTTTAATTTGAAAAATGATCTTTTATTGATTAAGAAAATGACTTGGAGTCGTCACTTATTTTTGTTTTATTTTTAAAAGGGTAAACAAAATAAGAAAGAAAACCCTAAGTGCGACTCCTTATTTTGGAAAAGGTGATCTACGAGAAACCGGATCGGGCTCGGGGGTCGGGTTACTTATCGGGAAGGTACGGTAAAAGACCATAGCACCCCTCTAAGTCCCTAAAATTGGGTCTCTACTAATAAAATGAAGCTGACGTGGCAATTTACGAGTAAATCAGTGAATATCCTTAATGATCATGTACATATAAGAGTCGAGACATGCATAGACAATGATTAGAGGGAAAATGGGTACATACTTGGGCAACGAACCGCCATGCGCTATCAATAGAGAGGGTTAGTACACCATATAGAGCACAAAACATACCACATGCATCACTAAGCAGGGATTAAAATTGTTCGAAGGAAAGCTGGATTTTTGAAATTCATTTGAGAATCGAAATCTTAGAGATTATTTGAAAATTGGATTCTTAGGAATTAAATGTAAGAATGAGAACTTTTAGAAATTAAATTTGAAAGAAGATTGGAATTTTGAAGAATCATTTGAAAGTTCGGGATTTTTAAGAAAAATTAAGTTACAAAAATTGGGATTA
Organism: Vitis riparia; assembly: GCF_004353265.1. Lineage (NCBI taxonomy): Eukaryota > Viridiplantae > Streptophyta > Magnoliopsida > Vitales > Vitaceae > Vitis > Vitis riparia. The sequence goes on along the minus strand of NC_048442.1, from coordinate 4,644,530 downwards.
TGGGAGTTAAATTTCGAAAGGGATCAGAATCGTAAGTTATTTGAGGCGTAGAAATTATGAAAGTTGATGTGTAAAAATTGGAAATCTTAGAAATCATTCAAAGGCAAAATTTATAGAAATAATGAATAAGATGATAATAATAATGATAATAATAAGTAGCGGGGTAAATATGAAAATTGGAGCATGGGAAACTGGAAATTAAGTTCGGAGATAGGACAATTGGAATTTCAAATAGCTAAATTTAGGAATCGGAATTTTGAAGAATTAGACTCTAATGATTGAAATTTTTAAGAGAAATAAATGGGTAAGTATGGAGTAATGTTACTGATTAATCAAAACGATATTTGGGCGGATGAATAGTGAATAGTGGGATTTCGAAAATTAAATTTTGAAAGTCGGGCCTTTGAATAATTGAACTCTAATTATTGGAATTTTTAGAAGAAAGAAACAAGTAAACGTGGAATTTATAATAATAATAACAAAGATGATATTTAAATGAATAAAAGTGAATGGAGGAATTTTTTTAGTCTAAAGGTTAAATTTGGAAATCCGGTTTTGAAGAGTTGAATTTTAATGATTGAAATAAATAAATGAACGAATATGGAATAACGATACTTATTAACAAAAATAATGTTCAAACGAATAAAATAGTGGAATTTTTCTAATTGAAAATTTGAATTAGGGCGTTGGATTTTTAAAGGATATGACTTTGAATAAATAGGTAGGTATGGGATTATAATACTAATTAACGAGAATAATATTTAGGCAAATAAAGATGGATAGTAGAATTTTTGGGATTGAAGGTTTAATTAAGGCATGGGGTTTTCGGAAGATTGGACTTTGAATAGACATGGAAATAATGATTCTAATTGATGAGGATAAAATTTAGACGAACTGTAGAATTTTTAGGATTGAAAAATTGAGTTAAGAAAAGAGATTTTTGAAGAACTAGGTTTTAAATAAATAGACGAATACGAGATAATAATCCTAATTGATGAAAATAAGATTTAAACGAATTACTGAGAAACTAAATTAAGACAGGGGATTTTTGAAGGATTAGATTTTTAATAACTAAATAAACATGGGATAATAATTCGATTTATGAAAATATGATTTAAACAAGTATTTGAAGAATTAAATTAAAAACATGGGATTTTTGAAGGGTTAGGCTAGATAAATAAATGAATGTATAAGATAATAATTCCCATTGATGGACATAAGATTTAAACGAGTATTTGAAGAATTAAATTACGGAATGGGATTTTCTCAATGGATTAGACTTCGAACAACTAATAATACGGGATGATGATTCGATTTATGAGAATAAGATTTAAACAAGTACTTGAAGAATTAAATTAAAGCATGAGATTTTTGAAGGATTGGTATAAATAAATAAATGAATATATAGGATAATAATTCCCATTGATGAACATAAGATTTAAACGAGTATTTGAAGAATTAAATTACGGCATGGGATTTTTTTAATGGATTAGAATTCAAACAACTAATAATACGGGATGACGATTCGATTTATGAAAATAAGATTTAAACAAGTATTTGAAGAATTAAATTAAAACTTAGGATTTTTGAAGGATTGGCATAGATAGATAGGAGAATATATAGGATAATAATTCTAGTTGATAAATATGAGATTTAAAAAAAGTATTTGAAGAATTAAATTAAAACATGTGACTTTTTTGATAGATTGGACTTTGAATAAATAATAAATACGGGATAATGATTTGATTTATGAAAATATGATTTAAACAAGAATTAAATTAAAACTTAGGATTTTTGAAGGATTGACATAGATAGATAGGAGAATATAGGATAGTAATTCTAGTTGATAAATATGAGATTTAAAAGAGTATTTGAAGAATTAAATTGAAACATGTGATTCTTTTATGGATTAGAACTTTGAATAAATAATAAATACGGGATAATGATTTGATTTATGAAAATATGATTTAAACAAGAATTAAATTAAAACTTAGGATTTTTGAAGGATTGACATAGATAGATAGGAGAATATAGGATAGTAATTCTAGTTGATAAATATGAGATTTAAAAGAGTATTTGAAGAATTAAATTAAAACATGTGATTTTTTCATGGATTAGAATTCGAACAACTAATAATACGGGATGACGATTCGATTTATGAAAATAAGATTTAAACAAGTATTTGAAGAATTAAATTAAAACTTAGGATTTTTGAAGGATTGGCATAGAGCCTTTCATCCACACGAACTGGGCCTGGGCTCCAACCCAAGCCCAAGTCTAATGTTTTCATGGGCAAGCCCAAAGCAATCATCCATCATAAATTTAGGCCTAGTGCCACAACTTAAGCCCAAGTCTAAAGACATTAGTGGGCAAGCCCAAAGCACTCACTACCAGCAAAACAAACCTGGACCTTTTCAACTGGTCCAGCCGACTAAGGCCCAAGTCAATCCTCATCTCTCCTTAGGCCCTTCATCACATGTTCCTCTTCCTCACCTCCGGAGACAACGACGGAGGAAATGGAGGTGAGAGAGGCAACGCCGGAGGTCCTCGAAATTGGTCCAGGCTGCCCGTTTTCCGCGCCGCTGCCTCGATTATCGCCACCCATGCCGCTTTCGCCGTCGTGTTCTAGCGTCGGCGTTCGGGAGTGGAGCCTGCAGTTGCGGCTTGGTGTCTGTGTCCGAGGACGGAGCCACCAGCTGCGGCCTTTACAGGTGCGTGAGGGGCTTCCTCGGTCGAACTTGGCTGTCTGGGGGGAGTTCGCCACATGTGTCGCTGACAATGCTGCTGCCACCGAGTTCCTGTAGCGAGTGGGCTGGGTAAAGTGGCTTCAAGGGGCGGCGACGATGAGGGGAGAGTTGATGGCGACACCTTCACGTAGAACGCGAGGTGCATGGGACTCGCCGGAGCGCCGTAAGAGAGCCTCGTGCTCCCATAACTGCATCCGGGGCTCTCCATTTGCTAGGATTTTGGAGCTTTGGCGTTAGGCTCGAAATGGAGTTGGAGTTTTGAGCATCTCCGGCTGCTGTCCTGGTTGACGTCTTCTTCTGGTGTTTTGAGGAGTGAGGAAACAGGAGGAAAATGAGGAGGAAAAATAGAGGGTAGGAGTGGATGCAGTTCACGTGTGCATGGGGGATGAAATAGCTAAAAAAAGGGAATAAAAATGAAAACAGAGCAAGGATGAGATTTAGAGGACTATATGGCAAAACCACGTCCAATGAGTGATGAACGGGTTTCCAATTGATGGGGCAAGTTAGGATTCCATGATTTAATCATCAAACATCCAATCCAATCTAAGAAAATGCAGTCACTTATGGAGAAGAGCAGGGAGTATTAGGAAGAACCAACAATGAAAAAAAACAGAGCATGTTACCCACAATAATCATGCTACACCCAAGCAAACAACAAAACAATACGTATAAATTGGCAAATGGTGAAGCAGGGTCTTAGAAAACGAATGCTTACCAAGCTCAAGGTGGCGCCGCCCTCCTTGTTTTTCCCTCAGCTGATAAAATAAACTGAGCAAAAGTAAAACCAGAACAGAGAAGCAATTCCACACTTTATTTGTACTGAGACAACCAATAAATAGGCAATACAATCAACTGGCTTGACAAAGCCATAACAACAAAGGCATAAAAATAGGACCATGAAACCATGTTTCAATAAATCTGCTGCCACCATCACCAAAAATCAAGAGATAATAAAGAGACTCAATAAACAATTTCCTATAGACCAGGACAACATAACAGATATAAGACTCAACATAAAACAATTTAATATTATTAAAGACTTGGTCAAATGACCCATTGCACGAAGATATTTTATCACCCTCCCTTAAATTGATATCTGCAGAAATCAGTTTAGGAATCAATTTGCAAAGCCTTTCCTGAAGCAGCCACAACCTCCTTTGAAGAACAAACTCCAAGCATACTTCGAAGTTTCATAAAAACAGCAGGCTTGAGGGGCTTAGTCAAGATATCTGCAATTTGATCTTCACTTTTGCAAAACACCAAATCAATAACTCCATCTTTACATAAATCACGCAAGAAGTGGTACCTCACATCAATGTGTTTGCTTCTCCCATGTAAGACTAGATTCTTTGAGAGTTTTATTGCAGAAAGGTTATCACAGTAAATCACTGTTGGACCTTGCTGCTGGTTGTACAAAACTTCAAGTAACCTTCTCAGCCAAATAGCTTGACATGAGCTTGATGCTGCAGCAACGAACTCAGCTTCCGTAGTTGACAAAGTCACAATTTGTTGCTTCTTTGATGACCAAGTAATAACTCCAGAATTCAACATAAACACTGCTCCAGAAGTGCTCTTTCTATCATCAAGATCTCCAGCATAATCACTATCTGAAAAACCAATCAAACTTGATTTTTCACCCCTTTTGTATAGAATCCCAAAGTCTACAGTACCTTTCAAATAGCGAAAAATTCTTTTTGCAGCCAAAAGATGAACTTCAGTTGGATTCTCGATGTATCTACTGATTAAATTGACTGCGTGCATAATGTCTGGTCTTGTAGATGTCAGATACATAAGACTTCCAACGATCTGCTTGTAAAGAGTACTATCCACCCTCTTTCCTGCTCCACTCTTTGAGAGTTTCAAGCCAACTTCACTTGGGGTGATGACTGAATTACAATCCTTCAACATAAACTTGTCCAAAATCTCTAGAGCATATTTCTTTTGAGAAATGAAAACACCAGCAGATGATTGCACTACCTCAATGCCAAGAAAATAGTGCATTAATCCCATATCAGTCATATCAAATTCTTTCATCATACACTTCTTAAAATCAGCAAGCATGGTTTTATTATTACTAGTATAAATGAGATCATCAACATATAAACACACAATTAAAATCTTCTTATCAACACCATATTTAGTGTAAAGAGTGTGCTCATATGGACATTTAATAAAACCTTCCTCAGTAAAATAAGCATCTATACGCTTGTTTCAATCCGTATAGTGCTTTCTTTAACTTATATACCTGATTCTCATAACCTTGCTTCACATACCCAGGGGGTTGATCAATATAGACTTCTTCTTCCAACTCTCCATGCAAAAATGCTGACTTCACATCTAACTGATGGATAGACCATGAGTTTTGGGCAACCATGGATAACACCAAGCGAATAGTGTCAAGCTTTGCTACTGGAGCAAACACCTCTTTGTAATCCACTCTGAATTCTTGCTTGTACCCTTTTGCAACAAGCCGAGCTTTGTAGTTATCAACTCCACCATCTTTGTTCAACTTTGTTTTATAAACCCATTTAACACCAATGGATTTCTTCCCTTTTGGAAGTTCAACTAGCTTCCAACTATTATTTTTCTCTATAGACCCGATCTCCTCATTCATAGCCTTATGCCACTTTAAATCCTTGATAGCTTCTTGGAATGTAATGGGATCACAATCTGATAACAAAGCATAATGGGCAATTGTATCATAGTTATCAGATTGAACTCCAGTTACCTCAAAATCTTGCATCCATGCGGGCCTTTTTCGAACACGGCGAAGTCGTGATTCAACAACTACATTACTCTCTGTTGCTGTTGATGAAGTTTTAGCGGCTGTTGGAGCATCATTTGGTGGACTTTCAGGTATAGAAACCGTAGGAATTTGTTGTTGTAGAAGCTGCTTTTCTTCTTCAGCATCATTGTCAAAAATGACTTGAGTAGGCTGCCGCCCATTCCAATTCCAGGTGCTCTCCTCATAAAAAATAACATCTCTACTGGTCACAATCTTCTTCGTGAGTGGATTGAACAATTTATATGCTTTGGATGCTTCACTTACGCCAAGAAAAACACATTTTTCACCCTTATCATCAAGTTTCTTCCTTTTCTTGTCTGGGACATGTGCATAGGCGATGCAACCGAAAATTTTGAAGTGATCTACAACTGGTTTCTGTCCACTCCAAGCCTCCTCCGGTGTCATGTTTTGAACAGAAATCTAGGACTTCTGTTCAACACATGAATACTCCAATTCACTGCCTCCGGCCAAAAACTCTTTGGAATTTTGCCCCTTGCAAGCAAGCTTCTCACCATGTTGAGGATGGTTCTATTTTTTCTCTCCGATACACCATTCTGTTGCGGTGTAGAAGCAGTTGTGAGTTCTCTTCGTATGCCTTGATCATCACAAAAATGTTCAAATTCATTTGAACAATATTCTCCACCACGATCAGTGCGGAGAATTTTGATGGATCTCTCTGTTTCTTTTTCAACGCATGCCTTGAAGCTTTTAAATGCACTAAAAGCTTCTGATTTTTCTTGCAAAAAAGAAACCCACGTTTTTCGACTATAATCATCAATAAAGATAATTAGATATTTTTTACCCCTATTAGAAGTTGGATTAATTGGACCGCAAATGTCAGAGTGAACTAGTTCCAAGACATTCTTTGCTCTTCGCGACTTTCCTTGAGGGAATTGAGAACGATGTTGTTTGCCAACAACACATCCTTCACAAACTTGAGAAGGAATGGAAATTTGAGGAAGACCTGTCACCATATGTTTCTGTTGGAGAGTTTTTAATCCACCAAAATTTAAATGGCCATAGCGTAAATGCCAAAGCCATGAAAGATCTTTCACTTCAGCCATTAAGAAAGACTGGACACTATCAATCTTCAATGGAAACAACCTGTTTGAAGCCATTTGAACAACAGTAATAGCACCTCTCGAAGGATCATATATCTCACAAGCACCCTTCTGAATTGTTATTATGTAACCCTTTTCTTGCAATTGACCAACACTTAACAAATTACTTTTCAAGTCTGGAACATAAAAAACATTGGAAATTGTTTCTACAAAACCATTCTTGGTTCTAATATTAATATCACCCTTTCCCATTACATTCACAGTAGAACAATCACCAAAGCTCACTGTAGAACGAAAACCTTCATTTAGAAAACAAAAAGAAGACTTACTACCACACATGTGGTTGCTGCAGCTTGTGTCCACATTCCACACTTCTGCCCGAGGTTGTTAATTGACTTGAACAGCCATCAACAAGGTTTCAACTTCTTTCTTTTCTGCATAATTAGATTTATCTCATTTTTCTTTGTCGTTAGGTAATTTAGTATAACATTCAGAACGATAATGGCCAAATTTATGACATCTAAAACACTCTACCTTGGATTTGTCAAATTGTTGATTTCGGCCTCTGCCTCTATTTTGGAAATCTGGTTGATCTTCATCAACTCTAAAATTGCCTCGTCCACCTCTTCCTCTACCTCCATCTCTAACTCCTCGAACTCCTCTTCCTTTGCCTCTACCTCGATCTGCTGATCTATTCGTTGTCAAAGCATTGTTGTTAGTTGAAGCCTTTAAAGCTTGCTCCTTCTTGTCCTCCTGGATGATTTTCTGCTCATGAACTAACAAAGATCCTTGCAACTCGTCAATTGATAGTTCATCAAGGTCTTTCGATTCCTCAATAGAACAAACAACATAGTTAAATTTTGGCGTCATTGACCGAAGGATTTTCTCAATAACAGTCACGTCCTCCATCTTCTCGCCATGAATTCGCATTTTGTTGATGATTGCCATTGTTCTTGAGAAGTAATCAGAAACTGACTCTCCCAGCTTCATTCGAAGCGTTTCGAACTCAGATCGAAGTACTTGAAGCTGCTGCCTCTTGGTCCTCGTTGATCCCTGGTACTTCTTCTTCATGGAGTCCCAAATCTGCTGGGAGGTGTCCTTGCACAGAATAGTTTCCAAGATTGAGCGATCAATAGCTTGGAACAAATAATTCTTTGCCTTTAGATCTTTTAATCTCTATTCTTCAATCTCTGTTTTCTGCACATCCGTCATTGGTGAGTTCGTTGCTGGTTCTGCTATCCCTCCAGAGACTACTTGATAGTACTCTTTAGATCGTAAGAAATTCTCCATCAACATGCTCCAATAGTCATAGTGACCATCAAAACGTGGAATTGCAAGTTGCACAAAATTTTCAGAGGCCATTGTTTTTTTTTTTTTTTTTTTTTCTGCTGTTGAAAGAAAATAAACAAAGCTGTTGCTATATGACTCTCTGTCTCACAAACTCTCTCTCTGTTTTGGCACTCTCAATTCTCACTTTCTGGTTTTAACCCACTTTTCTAATGTTAACCGGGCTCTGATACCACTGATAAAATAAACTGAGCAAAAGTAAAACCAGAACAGAGAAGCAATTCCACACTTTATTTGTACTGAGACAACCAATAAATAGGCAATACAATCAACTGGCTTGACAAAGCCATAACAACAAAGGCATAAAAATAGGACCATGAAACCATGTTTCAATAAATTTGTTGCCACCATCACCAAAAATCAGGAGATAATAAAGAGACTCAATAAACAATTTCCTATAGACCAGGACAACATAACATAGATAAGACTCAACATAAAACAATTTAATATTATTAAAGACTTGGTCAAATGACCCATTGCACGAAGATATTTTATCATCAGCCGCTCTCCTTTCAGCTTCCCTCTTTCTTCCTCTAATCCCCATTTTTCTTCCCTCCTCCTCTTTGTGGCAGCAGGTACTATCTTCCCCGAGCAAGCCATTACCTCCCTTTGCTGTTCATCACATCAGCAGCATGGCTTCTCTCCCATCATCAGCATGGCCGACCATCACGTCTTGCTACACATCCAATTTGGCTTTCTCCAGCAGCAAAGCGCCCCCCCACCCCACACTTATCCTAGGTGTCGCCAGCTCCTCCAGGTGGCGAGACATCATCCTTGTCTTTTCTCTCTTAAGGGGTCTACAATGCACTATATATTAAATTTTAGTTTTAAATATCTTATAAAAGAACAAAGAAAGTGGTACCTGATTTTAACATGTCAAGGTTGAAGACACAAGTTATGGTTTCGTATAATGATCATAAATTTCTTTTAATTATATATATATATATATATATATATATCAGAGAATTCATATTATGATTTTTTTTTTATAGGTTTAAAACAAATAAATACAATAAAAATTGAATAACTAAATAGATAAATAAAATTCAATCACTTTAAGAAGCTTAAGCTTTTAAATGGTTGTGACTTAGTTTACACCTATTCACCAAAAAATAGAAAATGACTAAATAATAAATACAAAAAATTAGATAAATTCAATTACTCATGAAAATGATGACCAACCATAGTTCATAGGATTTTAAATCTTTAACCAAACTTGATATCATTTTAAAGTATCAATGAATGAAAAAAAAAAAAATCAAGTGGCTTAGGTTATAAATTTTATTTTCAAATCATTTAATATGTAAATTAATTAAAACTGAATTTTTAAGTTTATTAATTTTAAATTCCTCCCTTATTCTTTATTTGGATTAAATTCTTTTAACTATTTTTCCTTGTCAGAAGTAAACTTTTTTAACTCTATCATTTCTTTCTTCATTTTTATCCTTAGAACATAAGTCTTATTATTTCTCTTAATATTTTTTAAATCATTCATGTTAAATTTTAAAATCAAATTAGCTGTCATTTCTTCTACTTCTTTCTCAATCAAATGCATGGTTTTGTTGTCGATGCTTATCTTAGTTCACCTGTAAGTGAGATTGATCACCTATGAGCAAAATAGACATGCTTTTTTCCATTTGGAAGTCTTAAGGAATCGATATTTGGACCATAAGAAGGACTACCAAATCAATCATTTATAGTCCACAATAAAATAGAATGCATATTAAGAGGGTCCTAGACTCGCTCCCAACAATGAATATATTGTTTGTTTTAGGCTCAAGGGCCCTCACAATTTTAAAAGGTGTCTATAAAATTAAGAGAAGTTCATACATAAATAGTATATATGTAAAATTGCAAGGTTAAATGTTATCGGAGAAAAGCTTCAACTAAAGGCTCTTCATCTAAAAACACTTTCAAATGGACATTAATTATCTTTGGTTAGTTATCATCAATTCCTAAATATATATTTACTCTCCTTATCGGGGTTTTACTTAAATACTCTTTTTATCAAATTGAACTATGCAAGTGTATGAAGTAGTTCTATTTAATATGTTCATCTGCTCTTTGAATCATTTTCTCCTTGAGTTACTTGTTTCATCTTAGCAAAAAAATACGGTTTGTCACCCATTTTGAGGGGAGATAATAACAAAAAACTCATAGTTCATGCTGATAAGCATAAAAAAAAAAAAAAAAATGTAATTTCAACAGTTTTGGAAATTATCACTCTCTCAATAATCTATTGAAAAAAATGAAAAGATTACTTGTTAGGGTCCTAAAAAAGGTGCAGACACATGAACAAAAAACCTAATTACATCCAAAAACACGAGTCATCTGCCTTCTTGGACCTCCGCAGCCCCAACGATACGTTCAAAACGGTGACTGTCACAAGAATGAAGGATACAAGAAACCCATATCCTATTTTTCCGCCCCGAGCCTGCTTCTGCCACTCAAAGTCCAATCACAATATTCAGAGCTCCCAAGAAGAGAGCAAGTTTCCCTACCCAGTGATGTTTTCAGCATTACCTGAAGTAAACTTAGATTCAATGCCACTACCTGAGAAGAAGTAAACTCAGTTTTCAGCATGCTTGAAGAAATATATTTAGTTAATGTCGAGTGAAGGCCTAGCCCGAGCCCAAACAAACCTGAAGAATGCTAAGGACAAGCATTAAGGATTCGAGGGGTCTGAATCTTGAATTTGCCAATGCGATCGGATTCCAGTCCATTGTAGAGTGTCCTTCCTACGACAACAGTAGCAAGACCCAGAAGAAAACCCACAATCTGGATCAAGATATGAAGATAAAACAATTGAGGATCATGATGCTTGAAAGTATCTTGGGATGATTGCCCCAAATGGAAGGAGCACGCCCCATGCAATTGGGGCCATGGCTCCCTGACGCGCCTTCAAACCTCCAGAGTTATTGACACCAGAGGTATATCCTGTGAGACACAAACAGAAAGTTTCCATATCAGGCTTAAAAGAGTATTATCTGAAGCTCCCACTTTATTTTCCTAGATATAAGCCCCTCACGTCTAGAACGTAAAATCCTCTGTTCTCCGTTCAAATTTCAGCTTTGCAATTGGAGTCAATACATCTCGTATTCAATTCAATCCTCATCTTTTACTGGCCTCCTAAATTCTAAACCCTGTCTGGGTTTTCCAGTTTTGTGAAAAATTACAAAGGATGGGATTTGATTCAATGTGAGAGACAAAATTTTGGAAAAATCTGCAAAACCCTCAACAGTTGTGGCCATAGCTCAAGACCAAGATGGGAATTTACAATGTCGTAATGCTGATGAATGCTTCATAGACTGCTCTACCATACTAGAGTTTGACGGAATGCCTGTCCTTTGTTGAAAGACATGAAGTTCCTCACATGCTCGAGCAGGAAGAACCTTGGCTGAAAGTAATCGGCAAAGGATAAGAAGGCCAGGATCATTTCACACTGAACTTTACGCCAGTTACTTCGGTTAAACGGATTCATCCCAGAGAAACCCTGTGAAGATGGCAGCCTTGGTTTAGCTCCTAGAATAGAGTAAAAAAACAGAGCAGAAGCTGATCAAACCTGGCATGGAGGCCCCCCATTATTAAAATCAACTTGTCCATGCATCCGGTGATGCAGATTATTTGGCAGTCTCAGAAGTAGAGACACAGTCATCGACATTCCCACACTCCACGACAGCCCTGCATCACAACCAATTTACGGGTCTGTTACAAATTGAGAGACAGAGGAAAAGAGATTTTCATGTTAACGAAATCATTCACCTCAGGATCGAACTGTAATCGTTAACACACATCAATGATTGTGGATGATCGAATTTAAGTGCATCCCCAGTAAGCTCTTCATATTCAGTAGCCCACTTGGCTACTGATACACATGCAAAGTTGGAAGCAACAGGAGGTAAAATAATAACGTTCTTTAACATAAATGTCATCAAATTCGATTTTTTGGCTGATATAGATACAAATGAACTACCTGCTTGAGGGACCCTTCAAACAAAAATACGTTCCAAAGGTTGCAAGGACATCACATTTCCCCTCTGTCATCTCAGCAGGAACAGAATGGGTCTCTTCACGGTAGTACACCTGCACATTCCACCCTTCAAATATCTTAAGAAAATAATATAATTGTAGTTTTATATTATAATAGAAGTAAAAACAAGACATTATGCTTGCACCCACCCCATGGATGTCATAACAGTATGCCTTATCTGCTGAAACTTCCTCAGACCTGAGATACCTTCTTACTTTACCCAATATAAGCTTTTACAGTAATAATCAATTGATAACAAATTAACATGGAGAAGTGAGGACCCTCAGCCAGTTTCACCCCCATGACCATGACCCTGCAGCTCACCCAATGTAATCATGGAGAACGGTTTCGACAATGGTGGCCACTGTGTTGAGAGTGCTCGAGCAACTTGTTGCATAGTTGGCCGAGATTGGGGATTAACACGCAAGCATGCAAATGCCAACTTCACTGCAACCACTACTTCCTTTGCCACTTGATTCACAGGAGGTGAGAGGCGCTGGTCCATCACATCATTCAACAGGAATTGGTCGGCAGTTGATGGTGATGTAGATGAGGAGGACGCTGAAGATAACAGGGATGAGATGAGTTCTCCAGGATGCCTCCCCATAATTACTTCCAATGTTACAACACCGAAACTATAAACATCGGTTCTATTATCCACCTTCATCGTGTATGCAAGTTCTGCAAAGAAGTTTAGATCATTCTCTGCTCTGCTAAGCATTATAAAAGTTACATATGATGTGTAGAGGCCGTTTAGAGATAAGCAAGGCACTAAGAAAAATGTACCTGGAGCAGTATAACCAAAAGTTCCTGCAAATGAAGTCCAATTAGATGAGTCGGACTTTAAAAGCCTAGCTGTGCCGAAGTCTGATACATGAGCTTCATATTCTGAATCTAACAAAACATTATTACTCGATATGTCTCGATGAATTATGGGAGGTGAGCAATCATGGTGCATATAAGATAAAGCTTTAGCCACACCTTTAACAATGTTTAGCCTCGCAATCCAATCTAATTTTTCTGCTTCTTCGTCGTTTCTTAGAATGTTTCGCAAGCTTCCTTTTTCCATAAACTCATAAACCAAAAATGAGTTCTCTGCAAATGAACTGAAGCCATAAAGCTTGGCAATATTGCGATGCCTTATTTGTGTTAAAGCATGAATCTCGCTTTTGAAAGCTTTCAAATCAGCCATACCTCCATCTTGTGATGAGTGAAGTCTTTTCACAGCAACAACCCGACCTATTGGCAACTCAGCCTTGTAAACAGTACCATATCCTCCAGTGCCAATACACTGTTTCGAATTGAAATTGTCGGTCCCCTGTATGATGTGTTCATACAACAATTCCCCATCATGGCCCCATATTGCAAATAGATCTTCAACATCTGCTTCTGGAGACTTGGTTTTTCTCTTCCTCAATTTTTGGAAAAGAAAATAAATGCCAATAACAAAAGCAAATAAGAACAATAGACTGCTCACAATGAGGAGTATTATGATCAAAACAGAAAACTTGTTGGCCTTCTTTCGACTAGCACTACATGGCTTGAGATGAGTGACATTATTACCACACAGATCTTTATTATTTTTGAATGCCTCAAATGGGGCAAATGCTTTGATGTTCGGGAGAGGACCTTCCAACTGATTGTAGGATATGTCAGCAACTGTCAGGCTTATTAGATCATAAAACGTGTGTGGGATGGTGCCAGAGAGCCCGTTATGGGAGAGATTCAACGTTTCCAGGTACTGTAATTCTCCAAGCAGCGGTGGTGTCTCTCCTGTCAACATATTTTGACTAAGATCGAGATTTTCAAGATGATGCATCTTTCCAATTTCATCGGGAATGCTATCCACAAATCTATTCTTGCTCAAGTTGAAGGACCGTAATTTCCAGAAGTTTCCCAGTTGTTTGGGAATTGGACCGCTTATGTTGTTTGATGCCAAGTCAAGAATTTCAAGATTGGATAAGTTTCCCAATTCCAAAGGAATACTTCCTGAAAGATTGTTGTTGCCTAGCAACAATTTGAACAATAATGGCAACATACCCAACTGTTTTGGGATCTTCCCACTTAGATGATTGGCGGAGAGATCGAGTTGGTGTAGTCGAATTGCTTTCCCAAGTTGAGGCGGAATAGCACCAGAAATATTGTTGTTGGAGATGTTCAGGTTTGTGAGCATGTGGCACTGCCCCCATTTCTCAGAAAGCTCACCAAAAAAATTGTTATTACTTAGATCAATAAAATTTAGGTTCGGGTATACACCCAAACTTTCGGCTATGTCTCCCGTAAGTTGGTTTCTGTCAAGCCGAACTCTGACTAAGCTAGTGCAATTTTTCAAGCTCTTTGGAATAGGACCAGTAAAATGGTTTCCAATGGCGGAAAAGTTTTCAAGAACACTACCACGACAAATCTCCTGTGGTAGTTGTCCAATGAAGTTGTTGTCACCTAACTGCAAATTTTTCAAATGAGTGATATTATTCATTTGAAGAGGAATGGCACCACTGAGCTTGTTGTAAAGAAGACCCAAATGGGTTAAGCCAGACAAGTTTCCTATGGAAGCTGGTATTGAACCATTGAGATTGTTAAATGATAATTGAAGACTATCAAGACACCTCAACAATCCAATTTCTTGAGGGATAGAACCAGAAAGCTCATTCTTTGAAAGGTACAAAGTGATTAAGTTCCTCAAGTTACCTATGGAAGGAGGGATTGGACCAGTGAGATTGTTCGTTGACAAATCAAGAACACTAAGAGATCTCAACAATCCAATTTCTTGAGGGATGGAACCAAAAAGCTCATTCTTTGAAAGGTACAAAGTGGTTAAGTTCCTCAAGTTACCTATGGAAGGAGGGATTGGACCAGTGAGATTGTTCGTTGACAAATCAAGAACACTAAGAGCTCTCAACAATCCAATTTCTTGAGGGATGGAACCAGAAAGCTCATTCTTAAAAAGGTGCAAAGTGGTTAAGTTCCTCAAGTTTCCTATGGAAGGTGGAATTGGGCCTTTGAAATTATTAGAAGCCAATGCTAGAAAGCTAAGAGATGTTAGAAATCCAAGTTGGTGAGATATTACACCAGTGAAATGATTGAAACCAAAGTCAAGAAATGTCATTAGTTTGGAAAGATTACCAATGTTGAGTGGAATGGTTCCATAGAGGGAGTTGTTATAAAGATTAAGAGTAAGGAGGTTGGGGAGTGATGAGAAATTGAGATTGTGGAGTGTACCTCTTAAATTGCAATTATGAAGGTCTAAATTGGAGACACTTCCTGACCTGTGACAAGTCACTCCGAACCAATGATGGCAAGAATTGCGTCCAGACCAAGAAGAGAGGAAAGATTGGGTTTGATTATCAAGACTGGCCTTCCATGTTAGAAGAGCGAGTGCTTCTTGATCTTGTTCAACTTTCAAAAAAGAAGTGGTAGGTGTAGAGGCAGATGTAAAAGTGACATGGAATGATGTTATTGAATATAGAAGGAAAATGAGAAATATGGAGAAGCAAGGAGTAATGATGAGTTGGGAGAGCAAGGAGTACGATGAAGAATATTGAAAGGGCATTGTTGAATTGGCAGAAATGAAGTTATTAGGGGGTTTACTTGGAAACGAGGATGAAGATGAAACACTTATTTATAAACTTAAATGTGATACATCCAACGTTTCCATTAGTTGGTGTTCACATCCAACTACCTCTTTCATCTACAATTAATGGAATTGAAAAGGAGAATATACATGAGCTCAATTCCACACTTATTTTATTTTATTTTATCAAAATACTCTTAATTTTCTAATTAAAATTTATGCCTACAATTACATATATGAATATAAAGTTTTCTTTCCAATTGCATGTTTTTAGTCAAGACTTTTGTCGTCTTTAATAGGGTGGAAAAGTTGTTGCATTCCTAATTCATATCAACAATTGTGTGGAAAATTCATTGCATTCTTAATTCATATCAACAATTGTGTGGAAAATTCGTTGCATTCCTAATTCTTGTCAACAATTGTGGAATAGTCTTTGCAATTGAATACATTATATCAAGGCTTGAGGAACTACATTATTAATGCTAGGAATCTAAATCAATTGAAAAGATTTCTTATTTATCAATTTAAATTACATATTTATATATGAATATAAAGTTTCCTTTCCAACTGCATGTTTTTAGTCAAGACTTTTGTTGGCTTTAATAGGGTGGAAAAGTCATTGCATTCATAATTCATATCAATAATTGTGTGGAAAAGTGGTTGCATTCCCCAATTCTTGTCAACAATTGTGTGGAAGAGTTATTGCATTCTTAATTCTTATCAACAATTTTTTTCAAGGAATCTATACCTAATATTCACATTATTAGTGGTAGCCATCAATTGCAAATAATTTCTTTTGCGTCCTGATTTGCAAGACTCAAGAACTTGAAGATTTTTGCTTTATAATGTTGAGCAAAGATGCATCTATTTAAGAGTGGTTTGTGCTTTTTATAATAGGTATTATGAAAAAGGACATGTTCAAAATGTAAATTTTGTTAATTTTTTCAAATAATATTGCATTATTTTAATTCAATTTTCAAGTTAATTAAAAGTGAAACTTAGATCATTGATTGGACATAATGACAACATTTCCTATTAAATTATGTTATGCTTTTTTTTTAAATACATATACATCAAAGAGAATTTATGTTATGCTTTTCTTACAAATATAAAGGAAATAATAAAAAGAAAAGTTTCATGACTGAATATACCACTCAATTCAATTCAAAAAACTTAGTTTTGAATATCTATGGTTTAGTTCAATTTCATGAATAAATAATTGACCGTGTTTATTGGATTTTAAAATCTTGGTCAAACTTGATGTAATATTTTAACTACCAATGGAAAATACATAAAGTGATAAATCGACTAAGAGCTCATTTGGAAAGTAGGGTAAAAAATGGCTTCAAATTCCTAAAGAGTATGTTGTACTAAAAATTAATCATTTGAAAAAAAAAAAAAACTGTAATCATTTTAAAGTTATAAAACAATCGAGGGTATTCTTAAATAAAAACTTGATAAATACTTCTTCTAAAAGACATTATAGAAAACTCGTAAAAAATATTAGAATTTCAAATAAATGTTCTTGTTAAAAAAAAAAAAACATTTTTCAAGCATTTTTATTAAAAAGACTTTCAAATATATATTTACTTGATATCCTTGTTGAATTGTTAATATGATTGTAAACTCCATTTAATTTTTTTCTTTAAAAAGTTGGGCAAATCATAAAAAATGGTAGGTCATGTGTGATAATTCTTTTTGAGGATCACCATGTTTACAAGTTCATGTTAGTCCTCAAGTAATGATTTAAAAGTTGACAATTTCATAATTCTAATTATACCTTTTTTTATCTTTCCTCTTATTCCCATCCAACTTTACTTTTTTTTTTCTTTTATAATTTTTTTACTCATTTTTGTTATTACGTATTAACAAAAATATTCTTTTAATTTTGTTTATTAAAATATTCTTTTAATGTTTTGTTTTTATGATGCATTTTAGTTTTTTTTTTGGGTGCACTAAGTATAATAAAAGGGCAGGTTTGCCCAGTGGTGAACCAAGGTTACTTTTGGACGTTTAAATACTTAAATTAAATATAATAAATAATGACATTTTACTTAAACCAATAATTAAAAGTGATAATAAAAAACTTATAAATAAAAAATTATACTTAATAAAGAGATTTAAGAGTAATTAACTCCAAAGAAATTTGAAACAAAGACCAAGTCATGTCATTCGTGGGATCCGACACATTTTTAGTACTGTCAAATTATTGTCGACTCAACAACTCTCTGATTACAAAAAACAATGGAAATAATTTGTCCTTGCTTGGCCCATTTTTAAAGTCTTTGGCCAGCGTCAGTCAACTCGAAAAGAGTGTAATCTTGTTCCTATATTTGCTTCTCAAAAATATGAAGGAAAAAAAAATTACAATGAAATAATTTTCTCATATTTTATTATACTATAAAAAAAATATATGATAATTATATTTTTATCTTATTCAATAATAATATTATATACATCAATAAAAAAATATATAAATTTTATAAATATACATTAATTATTAAATTAAATATTATTAGACAATAATATGTATAACTTTAAAATATAATTAATATTAAAATTATGATCCATTTAATTTAATTATATTTAATGATATAAAATAAATGAAAATATATGTATATATATTTTTTAATATTTATGTTTTTTATATTTAATTAATATATAAATGATATAAAAAAATTTCTTAAAAAAATTATCACGATAGTTTTAAAAAAATCTCTTAAAAAATCAGTTTAAGGAAACAAAGACAAACAATTGAAAATAATTAAAATATGTTACCTAAAATATCATATTTTGTGTTTTTTTTAAGAATAAAAAACTATTTTCTTTTCTTAAAAACATAAAAAAGAAAAAATATATGATATTATATTTTAAGAGAACATCTTTTGGTTATTTTTAATTGTTTTCACTTGCTTTTTGAAATATATTTTAAAAAATAATTATATAAATATGGGGAATGATTAAAAATAAAACATTATAAATAAAAAGTTATTTTAAAACTATATTAAAAAATATAGAAAATATGTTAAAAACATTTCAGATTTTCAAACCAACTTTGTTCTATAAAACATTAAAGAATAATTTTCTAAAAATTGTTTTTCAGAATTATTTTAAAAAAATACTTTCCAAACAAAACCTTAACAATTCTCTTTATCAAATTTTAATTCAAACTCTAATCCTAATCATAATTATTTTCCTTGTCTTTCCTTTCCTTTCTTTTCCTTCCCTTTTATTCCCTTATTATATATAAGTATTTAAATTAAGACATTAAATCAGTTTATCATAAGCACCATGTCAAAGACTTTTAAACCACTTGGTGGATCCACTCATCCATCATTCATGATGGATTAATCCACGGAAAGATAACAATATCTTCTATGCGTAAATTAAATCATCTCACCCTAGACTTGTACATGTGAATAGCTATTAGAAAAAAAACAAAATTTAATGCACAATAATTGGGATGAAGGAATAAAAGAAACTCATCAATGGTTAC
Source organism: Vitis riparia (assembly GCF_004353265.1). Lineage (NCBI taxonomy): Eukaryota > Viridiplantae > Streptophyta > Magnoliopsida > Vitales > Vitaceae > Vitis > Vitis riparia. Next base: position 4,625,493 of record NC_048442.1, on the reverse strand, counting down.
AGCTGGCATATGAATGAATAGATGGAAGAGAACACAACAGTCAATCACAAATAATAGATGAAAAACAATTATTATAGCAATAATGAAGTTGTCCTTTTGTTTAATTAATCAACTATTCAAGTTGGGGTATGTACCATACATGGGACCATGAATTAAATTATTGTACAAAATGTCTCATAAGAAAAATGTTGCTTCCCTTGCTTTCTATACATTTTTTAATTAATTAAATTGTATAAATAATTAAGAGTCCATTAGGATGGATTCTTTATTTTCTATTTTAAAAAATAAAAAATAAGGATAACTTCTATATAAAATATAAAAAGTCTTATAATCTTATATAAAAAAATGCAATAGTTTTTTAAAATTGATTAAAAAATTGAGATATTAAAAAAAAATTTATCACCTCAAATTTTGAAATTGATTTAAAAATTTTAGAGTCATAATGTAGGTTTATATTTTTTTATATAAGAGTTTCTATTTTATATATAAAAAAGTTCTATTTTTTAAAATAAAAAACTGAAAAATATATCTAAATAAAGTGTAAATACTTAAATAAAATTTATCAAAAAATGACATTTTTACTTAAACCAATACTTAAAAGTGACAATAAAAAACTCATAAATAAAAAAAAGTATACTTAGTAAAAGATTTAAGACTAATTAATTTAAAAGAAATTTGAAACAAAAATCAAGTCATGTCATTCATTGAGATTCGACATAGTTTGTCTAAGTATTGTCTAATAATAAATTTATTATTTGACCAAGTACAATAAATTTATTATCAACTCAATAACTTTTACCAAAACAATTGAAATAATTGTCCATGTCGGACCCATTTTAAAGTCCCTGCCTAGCATGAAATCCAAATTTGTCTACGTGCTGGCCCAACATCAAATCAACTCGAAAAATGTGTGATCATGTTCCTATATTTGCTTCTCAAAAATATCAAGGAAAGAAAACAAAATTGTCATCAAACAATTTTCTCATATTTTATTATACCACCAAAAATATTTTATCAACACTCAACAGTGAACTTAGTCGTGCACCCAACTTTTTTGCTTCGTTAAAAAAAAAAAAAAAAAATTAAAAGAATAGAAGGAAATGAATGAAAAATATAAAATAAGGTTAAGGTTTTGATAGGAAGAGAAGCGCTTAGAGGTTGACAAACAAAGTATTTTTGTCATTCATATCTAAGACTTATGTGAAAAAAAAAAAAGAAAAAAAAAAATGAGGGTAGGAAGATTTAGGTCCAATTTTGATAATTATTTTTTAAAATAGTTTTGAAAAACAATTTTTGAGAATAGTTTTTTAAAATTATTTTATGATATTTTATAAGATACCAGTTTAGGAACACAAAATATTTTAACATATTTTTTATATTTTAAAAATAAATTTTATATGTATTATTTTGGTTTTAATTATTTTTTTATATTTATATAACTATTTTTTAAGACAACTCAAGAAAATAAAGGAAAATAAATAAATAATGTTATCTGAAAAACACCAAATTTTTTGTTTTTAAAAACAAAAAATTGTTTTCCATTCTTAAAAATAGAAAAGAAATAGAAAATATAATACCATATTTTTATATAACATCTTCTAGTTATTTGCAGTTGTTTTTACTTGTTTTCTAAAGGTTATTTTAAAAGATAATTATATAAATATATAAAATGATTAAAAATAAAGTATTACAAATAAAAAATAAAAACATATTTAAAAATATAAAAATAGGTTAAAAAAATTTCATGTTCTTAATACTTTGTTTTATAAAACATTAAATAATAATTTTTAAAAATTATTTTCAAAAACAATTTTTTAGAATTATTTTTAAAAAACACTTTCCAAATAAAACCTTAATAAATCTCTTTATCAAATCCTAATCCTAACTCTGATTTTAATCATAATTATTTTTCTTCTCTCTCCTTTCCTTCTACTATATACATAAATATTTAAACTAACACATTACATCAATTTATCAAACCCATCTTAAGGATCGTGTCAACAACTTTTAAACCACTTACTGGATCCACTCATGCATCATTGATGATGGATTGATCCAAGGAAAAATGACAATATCTTCTTTATGTAATTTAAGTCATCGTCCCTGGACTTGTACATTTAAATGAATAACTATTAGGAAAAAAAGAAAATAAAAAACATAATTTAATGCACAAAAAACGGGATGTGGGGGTAAAAGAAGCTCATTCATGCTCACAGCTGTTACATGATTAGATTGAAGGACACACAAAAACTATTATTACAACAATAATGGAGTTGTCCCTTTGTTTGATTTGTCAAGTATTATACTATACATGGGGCCATGAATAGATTGAAGAACACACAAAAACAAATATTACAACAATAATGGAGTTGTCCTTTTGTTTAATTAATCAAGTATTGTACTATACATGGGGCCATGAATTCATTTATTGTACAAACGGTCTCATAGTAAAAATGTTACTTAGCTTACTATTCATACATTCTTTTTTAATTAATTAAGTTGTATAAATAATTAAGTCTCCATTTGGATAAATTTCTTATTTTTTATATTTAAAAATAAAAAATAACAATAACTTCTATATCAAATATAAAAAGTCTTGTAACCTTATATAAAAAATGCAGTGGTTTTTTTTTTTTTAATTGATTAAAAAATTGAGATGTTAAAAAGTTTTATAACCTCAAATTTAATTTTTTTTTTTTTATAAAAACAAATAGGAGCATTGGACAAGTCTAAATTTTTTGTATTAAAAATTCTATTTTTTTTTTTTAATTTTTTATAGAAGTTGCTGTTTTAAAAAACATAAAACTAAAAATATATTTAAATGAAACATAAATACTTCAGTAAAATTTATCAAATAATGACATTTTACTTAAACCAATAATCAAAAATGATAATAAAAAACTCATAACAAAAAATTAGACATAGCAACGAGATTTAAGACTAATTAATTTCAAAGAAATTTGAAACAAGCGACCAAGTCATGTCATTCATGGGGAGATCTGACACATGTTTGGCGTATGGGGTGGAGTTAGAAATAGGATTTAAGGAGGCAATATGAGAAATATTAATTTTTTGAGGGTAAATATGAGCCAAAAAGTAATATTTGACTTGCTGGTTGGTTTGATCCTCTTTAAAATTGAGGTCTTGGGATCAAAATCTCATTGAATGGTAGTTCTTTGATTTTTTTTTTAGGGAGGGGGCATCTGCTCCGTCTGAGCCCTTCAGACCCATTTTAAAGTCTTTGGCGAGCATGAAGTCAACTCTATATTTGCTTTGAAAAAATATTATGGAAAGAAAAAAAAAATTGCTATGGAATGATTTTCTCATATTTTATTATACCATGAAAAATTGCTTCGAAAAATATTATGGAAAGAAAAAAAAAATTGCTATGAAATAATTTTCTCATATTTTATTATACTATGAAAAATAATTGGTTAGCAGTTAACCTAGTAGTGCACCCAATTTTTTTTTTTCTTTGTGTCAAAAAGAAAAAATGAAACTTTTAGAAGAAGAAAGAAATGAATTTAAAATAATAAAAATAAAATAAAAAAATAGATAAAATAAGTTTAAGGTTTTGGTTGGATGAGAACATAAAGGTTGCATAATAAAGTATTTTTGTCATTTCCCTCTTAACATTTTGTATGAAAAAAAAGTTTTTGGAAATGATTCTAAAAATTCACACACACACACACACACACACACACACATATATATATATATATATATATATATAAAACCTAAAATGTTTTTAACATGGTTTTTATATTTTTAAATATATTTTAAAAATAACTTTTATATGTATTTTTTTATATTTAATCATTTTTTATACTTGTATAATTATTTTTTTAAATGATCCAAGAAAATAAGTGAAAACAATTGTAAATAATTAAAAAATATTACTTGAAAACACTTTTTTTTTTTTAAGAATAGAAAACAACACCTTCTAATTATTTTTAGTTATTTTCACTTTTTTTTTTAATGTTGTTATAAAAAAACTGATTAAAAATAAAGCACTATAAATAAAAAGTTATTTTAAAACTATATTTAAAAATATATAAAATATGTTAAAAACATTTCAAGTTTTTAAATAAACTTTGTTTTATAAAATATGAGAGGATAATTTTTAAAAATTATTCTAAAAACTATTTTTCGAGACACTTGCCAAATAAAGTCTTAACAATTCTCCTTATCAAATCCTAGTCCTAGCTCTAATCCTGATCATTATTATTTCCCTTCTCTTTTCTTTCCTTTTCTTCCTTTCTTTTCTCTAGTTATATATAAGTATTTAAATTAATCTTCATAGTCGCAGGTAGAAGGGAAGAGAGATGAAGAAGGAGAGTATGTGGATGTGAGGAGAGACGGGGAAATAAGGAGGAAGCTAAGGAAGGTAGGGTTTTTATTTTCTTGATAAACACGGCAGAGAGGGGAAGTCACACTAGCTTATTTTTCAGGTTATGACACAGCCACTCCCACCCCTCGTCTTAGGCGCGTGTCCAAATGCTGGTGCTCACGAGAGGTACGAAACGACAGAGAAATAAAAAAAAAGTAAAAAAAATTTAAAATTTTCCCTTTATCGATTTGAAGCAAGTTTAAAAAAAGAAGGTTTTTATTTTTATTTTTTTTATTTACCTTTTTATATAATAATTCTTATATTTTGTAAAAAATAAACAAATATATCCAAACGTAACCTTAAATCTGACAAATATATCTTAAATATATTTTCACATTTACCCTAAATATGAAAACATTTTTTTCTAGAAAATTTGCTATAAAGTCTTCTAGAAAATTTTGTAAATATGTTTTTTTTGTTTAATTTACTAGAAAGAAAAAATATACTAAATTTGAAAGCTTTATAAGAAAATTTTATCAATATTTATCATTTATAGGACCATTTCAAATGGTTAGAAGGAATTATAAATTATGCCCTTATAACAAAAAATTAGTAGCAAGGCAATGATGATATTATTAAATTTTTTTTTTCTATGTGTGATAATCATTTTCATGTTCTTGTTTATTATGAAACCTTATGTTAGTGTCAATTTCATGTTCTTAGAAACTATAAAGCAAATATGAGGAGTACTGAAAGAGACATACTTTCAAGAATTTATTAATTGTATGAAATTTTTTTTGGGACATAGCATGATGAGAAATCTATAAGTAAGCACTATGCATCCCTTGCATCTTAAAGGGATGTGGGAAGAATTATTACAGCAATAATGTGGTTGTCCTTTAGTTTAATTAATCAACTATTCTAGTCAGGGAATCTACCATACATGGACCCATGAATTAAATTATTGTACAAAATGTCTCATAAGGAAAATGTTACTTGGCTTAGTATTTATACATTTGTTTTTAATAAATTAAGTTGTACAAATTATTAAGAGTCCATTAGGATATATTTTTTTATTAACTTCCATATAAAATATAAGAAGTCTTAGAATCTTATGGTTTTTCAAAATTGATTAAAAAATTTTATCACCTCAAATTTCAATTTTTTTTTAGAAAAATTAGAAATATAATGAAAGCCTATATTTTTTATATAAGAATTTCTATTTTTTTATATAAAAGTTTCTATTTTTAAAAACAAAAAAAAAAAACTAAAAATATATCTAGATGAAGTGTAAATACTTAAATAAAATTTATCAAATAATGATATTTTACTTAAATCAATAATTTAAAGTGATAATAAAAAACCTCATAAATAAAAAAGTATACTTAATAAAGAGATTTAAAACTAATTAATTTCAAAGAAATTTGAAGCAAAGGACCAAGTCATGTCATTCACGGGGATCCAACACATGTTTAGTGCATGCCCAAGTTTGTCCAAGTACTATCAAATAATAAATTTATTATCAACTTAACAACTCTTTAAGTACAAAAACATCCAAGTACTTGACTCATTTTAAAGTCTTTGTCCAACATGAAGACTAAGTTCGGCAAAGTACTGTCAAATATTAAATTTATTCTCAGCTCAACAACTCCCAAGTAAACATTCGAAATAATTGCCCGTGCCTCACTCATTTTAAAGTCTTTGCCTAGCATCAAGTCAGCTTGAATAAATATGTAATCTTGTTTGCTCCATAAATTATTAAGGAAAGAAAAAAAAATTGATATAAAATAATTTTCTTATATTTTATTATACTATTAAAATTAATTGGTCAGCACTTAGCAGTTAATCTAATCGTGAACCCCAAATTTTTTTCTATGTTCCAAAAAAAAAATAAAAAATAAAATAAATAAAATAAAAAACAAGAACAAGAAGAAGAAGAAGAATTTTTTAGGAGAATAGAATGAAATGAATAGGAAAAAAAAAGGTAAAATAAGATCACAGTTTAGTCGGGATGAGAGTTGAGAGGTTGAAGAACAAAGTATTTTTGTCATTTCATATCTAAGAATTGTATGAAAAATAAAATAAAACTGAGGGTGGGAAGATTTAGGTCCCGTTGATAATTATTTCTAAAAATCATTTTTTAGAATAGATTTTTAAAATTGTTTTATGATGTTTTGTAGAACATATATATATTTCGGAATGTAAAATGTTTTAAACATGCTTTTTATGTTTTTAAATATAATTTAAAAATAAATTTTGTATGTAGTATTTTAGTTTTAATTATTTTTCATGTTTGTGTAATTATTTTTTAAAACAACTAAAGGAAACGGGAAAACAATTGAAAATAACTGAAAAATGTTATTCAAAACATCATATTTTTAGTGTTTTTTTTTTTTTTTAAGAATCAAAAACTATTTTCTATTCTTAAAAACATAAAAGAAGCAAAAAAAATATGACACTATATTTTAAGAGAATATCTTTTGATTATTTTTAGTCGTTTTCACTTGTTTTTTTTAAATTTATTTTAAAAAATAATTATACAAATATGAAGAATGATTAAAAATAAAACATTATAGATAAAAAAATTATTTTAAAATTATATTTAAAATATAAAAAATAGATAAAAAACATTTCAGGTTTTCAAACAAACTTTATTCTATAAAACGAATAATTTTATAAAAACTATTTTTCAGAATTATTTTTAAAGAACACTTTTCAAACAAAACCTTAACAATTCTCTTTATCAAATTCTAATCCTAATCATAATTATTTTCTTTGTCTTTTCTTTTCTTCCTTTTCCTTCCCTTCTATTCCCTTATTATATATAAGTACTTAAATTAAGACATTAAATCAGTTTATCAAACCCATCTTGATCAATCAGTTTATCATAAGCATCATGTCAAAGACTTTTAAACCACTTGGTGGATCCACTCATCCATCACTCACGATGGATTAATCCATGGAAAGATAACAACATCTTCTTAGACTTGTACATGTGGATAGCTATTAGAAAAAAAAAAAATTAATGCACAAAAATTGGGATGAAGAAATAAAATAAACTCATCAATGTTACAGCTGGTACATGAATGAATAGATGGAAGATAACACAACATCCCATCACAAATAATAGATGGAAAACAATTATTATTGTCCTTTTGTTTAATTAATCAACTATTCAAGTTGGGGGATGTGCCACACATGGGACCATGAATTAAATTATTGTACAAAATGTCTCATAAGAAAAATGTTGATTCCCTTACTTTCTATACATTTTTTTTAACTAATTAAGTTATATAAATAATTAAGAGTCCATTAGGATGGATTTTTTATTTTCTATTTTAGAAAATAAAAAATAAGGATAACTTCTATATAAAATATAAAAAGTCTTATAATCTTATATAAAAAAAGGCAATGGTTTTTTAAAATTGATTAAAAAATTGAGATATTAAAAAAAATTATCACCTCAAATTTTGAAATTTATTTAAAAAATTTAGAAACATAATCTAAGTCTATATTTTTTATATGAGAGTTTCTGTTTTTTATATAAAAATTTCATTTTTTAAAAATAAAAAACTGAAAAATATATATAAATAAAGTGTAAATACTTAAATAAAATTGATCAAATAATGACATTTTACTTAAACCAATACTTAAAAGTCACAATAAAAAAACTCATAAATAAAAAAAGTATACTTAGTAAAAGATTTAAGATGAATTAATTTTAAAAAAAAATTGAAACAAAGACCAAGTCATGTTATTCATTGAGATCCGACATAGTTTGTCTAAGTTCTGTCAAATAATAAATTTATTATCAACTCAACAACTCGTACCAAAACAATTGAAATAATTGTCCATGTTGGACTCATCTTAAAGTCTTTGCCTAGCATGAGGTCCAAATTTGTCTATGGATCAACTCAATAACTCTAAAGTATAAAAACAATCAAAATAATTGCCTGACCCATTTTAAAGTCTTTGCCCAACATCAAATCATCTCGAAAAATGTGTAATCATGTTCCTATATTTGCTTCTAAAAAATGTCAAGGAAAGAAAAAAAAATTACTATCAAATAATTTTCTTATATTTTATTATACCACTAAAAATAATTTATCAACACTCAACAGTGAACTTAGTCGTGCACCTAACTTTTTTTTCTTTGTTTTTTTAAAAAAAAGAAGAAGAAAGTTTTAGGAGAATAGAAGGAAATGAATGAAAAATATAAAATAAGGTTAAGGTTTTGATAGGATGAGAGACACTCAAAGGTTGACGAACAAAGTATTTTTGTCATTTCATATCTAAGATTTATGTGAAAAAAAGAAAGAAAATAAAGAAAGAAGATGAGGGTATGAAGATTTAGGTCCAATTTTGATGCTTGTTTTTTAAAATAGTTTTGAAAAACGGTTTTTGATAATAGTTTTTAAAAATTGTTTTATAATGTTTTATAGAACACTTGTTTGGGAATGCAAAATATTTTAACATATTTTATATATTTTAAAAATAAATTTTGTATGTACGATTTTAGTTTTAATTATTTTTCATATTTGTATAATTATTTTTTAAGATAACTCAAGAAAATAAGGGAAAACAATTGAAATTAAATAAATAATGTTATCTAAAAAATACCATATTTTTTGTTTTTAAGAACAAAATATTGTTTTCCATTCTTAAAAATAGAAAAGAAATAGAAAATATAATACTATATTTTTAGAGAATATCTTGTAATTATTTTTAGTTATTTTTATTTGTTTTTTTGAAGGTTATTTTAAAAGATGATTATATAAATATGTAAAATGATTAAAAATAAAGCAACATAGATAATAAAAAAAAATTATTTTAAAATATAAAAATAAGTTAAAAAATTTTCATGTAAAGAATAAATTTTAAAAATTGTTTTCAAAAACAATTTTTTAGAATTATTTTTAAAAAACACTTTCCAAATAAAACCTTAATAAATCTCTTTATCAAACCCTAATCCTAACTTCAATTATAATCATAATTATTTTCCTTCTCTTTCCTTTCCTTTCCTTCTTTTCTTATTCATAAATATTTAAACTAAGACATTACATCAATTTATCAAATCCATCTTAAGGATCATGTCAACAACTTTTAAACCACTTGGTGGATCACTCATCCATAATTGATGATGGATTGATCCAAGGAAAAATAACAATACCTTCTATATGTAATTTAAGTCATCTCACCATAGCTATCAGAGAAAAAAAAAAAAAACAAAAAACAAAATTTAATGCACAAAAATGGGATGAGGGAGTATAAGAAACTAATGAATGCTTATACATGAATAGATTGAAGCCATCACAAATGATAGATGAAAAACAAGCATTACAACGATTGGTGCATGAATAGATTGCAGAGGACACAATTATCATTGTTTGATGAAAAACAATTAATATAACCATACATGGGTCCATGAATATACATTTAAATGGACTCATTATGGACAGAATGAGACCAACGAATACACATTCAAATGGACTGAGACCAACAAGGAAAATTATCACCATTCAAATGGATAGTGATGATCCAGACAGAATGCATGCAAATCAGATTTGGAGGCTTAGATTTCAGTGTTTTTCGACGAGTTGGTTCACAATGCATATCATGTTCTTCAACCTGTAAGTGGAGAGATACAACCACAAAGAGCCCTTTTGGACTTACACAATAAATTAAAGAAACAAATATGCAAATCAAGGAAACAAACATGCAGTAAGGCTTGAATATATAACCCATCAAACAAAGCTTTGATACCATAAAAATAAGAGAAATATTTGAAGGAATAATTTGTGTTTTGACTTTCTATTAAAATGATTTATAGAAGTCTTTGTTATAGAAAATACAAGACACGATAATAGGAACTAAATAACTACTCCAACTAACCTACAACCAAACTTTCTTGATTTACAAGAGTTGATTTCATATTTGCAGATAAAACTGCTAACAAATCTCTAAGAATTTAACAATATCTCCTGTAAATCTTGTATTTGAATCCCTAGATAGGACTGAGCAACAAGCAACAGGGTTGTTGTCCATGGGTGGTCAAATTTATCAGTAACCCAAGACTTCCATGCTCACAAAACCTCCATTTTAATCAAAGGTTGCTGAGAAAATTACTAACAGGCTCAAGTTTCATCTTAATAGCAGAAGACCACTCATCACCAGATCTAGAATTAGCATCAAACAATAACACAACCCAGGAAAACAAAAACATTATTTACATGCTTCACTAATGATATGCATTGATAACCATAACTTCTGGGGATATGACGCTGCTCAACAAGACAATGCATTTGTGAAGCTCAGACGAATCGCAAAAATCATAGAGGAAAATCTCTTGAGCATTACCACATATAAGGTACAAGAAAGAAAAAGTTGAATATTTTCCTAAAATAAGCAGACTAATTACATTAAGAAATATTGATTGATATAGAACTTTAACCTCAACATTCAGAATTAATTAGGAAGAAGTTGAAAATACAGAGAAAACCTGAGGGAAGGAGCTAAGACACAGATGCAGGGATTGGCTTCACAGCATTTTGGATCCGTTGGAATGCCACTCTCACTCTTTCCTTGAGGCCTTCATTTTCGCTCTCAACATTCCCACTCTGTTTATCAAGATGTGCCACATTTCCATCAACGCTTATCACCAGGTTCCCATTCCCTCCCAACTTCACATCTCCAAACAGAGAAACAAGGAGTGCATGGATAACCTTTTCTGCTTTCTTCCCATTTTCTTCTTCAGTTTTTATGGCCTCTGATTCAACTACTACCCTGGGGATCTCAAGACTGATATTTAAAACTAGAGCCACAATGGAGTCAGAAACCATGTCACTAATTGGATCTGATGTCCAATGCAGTGAAATATGCTTCTCCGACTCATGCTTCACTGTCACCCGTTCATGGACTTGAAAAGCTGGAACCTCAGATTCTTCATCTGGCAATGACTCAACACTCTCATATATCTGCTTCAGCCTGTGCTTTATTACACCAAAGGCACCAGTGTAAGGAATAGTAATCCTCTGGGTGACATTTGCTGTGGATAGCTGCGAGAAGACATGGAGATCATCAGGTGCCATTATCTGATAAGTGAACCCTTTCTTTACCAGTAAACCACTGACAGTTTCACCAACTTCTGGGGTCTTTTCAGCCAGCCTCCCAATGGTTTTTGCCATTTTTTCAGAGTTGAAATACATTTCAACTGACTGACAGTTCTTTGGGGAAATAATTTTGGTGTTGCAGTCAGCAAACTGGGTGATAAGCTTCTGTTTGAGCCTCCCCATCTCATTAGCTTCTCCATGAACAAGAATGATGTTAGGTGGCATGAGCTCCTTCAAGAATGTACTTGTCTGTGCAAAATCAGCATGGGCAGAGAAAGAAATGTAATGGACCTGCATGTTGAGGGGAGCAGTAAGACCATTCATTAAAGTAACTTCCTTGGGTTCATTAATGATGGTTTTTGCCAATGTCCCTCCCACGACATACCCAGGTAAAACACATGCATTTTTCTTATCAGAGCACCACATATCAAACAATTGTCTTGACAACCCACTCTGAAGCCCACCCGGGCTCGCCATCACCACTGATGGACCTACATCATTAAAATTCTCAATGCTCTTTAAGGGTGATATGTGCTTGAAGTCAAAGGGATTCGAATTTGCAAATTGGTTGCGGATCCTCTCATTCATGGAATTGATATATGTCTGGTAAACAGCCATGCACCTTTTTGCAAGGGGGGAAGCATAATATATGGGGAAGTTATGGAGCTCAGGATGGTTAGACCAATACTCATCAAGGATAAGAAGGAGTTCTTGGGCACGACCTAGAGCATATGCAGGGATTAGAACACGGCCCCCTTGAGAAATGGTTGAGTGGATGACATCTGTGAAGCGCTTTTCTCGCACATGCCGAGGCTGATGGAGTTGGACACCATAAGTGGATTCAATTATGCAAATATCAGGGCAGAACTGTGGGATCTCAGCAGCACGGAGATGACGATCTTCTTCGCGAGAATAGTCTCCAGTGTAAAGTACTCGGACACCAGCAATATCAACCATAAACATGGCAGCACCAAGGACGTGGCCAGCTGTGTAACACCAAAATCGTATACCATTTACTTCTAAAGTCTGATGGAAATCAATAACCTGCAGAAGGGAGATTTAATTACAGTTACATGAAGATTAAATGAGATAATAAAATTAAGCTACATATCTAAAGTCAATTGTTGTAAATGGCCCAACATTCTGCAATAGATCAGGATTATATGCAACCAATATTTTGGCATATGAGATACACACACACACACCCACCATATTGCTTTTTTTAGTGAACAAGTTTTATATTTTATTAGATTAGTTACGTAACAATTTTGAAACTAAATTCAGAACAATAGAAAAAATGTTGTTGTGGAACACAAAACATGAATTAATATTAGAAGTATAGCCGTGTAAATCTTAATAGACTAATTCCTACTATGTTAGTTTTATTCGTCCAGAACTGAAGACAAAACCCATCTGTTCTCATGGAAGGTGAAGTACAGAAAGCCCACAGATGTTATAGAGATCTAAAACAGTAGTACTTACACTCAGGTAGAATCTATTTTTCAGGTATGAATGTCTATGGTAGAAAGATTAAGGCTTTAGGACAAGGTAGTAGACATTTGTGACACTATTAATTTCAAATAAGAGTCCCAAGATAGAACATTAGAGCTAATCGCAAATTTAAATAACCAGATTTAAGCTAATCTGTGATACATGGACCATTGTGACCATAACTTTTGTGTTTTTTTTTTTTTTGATAGTTATTGTAACCATAACCTTTTTTTTTCCTGATAGACATTGTGACCATAACTTTTCAGGCCTTTTAAAAAGGAAGTGCAAGAGAAGGATTTCTCATCCTTCCCTACTTTACAAAACCTGATTTAAAAATGGAAGTGCAACTGTACACAAGAAGGATGAGAAATCCTTCCTTACTTTACAAAACCTGATCAAAACAGAGGAAAATAAATACTCTCCAATAAACATCAAAACAACTTGACATTGCAATTTTAACACTTCAGTCTACAAGTCGACATCCAATCAAGTTGAGTGATGTTGAGAAATTCATGCCTTAAAACAGATAGTTACATTAAAGGCACAACCATAATCTTACATTACATGCATCTAGTTATCGTAAATTCACAACATAAAAAAAAAAAAATACGTTTTAAAAAATAGAATCAAAGGCTTCATTTTTTATTTTTTATTTTTTGATAGGTAAATTTTGTTCCCATTGGGACTTGAACTTGGAACCTCCCACAAACCCTCCCCATCCCTTTACCACCTAACCCAGGCCTGAAGGGCACCAAAGGCTTAGGCTTCATTCAACATGACATGTAATAATACCTAACAAACCTTCTCAGTTAGGGTATTAGACAACTGATTAGGAACTATAGAATCATAATGCTCTTTTTAACTAAGAACACTTTCCAGGTAAGATATTATACGAGTTCTAAGAAAGCAACAAGTTCACAAAAAATTATAAATAAAAACAATACTTACATTGTCAAGGCATAAAATAGAGCAACAAACAGCATTAGGATAGTTGATGAAAGACAAAAATAATCCACATAAAAGAGTAAAACAAGTAGAATTGGATTTCTTTCATTTTAATTTTAATTTTTTATATTTTTGGTTTTGGGGGGGGGGGGGGGGGGGGGAAGAGGTGGAGGGGATGGCGAGATAGCCAAATAAGAGTATATATGTATATAATAAATATATGTAAGAAAAGCCCCAATGTAAAATGGTGAACACAGTGCACTCGAAGTATAAGTAGCATTGGAGCATTTGATGGTGAGAAATATGAAAAGATTTCCATGACTAGGACTAATTTCTAGTCGATACTTGTTGTTTAGCTCAGTGCCTTTGGTGGGAGAAAACACATAGGATCTTTGAGGGTAAAGAGGCTTTTGAAGTTGAGGAAAAAGAAGAAGAAAAATAAAAAGTTCTGGTCATTGTTCCAAATCCAAGTTTCCATGGAATACAGCAGATGGAAGAACATTATTATATTCCTCTGGATAATAAGAAATATTAAATACAATAAAACTTAAAAGATAAAATTTACAAAAATTTTCAAAACAGAAAATAAAAAGATGAAAAAAGCCAAATCAAAGTCACTCACCACCAACCAGGGAAAGGGATGCATTTAGATTAGCTTCAAAACCAGTTTGGACTTGAGGAGAAATATTACAAGCCTTAAAAAAATTGAGATTGAAACATACATCTATAAACAAAAATAAACGCACCTCAATTTTATCCATGGAGCGAAGAATGTCTTGTTCATCATACAACATATCTTCAACTGAAACTTTGCTCACTTTTACATAATCAGACAAAAGCAACTTGTAGATAGCCTTCGTTGCATGAGTCATAAAAACTCGCCCTTTGAATGTGGTCTAATGAACAAATTCAAATATTTTATCTTATTTAAAAACATATGCAAAGTAATTGCATAAAATTTGATTAAGAAAATGGCCAACCTTCTCCAGGAAATATGGAAGGGATGCAGCATGATCCAAGTGAAAGCTGCACAGGAAATGCAACACATTACAATGCAAGAAAGTGGAAAGCACATCTAAAAGAACAGGGGAAGTTTCAGATGAGAAAGTAGAGTAGATAGACAAAAAGAAAAACTAAAGATGAAAGTTCCACCAAAAAGTTTCAAGATCTACAAAAGTTCATTGACAGGACAGACATGAAAGATATCAAATGAAATGATTGTTAAGAAGATATGCTGGTACATGACACAACTAAGAGCACTGCTCAGAGATAAGTATGTGATTACCATAAATCTATTTACTGAGAAGAAAACAATGCTGAGAAAAGCAATGGGAACTTCAACATAATCAAAGAAGGTGAATGATTGGGGTTTTTCTGAAGGAATTTTAGCTGATAGATTCAATTATTTGTAACCTCTCGCACTCTTACATATGAAAGTACATGTTCAAGTTTGTGTATGGACACTTTATGCAGAGATGCAAATGGGTAGGTCCATTAACCCTTTCATGCCTCCAGAACCCCAGAAAAGGAAGCTGTAATGGCCAACGGCCTTTGTATAGAGTGATCCCTCTAATACAGCTACAGAGAATACTCTCAAAACCATGCTTATAGTAGTAGATCACTAACTATTGATGTGCTTTCAACCATTTCAAGAGCATTCATCAGCCATGCAGTCAGAATTTCAACTGGAGTAAAGTTGGGCTCAAGAAAGTCTACTCAAAGCCGAAAAAATCTCAAGGCCACACAAGAGCCCAGGGATAGATTTCAATTTTAGGAAGCTATTTCATGCGAGGAAAGGAAGCTCCAAGAGTTCATTCCTTGAGAAAAAAGAAATATTAGTGAACGGAATGAAGAAGCCATTGAGAAGCAGGAGATATTCAGATAATGGCTTAAATTTGGGTGGTAGATGTAGTCTCATTACTTTAAAGATATATCTGCAGTGCTCCTAATAGCACCAGATATTGATAAGAGAAGGTACGGATGAAGTACTTGCAGCTGGTCCTAGTCAAATCTTTATATGCTTTAACAATAGTTGTTTGGTCACTTTTTCTAAGTAAGGCCATTCAGGACAGAACTCATTAAATGATTTTTTTTTTTTTTTTGGCAGAAATATGACCATACCCAGGTATATAGTCCAATATAAAAGAACAATCATGATATTCTCTAAATTTCATTTCTCAATTCAGCAGATCACTAAGTTATAAAAACAAATAACATTACAATATTCAACAAGGAAAAAGAATATACTGTGTCACCAAAAGGACATCAATGGTTGAAGGATCAATCTCATCAAAGTATGGCAAAGCAGCCATGCCTGAGTATGCAGGATGAATTCCACAGTCAAACTATCATCACAGAACAGGAACAAAATAGAAACAAACAAATTAAAAAAAAAAATCGAAAACAAAGTATAAAAACTAGCAACCAAAATAAAAGAATAATGCATTATGGTATACCAATATGGTTTTCCCTTTATAGGACATGTAGACACAGGAACGGCCCACTTCATTTCCAGCACCTAAAGGGGTAATAATCAGCTGGTCTCCTCTTGTTAATGAGGAATCTGGTCTCTTCAAAGACTGTGATGGCCCTGTAGATGCCATTCTTCAACTGAACAATGCTCAGACCCCTTCAATTAACACCACTCTATATTCATGCAAAATGCTCTGCAACTGATTAAAAAATACAAAAAAAAAAGATTCAAAAAAAAAAAAAAAACGCTTCATCATTAATAAAATGATACCCAAAAATAAATACAATTCCAGCAAAAGACATTTTTTCTCTTGGCAACTCCAGTTATTTTGGTGAATATATTTCTGTTAAGCTTGGGAAAAATAAATTTTGACTTTCAGTAAAATAACTCTGTACAGTTGAAATTTATATTTCCCTGAGAACATCTTCACTAGAAATAACCTATCTACCCAATTGAAGCTCAAAATTCAAAATCCAGTACGAGAAAGCACTGTTTGTTTGCTGAGAAATTGCAGAACCAAAAATTTAAATCTTACAGCTCTCAGCACTCATCCCCCTAGAAAGCAACATAAAAGTGCAAGATTCAATTGCTTCATTTCCCTCTCTTCTCCTCACTTTTCTCAGCAACCAAACACAACAACCTTATATAAATAAGGAGAGAGAGTGAAGTAGAAGAAAGAAGAAACTCGAAACTTATAAAAAAAAAAGCATAGTATGAAGGCAATTATAAGAGATTCAAAATTTTCAACTCACTTGGTTGCATTTCCCACGAGTTTCTCGGGAACCAAACAGAGGGGAGGAAGAAAAAACATAAACTTCAGAACAAAGAAAGAAGAAATGCATAGAAAATAGCAGAGGGAGAAAGTTTCGAGAGAGTTAGAGAGGTTACAGTTATGAAATGATTTCAGACCATGCAGAGGAAGAGAGTGAACTAAAACCCCAATTTTGAGAAGATGCTTCCCTCTTTGCCTCACCCTCTGAAAGATTGATAAATACCGGGCTGGAATGGTCGGTCCGGATGTGAGCCGGGTTGATCTGATGTGTGCCTCCGGTTTAAGCCATTTCGTTTTTCTTTTACTTTATTTTTTTCCACAAAATTTTAATTTCAAAGCCAATATTAACATTTTAATAAAATATAGCCTTAAAAAATATGAGAATTATTTATTAGATATCTTTCAAGAAAAAAAGAATTGAAGGCCTCATAGCAAATATTTTACTAAAAAAATTTTTGAAAAAAAAAATTATTGTCTAACCTTAAATGTCTTAAAAGATAAAGAGACTTCAAGCATACGATGATTTCGAGAAGAAGTGAGTCGATAAAAATAGAAATTATAAAAAGTGAATTGATAAAAATAGAAATTATATCATGAATAATTTTTGTTTGGTATATATACATATAATGTATATGTTCGTGGGTTGTTAAGGATTTTTAAAAACATTATTATTTTATGTATTTATTGAAGTTGTTAATTTAGTATACTGACCCGAGTTGAGACCAGAAGATTTTATTATTCAAGCAATTTATTGAACATTCATTTATCAAGGTTTTTTTGTAACTTAATATAACATCAAAATTTTTAGGTTATGTTTGGTTTTCGGAAAGTACCTAAGAAAGAAAAAAATACTAAAGAAAATAATTTTTTCATATTTAGTTTCACTATGAAAAATAGTGAAAGAAAATAAAATATAATTAAAATTAGTTAGAATATTGTACATTTTAAAATTATTTAATTTTTATGTAATGGAAGAAAATAAATTAAATGAGTTTAGAGAAGCATCTAAAATAATTTATTAACTTTGGCTCTATTTTTTTTATTTTCCTTTATTTTTTCTTTCTTCTCACTTTTTCACTTCATTTTCTTTTACTCACATTTTCCCTCAAATTTTTCGAGAACCAAACATAACTTATCAAATTCGCACAATCCTTTCTCAAACATGAAGAAAATGAAAGTGAAAAGTTTCTAAAACTTCCATTGCCCAAATAGGTGTTTTAGGTGTTTCTCATACATCATTGAAACCCAACATTTCACAAGCCTTGAAATTATATCAAGAAATTTTGATGTTAACATGGTAAATAAATACACATGAAATAGAGGTATCTTCTCTATCATGAATTCTTTGCTTCTAGCTTTAACATACTCTCTCAACTGTTTGTTGTAATGATATTAACGTCTTGCTCTACATTTTGCCTCAAGCTACTCAGTATGCTCTTGGGGGTTGAGATATTTTTTTATTTATTGAATGGTGATTTTGCCCCAAAGCTATTATATTTGATCTTCTTATAATTTAGGGTTTCGTGTGAAAGTTGAGAGGAGAGTATTCTGTGTCCAATCACAATATTCAGAGCTCCCAAGAAGAGAGCTAGTTCTAGTACTTGCGCTGTTTGGATGTCTTGTCCGGCCTTAGAATCAATGCCATTACCTGAGAAGAAGAAAACTTAGTTTTCAGCATGCTTGAAGAAAATTTATTAAGCAACAATAACTTATCCTCTAGCTTCAGCTTCCTCTAGCTCACCGAGCTTTCAGGTAAGAGAGTATTTTGTGTAGCAATCAAAACAGCCCCAGCATCTTTATTCTGAGATTTTCCACCAGTTTGATCTGAAGCCTAATCCCAGATCGGAAGGAAGGTGCAGATTCTGCAAGTTCTGGGGAAACATCTCAGCTTGAGCGAACTGTAGACATTCATTCTATGCATGGATTTGGAGTTGCTCTAATTCTTCCTACTTCTTGGCAAGCTTGACAGTCTTCAAGGAGTTCTTGAAAAAGAATCTGAAGTACATCTAAGAACAATCACATGAGCATTCGAGCGATCTACAGGTTCTCCACCTGCTCTCATTGCTGAACTACCACATTCCTTCAGATAAATGGACCTGCCACCTCTGGTTTATTAAAGACTGAAACAATTTCCGTTGAACGGGTCTTTGCAAAAACCTTCTTTGGGGCTGGAGATTGATGTGGAGTATACTTAAGTCGTTTTCAGATCAGTATTTGAATTGACCTTCTGAGGGGTGCCAAGTGCAATTGACCAAAATCCCAAACTGGAATTAGTCCATCTCCCATTTCCTCTGAAATACCCAACAATTCAGTTTCTTTTTCTATCAAGTTTGCCTTCAACTTTTCAATATCAGCCTACATTTTCTCTAGTTTCGTCTGTGGTTCAACTTGTCTTGGACTGGGTCCAGATTTTTCATGTGTTCTGCATGCTCATAAGTGCTTCCAAACTACACCATGTTCTGAACATATTCTTTAAGACCAGATTACTACTTATGAAGTAGTCTAGGCTCTCCTTCAAAAGGCTGAGACAGTGAGCATTGTAACCACTGCCAAATACTTTGTTAGTTGCTGAAAGAAAGCTTGGGTTCCTATATGAAATTAGAACCACATGACGATTCATCAGTAAGACTTCAGATGCTCTAGGAACCACAACCAGTTTTCTTCATTATGAGTATTAACCAACCCATAAGCTAGAGGATATTAGTCATCATCTGCATCTAAGGCAGATGCAGACAACAAAGTGTCTTTATGTGGCCCACTCAAGTGATAGGCGTCAACAAACAGCAACTCCCTGGAATTGACTTCATAAGTCGCTTGCACATCCATGGAATTAGCTTGTAAGAGTCCTCTGGCTTTCCAAAATTCGCTGTGCTGGAGAAAGTCCAATAGTGAGGGCCGCTGCTGAGCGAATGCAATAGTTCCTTTACATGCAGTTGAGCCACCAGGCTGTTAATTTCTCAGCTCATGGCGCAGGTGAACATTAAGCTGCTGAAGATAGACTGGCTCTCTACATCAGCTCGCATTGATTTGTTTGGAGTTGCCCAATTTCTTTGGCAAATCTTCATTTTCGTGTCTTGAATTGTGGTTCAGTTTCCTTACTTCTACCTTTGGACATTTCAAAACAAAACTTGCAAAGGCTTGAATGGCTTCTAACCTTTCTGCCAATTCAGAATTTTCCAACTGCAGGTTTACATTAAAGTTCCTTAACTCCTCTGCTTCAGCAGCCTCAAAGCATTCCTTTTTAGCGGCTTCACGCTCTTTCGTTGCAAATCCTCCTTGATCACTCTCAATAATTACCAATAATTTTTGCTTGGGTTGAAGAACAAACCTTCTTGGTGTATACCTTAAAGGAATCACAGTTTCATTAAATATTTCACCCAGTCTTTCAATAGTGAAGATCCTCAACGCATCCCCAGCAGCAGCAACCACTACACCTTCAGCACACTGATCAGATGAAAATGATGCAGCAAATTCAACTGTCTCATAAGAAAGCGGTGTCAACAGAAAATGCCCTCGGTGAATATAGCCAAGCCGAGGGTGGCTTGACAAGCATAGCATTGCACGTTGGCCTCTCACAATGACACAGAATATCTTTGGGGCTCTCAGTCCTAAGGATCGGGAATGAACATCAGAGAGCTGACCTGTCGCCATATCTACCACTGTTCTGAACAAAACTCCATTCTGCGAACTAACATTAAGAAAAAGACTAGCAGGGCGATCAGCACCAACCTTACCACCTACTGATGCCTGAACTTCGAGAGAGATATTCTAGAGGAAAAGAAACACTTTGCATACTCAAAATCTGCACACAATCATGGGGATCCGAAGACAAGATACGAATAGTGTTGTCACTGTTGGGATTTTATTTCTCCTACATCTTTGGTAATAAACCGAAGACGTGATTCAGAATGTGGTCCACATCATTCCATCAATTTAGGGACAAGGATTCATGCTCGGAACCACGTTCGCATCACTACCCCATGTTCTGTGCATGCTCTAGGCAAACTCAATGATGGAGAGAGTCTTTAAAACGAGGCAAAACACTAATGGGTAAGGTTCCCTAAGCCTACAATCTCTTTGGCTCTGTTTAGTTCCCGGAAAATGCTAAGGAAAGGAAAAAAAATGTAGAGGAAAATGGTTTTCTTTAGTTTGGATGACATGGAAAATAAGATGGAAAAAAAATATAAAGGAAAGTATTAAAGAAAATATTGTAATATTTTCCTTATTATTTTCCTTAAAAAATAACGAGGAAATAAGAGAAAAAGAGAAGGTCAAAGGGGAGGGGGGGAAATTTTATCGGGCTGTTGTTCATCGAGGCTTCACCTCTCACTTTCTTTTCATCGGTGGCTATGGTTTCTCACCGTCATCGACCCTTTCAACGGCCACCACAATCACTCTGACCACCTTCCAGGGCCGAAAACCTACCCTTTTCAGGCACCCGAGTTCCCATGGATGAAGTGCGCTCTTCAAATCAAGTTCCCATGGATGAAATGGATTCTTCAAATTCAGTGAATGTATTCGGATCCATGTTTTTAGATCAGGTATGAATTGAACTCCAATCCACCTCATCCTGTGAAAACCCAGAACCCAAGGTAATCGTTCTCTCTTGGGTTCTCTGTTTGGGTTTCTAGGTTGCTTTCGCTTTTCCCGTTTCTTAAATTTCACCAAAATTTTTCTAAACTTTCCTGGCTTGTTGTTTTTTGGATTTGATCTGATTTTTACCCTTGATGTTCTGCTATTGTTTACTGGCTGATGGTTTTTTCATAATTTGGTTGGGGGAATGGGTCTATAGTTGTGTATTGCATATATGTATCTTGTTGCTGCCTGTGAGTGCTTGGTTATTGCTTTGTATCATTGTTGGTGGCATCAATTTTTGGAAGGTTTATTGCATATATGCTGTAATTGAGCTTGTGTTTATTTCATATATGAGTATTGCATATATGCTGTAATTGGGAATTTGACATAGTGTTCACACGGGAAATGCTTCATTTGATCCATATTACTTGGTTTTTTCAATGACATGTGAATGTATATTTGATGAGAGAAGAGGGGTGGCTCTTCTGGCAATGGTAAGTTGATCGCTAACTAGCCACACCAGACCCTCTTTCATCATCATACTTAGTTTTTCGAATTACTCTTCATTTGTTTCTCTTTAATAGCTAAATTGGTTCAATTGTCTAAAAATGAATCAAATTCCACATATGACTTGGCACAAAAATCACCTCAATTGATATCATTCCAGGGGATTCCCAAATGACTCTCTATATTTCTTGATTTGCTTACATTATGAGAGTAGTTACAGAACTTAAGTTGTACAGTAAGCATCAACTGGTAGGTTATGATCATTATGACTCTCTAGGTTGTGATTGGGGCTGTGTTTTCAAATGGTAAGTGGGGATTGTGATTTGTTTGAGTGGGAAAAGAGGGGATCGGGTTTACTTAGATATGTTCATTAATTGGAGGAAGGATGATAAGTTATGATTGTGCCACTTGATAAACAATTTCATACCCAGTTGGATGACTTGGTCAGGACACTAGAGATGCTGTTAAACTAGCACAATAACATTTCTACAGCTTCATAGAGTCCATTGATGCTAGCTGAATGTGTCTCAGTGAATACATATGATTCTTCTAGCACTTACTATGAAATGAATAAATTCTATGCTGCTAGGTTTGGAAATCAGTAGATGATTGATTATGTTCTTGATAGGAGTCTTCTATCATGGTAGAAATTCCAGAGTTTCTTGGAAGTCTTAAACCTGAGGAATTTGCAGATTTTGTGAATGAGAGATTGGATTTCCAAGTTCTATCAAGCTCCTGAAGAGAGGGATAAATTAGTACTGGTTCCCTTAAAGAGAGGGCTTGGTAGGAGCAACTACAAGTTTTTTCAGCAAAGAAAGGGTAAACCCAAATTCAAAACTTGGAGAAAAATGAAAAAGAAGATGAAAGAAAAGTTATTCTGTTTAATTACATTCAAGTCATGCATCCAAGGTATCTATCTACCTATTGAATTTTTGTTACCTAAGATCAAGGAATGACTTGTTGGAGATGGATGAACTGCTGGTTGCAAGTATATAAGTGATTTGAGAACAAGCATACAAGATGTGTTGTTTTTATACACTTTTGGACCTATGGAATAGGAATATTGCAAGAGCCAATTGGAATACTTAGGTTTCAAATGGTTGACATATTCTGGTGCAATTAATAACTTGTGAGTGTGTTCAAGAATAAGGATTCTCTTGAGGAAATTATTGGAATCAATAATCTTAGTGTGCAGAATTAGAGCTTGGTTGAAACTTTGGAGACTAGTGGACTCCTCAATTTAATTGGAGCTTGAGGAGATGGGATATTACCAGGATCTAGAAACATGCTAACTTGGCAATTTTTATGAGTATGTTGCATATAAATACTGCTTTGTCATTTAGATTTTTGTTCATTAGTTGGAGGATCTTGGCTTACCAGGATCTAGAAACATGCTAGAAATTCCATGATTGTTTGAATCTAAAAAAATAATTTAACAGTACCAAAAACAATTAAAATAAATAAATAAATAAATAAGCTTATATTCTCATACGGCGTAAAGGCAAACACGTATTTGAGGTAGTTTTGGTGTTAGCAATGGCTTCTCGAAGTCTGGGAAATTTGAGCTTCCCAACACACATTTCTTTGAAAACCCAATTTTTTTTTGGCTCCAAACCTCAGTTTATGTCTTTCTCTGGAGCTCTAAGAAAACCCGTAAGGTAGAAATTCTCAACTCGTGTAATGAGTTCTTCTGCTTCTTCTTCTCAGAAACCAGATAGCATCCAAGTTTTGTTATCCCTCAATTTTCCCTTCTTTTTCGTGAACCGGATTGTTAATTTTATCCTTTATGACAGTTACACACTCATAGGTGATTGATTTTTGTGTATTCATGCTGCTGTGGATTCGTTTCTTTACCATGTTTTCTGTTGTGAGAATCATAGGTTCTATTTATGTTCCGTAGAAAAATTGATACTGACCAATTATAATTTTTTCTTGGACAAAACATATGTGCTATTAAACATATGGTTTAAATTTATTACAAAAGAAACAGTATCAAGACTGATATAGATAGGAACAACAAAGTGAAAAGGACTAAGTTTAAGTTAGGAAAGGGTTTCAGAGATAGGACCAGGACCATAGGTCAAGTCCCATGCACAATGAGGAAACTTGGAGTAAAAACAATGGACAGGACAAATTCAAGCCATGGTCTCTAGTGATCATAAACCAAATATCAATCTAGCCCCCCATATCTCTTTGATTGAATGTTACCTTTTTTTTTCCCCCAACCTGAATTTAGGGTATATATTACTGGTTTCTAGGCTCAAAATTGGCTGTGTTCAAGGCCTGAATGGGTTGAGAATTGCATAAATGAAGGTTCCCCATGAATCCAAATGGGGACATATCTCTAAATTGGAAAATGTAAAAGGAAGGTTCCCATACTTGGGGTTGGAGTAGGAGAGGGTAGTGGGTCCTTTACTACACTACTTTAGGATGGCCTAAAACAAGCTCCTCACATGGCTTTATTAGTTGGAGGTTTAGGGGGTACCCATTTGGAATAGGGTGGATCCATGTTATTCCTGGTTCCTCTACTTCAAAATTTAATTCAAGAAACTGCTTTAAATCTTCTCCACATGCCCTCATGTTCCCATATGCCCTGTTTCACATCACTCTCTCTCTCTCTGATTGGGATTCTTCAACCATAAAGTTTTTTTTTTTTTTAAATATCAAGTAGTTATTCTATATACTTATCAGCTCTCATTGATATGGATCCACCAATTATAATTTATTTTGTTTCCTCATTACTTTCCCAATACCAAACATCACCAACATTTAACATTTGATAAAAATTAAGGCCCATTCAGTTTATCTACCAGAAATACAAAAGAGATAGAAACAAAATAAACACTAAAAGTCAAGGCCATGTTTGGGATTGCTTCCTAACATAGTTTTTTTTTGTTGCATTTGAACTAAAATAAAGATTCATTTGAACTAAAATAGTGTATGGGTTTTCCATTTCTTTTTACCTAATTTACTTTTCTATTATTTGTGCAGGCAAAGCAAGTTCATCCTGATAAAAATTTGAGTGACCCTTTGGTAGCTGAACGATCTCAGGTAAGTTCACTTCTTTGTCATTCATTCATCATCTTCTTCTTAATACTCTACTCTCCTTCATTCATCCCAAAACCAAGTGGATGACCAAGTATTCTTAAGTAATCATGCAAATTTCAGACTGAATAATGAACTTAGAAAGAGTTTCATTTTGTTATCATTCTTTAAACTAGACATTTCAACTCTAGTAAGGTCTGTTTTACCATAACTGGTAACTTGTCATTAATTTAACTATCATAAATAGTCATAATCAATCTTAGATTAATTTAATTTAACTATCACGTTTTAAGACTGAATAATGACTTCACTAAATCATTCGTCTTACTTTGCTATCATGTAGACTTATAATGAAGAGTGGCAAAGACTTAGAAGATGGGTTGCAACTTGTGTAGCTATGTATGCTGCATATGCGGCAATTCTTGTTTCAGTTTATCATCGCTCAAACTATTTGGAGAGATCAATCTCTAATGAAGGAGATTATGAATGGCATGCTTTGATGGAAAAACTTACACTAATGGATAATGAAGATTGTTATAATCAACTACGTATGGGAAAGGATGCATTCGCAAGACTAGTAAACATTCTTCGGGGAACAGGTCATCTTAGAAATAGTGCACATAGTAATGTAGAAGAACAAGTTGCCAAATTCCTTCACATTGTTGGTCATAATTTAAGGAATAGAACTATGAAATTTTATTTCAAGCGTTCTAGTGAAACTGTTAGTCGTCACTTTCATCAAGTTCTTAGAGCTATAATATCTTTAGATGATGCCTTCTTAAAGCAGCCTGATGATTAAGTGCCCTTAAGAAATCAAGGACAATACCAACTTTTGGCCCTACTTTAAGGTAAACTTACTTATCTAATAAACATCATTAGAATATTATTTATATTTCAAAATAAACTAATAATTTTGTTTCTTTATAGGATTGCATAGGGGCAATTGTATTTAGAACTATAACTCTAGTTAAAATCACACTTTGAATGAGTTACAATGAAGTTATTATTATATCTCCTCCTCTTGACTTTTCATTTTAAACATAATATATATGTATTATTATTTCAGATGGAACATAGTGAAGGCTTTGAAGTACACAAAAGTGTAAGTGAAAAAAGAAACTTGACTTGGATTGATGAAATGGACAACTTTTTGGTTGATTGATTAATGGAGCAAATGCATAAAGGGCAAAAGATAGGAGGAGTCTTCACCAAGACAGCTTATGCAATGGTTGCGCAAGAAATTGGGGAAAATTTTGAATTGAGTTGTAACTCTGAGCACATAAAAAATAGAATGAAAACTTAAAAAAAAAAAAAAACTTTTATGCTGCTCAAGAAGTTTTACAAAATGGTAGTGGATTTGGTTTCAATTAATCAACTTAAATGATTGAAGCTACCACGAAAGTATGGACTACTTACACTAAGGTGAGTTAATTATTATTTTTGAGTTATTAGAAATAAAAATTTTCATGTAATGTAGAGTTATAAATTTCTAATAGACATTATCATAATTGAACTCGAGTTTTGTTAATATTTGTTTTTTCTGATGTTAAAAGGCACGCCCAAGAGCATCTTAGCTCAGACACAAACCTATTAGAAATTATGATAAGTTGTCCATTCTTCTTGGAAAAGATCGAGCAATAGGAAGTCTTGCTGTAGGTGCAAAAGAAAGACAACTTCGTTGGGCCTAGGAACAAAATTTGGATGACACAATTCCATTAGGATCATCACAACATGTGATCAGAGATGAAACATTTGCTTATGTTGAAAATGAAGCAACAACTGAGACATCTTTCTCATCTGCAGATGCATCTGTTTCTACACCAAAGTCAAACAAAGAAACAAAAAAGCGAAAATCAAAATATGCTGACATTGTAAGTGACGAATTAAGGTCAATTAGAGTTGGAATGGATGTAGTTGTTGCAGCTCTTGATAGAAGCAACCTTCAAAATTATACAGAAGAGTAATTGTTTGAAGAGATTGCTAAGATTGGAGGCATGAGTGATGTATCTCATATAAAAGCATATCAAGCTCTTACTGGTGATGTGAGTGCAGCTCAAGCCTTTCTTGCTTGTCCAATTGATAGGCGTAAGCTTTGGTTGTTAGTTAAATTTGAACCTGCTTTTTTTGATGCCTAACTTGAGATGGAGATTATTTTTATTTTTAATTTTACTTTTGTTTTGGGGCTATACATGCAGTTTTGATACCAAAACTCATGGATGATAGTTGACTATTAGAAATTGATCTATTATATTTTTAGACTTATGAAGACTTTTTTTATTCATCTATCTTTTTAGCATGTTATTCAATTATTCCTTTGTTTGGTTAGCTGAAAAATGAAGGAAATTATGCTTTTTTCGGTTTAGACTAGCTTGTTGTTTCTTGAGTTTTCAATAATTTACAAATTGAATTTTAAATTCTGGACTTCTTCTTTCATTGAATTCTCTGATTATCTACGTTTTTGCGGCTACCGAACAGAGCATAGAGTTCAGTTTGATTGTCTCAGGTGCCTAAGGTGATATGTTTTGTATAGATAGCATCATGGGGTTATGGAGTGGCACTCTGTATAGTTGGCTAATTTCAATGGCTGGTTGTTGTTAGAAGTTGTGTAAACCAACTTAAGGATAATCAAATCTACAACTACTTTTACCTTAGTTTTGATACTCATTTTGGTTTTGGTTTGAGAATTGAGAACCTTTTCCGGGGGTGGTTTAGTAGTAGCTGGTTGAGATTCTGATGGTCCTGCTAATCTAGAATTATCACTTACCATCTCTAACTGCTGTTGATATTGTTGAAACTGTAGATGCTTCTGATCAAAAGCTAGGTGATCAGACGTTGGCTTTATACTGATAGGAGATTCCAATTCCAACTAGGCCTCAGCTCTACTTGAAAGAGTGTTCACTGCTAATCTTGAGTCAGTGCTCTCTCCTCTTGACTTTGAACTTCCCTGAGTTGAAAACAGAAACAAAAGCCCACCAAAATTTTCAAATGGGTATTCAAAAACACCTTAAGAATAGCCTCACTTTTCAAGTGGGGTATGTCTCCAAGGTTCATCTAAAAGATCATCAAAAGAGAGAATGATGCCTTCTGAAATGGGTATTGAAGAAACTGTGATAAAAAGTAGTATATTTTATATAGTAGTTTTTTATTTTTAAATTTAGATTTAGAAAATCCTTTTTAATTTTGAATTTTATATTTTATATAGTAGTTTTTTATTTTTACATTATATGAACATATTTTATTTCTAAATTTTGATTCCGAAAATCCTTTTGAATTTTTTAAAAGCTTTTTATTAGCTATAAATGTTCCCTTGGAAATAAAAAATAGTTATTACTCATATATTTTATTTGTATTATATGAGAAAAATTTTATACATAAATCTTATAATTATTAATAAAAAAATAATAGTAGAGACTTTTTATGAGCAATGTTTTATGTTAAAAAATTCACGTTTTTCAACAGTTTTTTTTATTGGATTAATTTATTTTATTATTCAACAAATTGTAACCATTTAAGACAAATTGTTGATTTTATTTTCCTTCCATTTTTCCTTACTTTTTTTTTTTTTGTGGTTAACCAAACAAAAGAAAATGAATTTTTTTTTCCCTTGAATTTTCCATGGATAACCAAACAAGTGAAAAAAATTATATTCTTTTCCTTGCTTTTTTTTTTTCCTCCCAATTTTCTTTCTCTCGCACTTTTCGGGAACCAAACAGAGCCTTTCAGTTTTTCAAAACACCATCTAAGTAGAGGTTGTGAAGGTTTAGAAGCACCTGAAACTCGAAAATAGAAAAACACATTTTAACCTGTAGAATGGCAATGGTAGGAGATATGTTTTCTGATCTGTCTATAATTCCATTTATGATCTAATTTCTATTTAATGGTTTTATAGCATGTTTAGATTATTTATTATTGTCCATCAGTTGGTATCAGAGCCTTGTATGCCTTTGCCTTGTTCATTTTATAATCTGCATTTTTCAATCAAGTGAGTTTTGGTATTTTAGAGTTTTTGGTTTTAGAAGTTTTTGATGAAAAATATAATTAGAAATCATTAGGAGATGAGATTTCTAACATTGCGGTGTTTTAAATCATCATTTTGGTGTCTGGAATACTTGGAAACGTCGAGTTTCATTTCGGGTTACAAATGGGTCAAACAGACTCGGTTGAAGGTAGGGGACGACTACAGGGGCTTATCATTTTGACTGTCAATAAGATTTATATAAGTAAACAAGTAATCAGGAAATGGGCAGTAGTCGAGTTGGTCACAACCTTATCTTTATTCATTCATTGCATGCTTTCTGTGTCCCTGGCCAGAGATTTGGAATTAGTGAATTGTAATAAATAAAAAAAAATCATAAAATTTAGTGTTTTTAAAATATGTTAATTTATGGATATTTTATGTGCTAGATTATTTATTTTTTCTAGTTGAATGCATATTTTTATTTTTAATGGTTTATTGTGCATACAAAATTAAATTAAATAATTTGCACATTAAATTTACTCTTAAAGGCTCTTTATGAATTTAATTTTAGATTTAATGTGCCTATAATTTATACAATTTTAGAAATTTTGCACATTGATATTGAGTTTTGTGTAAAAATTACTTATGGTTTCATGCAATTTATATATAAGTTTTCTTGTGAATTAATTTGATGTCAAGTGATCCTTATAATTTTAATTAATTAAGGAGTAGCCAAAACATCTTTAATTATGCAAAATTATATATTAAGTGTTTTGGGATCACATATAGGAAAATGACATTATGGGTAATTAATTATATTTGAAATAATAAAATTTTATCCCACAGGAATTTTTTTTTTATTATATTTGTATCATTAATTAGGATTGAATATCAAATTATATTTCTTAATTACCCACAGGAATTAGGAAATGGAACATAATTTGATAGTTTTATCATAATGTTTTACATGGATCTAATTGAATTAGAACTTTAGCCCACAGGCAAGTTTTATGTCACTAGATTCATAATTTTTGAACATGAGTTACATTGGTAAAACATGATATTTGTTTATTAGTCTCAAATTTGAATGATAGGCATGTATGTTTAATTTTTGTGCAATCATGCAACCTACGAATTTCTCTAATATAAAATGTGACATTCCCTAATTGAAAGGCGGTAACTATAAGGTTTGGAAGAAGAGAATTCTCCTTCATTTGGAGTGCATGGACATTGATTATGCTATCAGGAAAGACAAACCAACCATTACTGACACCAACACTACAGCAAAAAAGGCTCTTTATGAACAATGGGAGCGATCAAATCGCCTTAGTCTGATGTTCATAAAGACCAAAATCTTTGATGGTATTCGTGGTTCTGTTGATCAGCATGACAATGTCAAGTCATTACTGAAGGCTATTGATGAGCAATTTGTGACTTCAAATAAGGCACTTGCCAGCACCCTAATAATGAAGTTTTCATCCTTAAGACTCACCGATGTGAGTGGTGTGTGAGAGCACATAATGCAAATGAGGGATATTGCGGCACAATTGAAGACACTTGAGGTTGAAATGTCTGACTCCTTCCTTGTGCACTTCATTTTAAACACTCTTCCACAACAATATGGACCCTTCAAAATCTCCTACAACACACACAAAGCTAAGTGGTCAATTAATGAGTTTCTGACCATGTGTGTTCAAGAGAAGGGAAGGTTGAAAATGGAATTAGGTGAGAGTGCATTAATGACAATGGAAGGAAATGATCAGAATCAGGCCAAAAAGAAAGGGAAAGGTAAAATACCGTCCCAAGGTGGAATTAAGAAGGTCAATAGGTGCTTCTTCTGCAAGAAGAAGAGGCATATGAAAAAGGGTTGCACCAAATTCTAGAAATGGCTTGAGAAGAAAGGTAAACCAATCTCATTTGTTTGTTATGAATCTAATATGGTTGATGTTATTTATAACACATGGTGGATTGATTCTGGTTTTACAATCCATGTTTTGAATACCTTGCAGGGTATGCGAAACCTAAGGAAGCCAATGCCAAGTGAGCAATGCATTTATTCAGGAAATAAGATACATTCACATGTGGAGGTTGTTGGAACATGCAGTTTAGTTTTAAGTAGTGGTTTTAATTTAAATTTAGAAAAGACATTTTATGTTCCAAGTTTCTTTAGGAATTTGATTTCAGTTTCAAGAATTGTACCTTTGGGTTATTCCTTTAGTTTTTATAAGACATCTTTTAGTTTGTTTTATAAATCTAATCTTGTTGGAAATGGTACATTGTCTAATGGTCTTTTCTCTATCAATTTGAAAAACGATACCACTAATAACACTATGCATGTTCTCATTGGTACAAAACGATGTGTTGTGAATGAACATTCCTCTATGTTGTGGCATCGGAGATTAGGACATATCTCCATACAGAGAATTAAGAGATGAGTAAATGATGGAGTACTTAGTACTTTAGACTTTATTGATTTTCACACTTGTGTGGACTGCATTAAGGGAAAGCAGACCAACAAGTCTAAGAAGGGTGCCAAGAGGAGCACAAACATATTAGAGATCATACATTCAGATATTTGTTGTCTAGACATGGACGCGTATGGTCTGAAATACTTCATCTTCTTCATAGACGATTACTCATGATACATGTATATCTACTTGGTTCATAACAAGAATGAAGCATTGTATGCCTTTAAAGTTTTAAGGCTGAAGTAGGGAAACAATGCGGAAAGCAAATAAAGATTGTGAGAACGGATAGAGGTGGAGAATATTATGGCAGATACACCAAGGATGGACAAGCACCTGGTCTTTTTGCGAAGTTTCTTCAAGAGCATGGGATAGTTGCTCAATACACCATGCCTGGTTCCCCAGACCAGAATGGTGTGGCTAAAAGAAGAAATTGAACATTAATGGACATGGTTAGGAGTATGCGTAGCAACTCTAAGCTTCCTGAATCCTTGTGGACTGAAGCTCTTAAAACGACAGTGTATATATTGAACCGAGTTCCAACAAAGGCTGTCCCTAAGACACCATTTGAATTATGGAAAGGTTGGAAACTAAGTTTACGACATATACACGTTTGGGGATGCCTGTCTGAAGTAAGAGTTTACAACTCACAAGAGAAGAACCTAGACCCAAAGACCATTAGTGCGTATTTCATTGGATATGCCGAAAGGTCTAAAGGGTATAGATTCTACTGTCCATCTCATAACACTAGAATTGTGGAGTCAAGAAATGCTAAGTTTCTTGAGAATGACTTGATTAGTGGGAGCGATCGATTTCAGGACATTGTTTCTGAAAAAAATCATATTGATGCTCAAACATCCACTTCAAGTGATAGATTGATTGTCATTCACAATGCCCCTTAAGTTCAAATGGGTGATAGACAACCAATCATTGAAGTTCCACAAATTGCTAATGACAATCCAATAGATCAAGTTGTTTAAGATTCGCTAGAAATTGTTGAATAACCTGTTGAGCAACATGATCCTCAGGAAAATGTTGATTCAACATTAAGGAGATCTACAAGAGTGAGAGAACCAGCAATACCTAGTGATTATGTTGTGTATCTGCAAGAATTGGACTATGACATTGGAGCCGGAAATGATCCTGAAATGTTTTCACAAGCCATAAGTTGCAAAGAGTCTAATTTATGGTCTGATGCTATGAAAGATGAGATGAATTCTATGGCATCTAATGGAGTCTGGAATCTTGTTGAGTTGTTTGATGGTGCAAAAGCCATTGGATGTAAATGGGTCTTCAAGACAAAGAAAGATTCACTAGGCAACATTGAAAGATATAAAGCAAGACTCGTTGCTAAAGGATTCACTCAAAAGGAAGGAATTGACTACCAGGAGACTTTTTCTCCTGTATCTAAGAAAGATTCTCTTTGTGTCATTATGACATTAGTTGCACATTTTGACTTAGAGTTGCAATAAATGGATGTGAAAACGAAATTTCTCAATGGAATTCTAGAGGAAGAGGTTTACATGAAACAACTAGAAGGATTTTCCGCTAATAGTGGTGAGCATTTGGTATGCAAGCTTAATAAATCCATATATGGATTGAAACAAGCATCCCGTCAGTGGTATTTGAAGTTTCATGATGTTATCTCTTCATTTGGTTTCATGGAGAACATTATGGATCAATGTATATATATATCAGAAAGTCAGTGAGAGTGAGATTTGTTTCCTTGTTTTGTATGTGGATGACATTTTACTTGCAACCAATGATAAGAGTTTGCTACATGAGGTGAAACAGTTTCTATCTAAAAACTTTGACATGAAGGATATGGGTGATGCGCTTATGTCATTGGCATTAAGATACATAGGGACAGATTTCGAGGCCTTTTAGGTTTGTCTCAAGAGACCTATATCAACAAGGTTTTAGAAAGATTTCGGATGAAAGATTGTTCACCAAGTATAGCTCCCATTGTGAAGGGCGATAGGTTCAATTTGGACCAGAGTTTGAAGAATGATCTTGAGCGGGAACAAATGAAGAACATTCCTTATGCTTCTACTGTTGGAAGCTTGATGTATGTTCAGGTCTGCATAAGACCTGACATTGCATTTGCTGTTGGGATGTTAGGGAGATATTAGAGTAATCCAGGTATACACCACTGGAAAGCTACAAAGAAGGTGATGAGGTACCTTTAGGGGACCAAAGACTACATGCTTATGTATAGATAGACTGATAATTTGGAAGTGATTGGCTACTTTGATTCGGACTATGCTGGCTGCATTGATTCGCAAAAATCAACTTCAGGATATGTCTTTATGCTAGCCGGTGGAGCTGTTTCTTGGAGAAGCGCAAAGCAAACTTTGATTGCAACTTCCACTATGGAGGCTGAGTTCGTGTCTTGTTTTGAGGCTACCTTGCATGGTGTATGGTTAAAGAGTTTCATTTCTGGGCTTAAAGTTGTGGATTCAATTTCTAGGCCATTGAAGATATATTGTGACAATTCAGCTGCAATTTTTATGGCTAAGAACAACAAAAGTAGCAGTCGAAACAAGCACATCGACATCAAGTATTTAGCCCTAAGAGAACGTGTTAAAGAGAAAACAGTGGTTATTGAACACGTTAGCACTGAATTGATGATTGTTGATTTTTTGACTAAAGGCATGCCACCGTTGAAATTTAAGGATCATGTAGATAGATTGGGACTTGGTTCTTTTGTGTGATTTTCGTTGTAAGAACGAATGTTATTTTCAATGAAACTCTATTTGTGATGTTTTCTCATATTTGATTTTCTTTGTGTACACTTTTATTCATTTACTGAGAAATATCATTAATGTTTGGACTTAGAATAAACATAGGGTTTATTCATTAAGCTATATGGGCTAGTGTTTAAGAGACATGATGCATTGTGATACATGGAAGATAATACTCGATTTTAGAGGACCTATCGTCATGATTCATGTGTTTTGTTTCTTGCTATGATGAATGATGGAAAATATGGACCAAGTGGGAGAATGTTGGGATTTTATTTCTCCTGCATCTTCGGTAATAAACCGAAGACGTGATTCAGACTGTGGTCCACATCATTCCATCAATTTAGGAATGAGGATTCATGCTCGGAACCACGTTCACATCACTACCCCATGTTCTATGCACACTCCAGGCAAACTCGATGATGGAGAGAGTCTTTAAAACGAGGCAGAACACTAATGGGTAAGGTTCACTAAGCCTGCAATCTCTTGTTCCTAAATTGATGGAATGATGTGGACCACATTCTGAATCACATCTTCGGTTTATTACCGAAGATGCAGGAGAAATAAAATCCCAACATTCTCCCACTTGGTCCATATTTTCCATCATTCATCATAGCAAGAAACAAAACACATGAATCATGACGATAGGTCCTCTAAAATCGAGTATTATCTTCCATGTATCACAATGCATCATGTCTCTTAAACACTAGCCCATATAGCTTAATGAATAAACCCTATGTTTATTCTAAGTCCAAACATTAATGATATTTCTCAGTAAATGAATAAAAGTGTACACAAAGAAAATCAAATATGAGAAAACATCACAAATAGAGTTTCATTGAAAATAACATTCATTCTTACAACGAAAATCACACAAAGGAACCAAGTCCCAATCTATCTACATGATCCTTAAATTTCAATGGTGGCATGCCTTTAGTTAAAGGATCAGTGAGAATGTTGGGATTTTATTTCTCCTACATCTTTGGTAATAAACCAAAGACGTGATTCGGAATGTGGTCCACATCATTCCATCAATTTAGGAACGAGGATTCATGCTCGGAACCACGTTCGCATCACTACCCCATGTTCTGTGCACGTTCCAAGCAAACTCGATGATGGAGAGAGTCTTTAAAACGTGGCAGAACACTAATGGGTAAGGTTCCCTAAGCCTGCAATCTCTTTCAGTTTTTCAAACACCATCCAAGTAGAGGTTGTGAAGGTTTAGAAGCACCTGAAACCAGAAAATAGAAAAACACATTTTAACCTATAGAATGACAATGGCAGGAGGTATGTTTTTTGATATGTCTATAATTCCGTTTATGATCTAATTGCCATTTAATGGTTTTATAGCATGTTTAGATTATTTATTATTGTCCATCAGTCACATGATTCGACTGTGAGAAAATGAGATCTGTCTTCCTTCGAGAACCAAGGCAATGTCAGAACAAGCCACATTCTCAAACATTTCATTCTTCTCAACCTCCATCAACTGACCAGTCATATCCACCTTGAAATATATAAGCTCCCCTTCACTCAGTGCAATAACCACTTAAAGCCTATTGGGACCAACTTTGACGGTTGTCCTCTTTCCACTAGTTCTCCACTCGTTAATACGTCTGCCTTCTCTTACATATCGAAAACCACTAGGGTGAACTCGCGTCAAGGAATCATCATCACCTATCAAAGAAACAACAAGGGATGGTGTAGCATCGAGAAAACCACTATCACTTACTTCTTCAAATGTGTCACCAATTGAAAGCACAAGAGTAGCATTTACAATTGAAACAACAATATATGCATCAGACTCATCATCGACATTCTTGCTATCGCTTCCAAATTCTAGGATCCAGAGAAAAGGAGCCCGAATTAATGCTAAATTCAGTCAAAGCTTTCTTCTAGCAATCTCTAAGAAAAGAGCAAAAGGCGTGCACCAGTAGAGCAAAGTAAATGTTGAGCAAAGCCCGTTGAAGGCTATGGTACTGTGTAAAGCAATAGGCATTAAGGCAAAATTAGGCCATGGTACTAGCTTGAGTACAGTTTCAGTCCATGATTTCTCCACAGATGATCAGCAAGTTTCAGAATTTTTAATATTCTTTAAGCCAGAACAGATACATGAAAGATAAAGGTTGGATGAACTGCTCATTATTGATATCAACTGCAACTGAATTTATTGATGGCCATCATTTTTTTTGTTTTCAGAATCCATTTTCATTGCAGCAGTCCCATTAAATTTTTCTGATGACTCCCACATTATCATTCCCTGTTGAAGTAATTCTATCAACAATTTCAGTAATTCTGTCAACATCAGTATTCCTTAATCAAAATACAACAAAAGCTTTTCCACAACATTGGCCAAGGGAGCAAAAGTCTCATTCATTATTCATAAGGAATCGTCATGATGAAGCTTCTTCCACTTTCTTTAAGCTTTTGAGGCAAATGGCACCGAGACCATTGGGAACATATGCGAGGGCCTTTGAAGAAGGAAGTATTCCAGCCACTACTGAAGATAGAAGGCATCAGGAAGCCCCAATTCATGCAAAGCAGAAAAACAAGAAAGGTCATTAAGGCTCATTTTGGTCATGACAATCATAGCATGAGAGTTTTAGGATCCCGTAGAGTCTGCAGAAATGTAACTAGTAGACCCAAGCGCCTTTAACAAAACCCACAATCCTGTACTCTTCTATATGCAGTCTCTTTGCCAAAAGCTCTGCACCTCCCAGATTATTTAAATAGGAAAACTACTGCACTACTGTTGTCCATGAGCTGCTCATCATGGGCACCATTAGATTGAATAATGAATGCAAAAGCAAGAAGGCGAATCTTGTTGCACAATCTATAGGTTCTGAGAGGAAGGCACGAGCATATCTGATTCTGGTTAGGCGCAAGTTTGTGCTCTTCGCATTCCTCTTGGACATTAAACCATGTCTTGACCACTGCCTAGCATGTAGGTTCCTAGTTTACTGTTGCCTTTAGGGATCACAAGGTCCATATTTGTCTCAAGTCTTGGCAAATCGGTTCTCTTTCTCATCAACCTACTGGAATATCTCAGAGCCAATCATCCAATAACCGAGCTTTAGCCCATTAACACTCAACCTTACAAAACTAGACAAACTGCGATGGGATTCATGGAGATAAGGAAATAGAACCGCCGGAAGTACAATGAACATGCTGCGGCTTGTTGCAACGTTACCCCTCATATCAAACACCTTTGTCATCCCCTCAAAACGTGCCCAGATATACTAAGCCTCGAACACCGTACAAGAAAGGAAACATGGAACATTGGTAGAAAATATCAATCAACATAGACAGCCCTGTTTTACGTGTTAATAATCTAGGGTTGGACAGGGGGACAATACAGAATAGGATTTAAACAGAAACAGAGTATGGTCAAATTCAGGCATGGGGTCACATATTTTAGAAGACACCAACGACATATAAAAGAATCAGAATAAAAAAAGGGCAAACAAGTAATCAACCAATCTTAACATAACAACTTGTGGCCCTTAACGTCCACACCAAACAGCAAAAATTGAACATTCAAAAGCAACCAAAATGAGGAATCCAATATGAGTGAGAACACAAAGAGTAACAAGAAGCGTACCTGGACAGTCTTGACAAAATCTCCGCTCTTTCCTTTTTCCATTGCCTCTGTTCAGATCTTCATTTTCAAAACATGGACTAAATCTCCAGTTTTTCCAAAACCCACCAAAATAATAATAATAATAATAATAATAACTAGAAAATAAAATAAAAAATAAAGTATTAAGTCAAAATCAAAATAAAGATAAATAAATAAATTAAAAAAAATCAGGAATCATATAAGAAAAGGAAAGAAGATCAATCACATGTAATCTTATAAGTCATGCATGCTATGCAATAAGGTGATGATCTATGCAAACTATGCAACCATGAAGGAAAGTGAGTCAATGAATGAACTAATGGGTCAGGCCCTGTGGTGCCTAAAGTGGGCCTAGGTGGGCCAAAGTAAACTTAAGTGAGCTTAGAAAAGTGCTCTAGTGACCTAGGGTGAACTAAGTGGAATCTAACTTAAAGTGCACCCAAAGTAAAACCTAACCTAAACTCGAAGGGTGACCAATGTCACAATGAGGAGCCAGATAAACCCTCAACCAAAGTCTCCAAGGTGGCTTAGAGAAGGCAAATTGCATAGTAGTAATCAACTACAAATGAACCATTGTAAAATACTAAACGAGCCCTCAATAGAACATGTGCTAAGGGGACAAAATGGAGAGTCTACAATAATAGAACAAAAATTCTAAAATCTTCAAATCTCAACTTTTAAACCAACATATCAACCATAGTATTTTTGTTCGAGCAATTTCAAACTAAAACAATAGCTAACAATAATTAAATTCTAATATTTAACTAAGTCCCAAAAAGAGAGTTTAAACAAATATCCTAATAAAGCCAAAATTTTCATTCTAACCATCACTTCTCACCCGAACTTAGGGTACCTGAAAAATTAATGAGCTCAAAACTCAATAAGAAACATTAATATAGTTTCATGGATAAAATATTTTCATTCATGCTTCCAAATAGGAGATATAGGGTATAATCATTTTCATAAAACGTTTGAGTTCAAACATGCTAATACATTTTAAACAGTTCAACCAAACATTTTCATATATATCAAAACCATTTCATATCAAAGCCAAATTAAATACATTTCAATTATTTTTATTCTGGTTGCCAAATAATAAATGACGCTTAGTTAAGTGAAACTTTACAAATGGGTGGTTAGCCTCAAATTTTTTAAGGTGGACATAATCAAAAGTAACCTCTAATCAAAGCCCTCAAGGCTAGGGTCTAAATCAATTACATTTTTCACCACGAAAATGTAAAGGTCAACTATTATATCCTGTTGACAAAGGCTGAAAAGTCAACTATTATACCCCATTGATAAGGACCAAACAAATTAAAATCAAATTCTTTGTTTTATTTATTCAAACTTACGGAAACATAATACCTCCATATATTCTATTATAAACAAAAGAAATGTTATAATATATTTTTCATGCAAAAATATATTTGATTCATACATAAAAGCAAAAATAACACTTACATATATATATATATATATATATATATATATATATAATATATATAAAATTATCTTCTTTTGCAAAGTTTGTATTAATTTCTCTTAGCTCAAAAGAGTCCTCAAAAACCTTGGAGAGAAATAATTATGGAAAATCTATTTGTCACTTAACATAACATAATAGAAATAAATATTACTATTTATCTACAATTTAATTAATCTATTCCGTATTTAAATAAAATTAATAAATTCCCAATTTGATTCTAATAACACATTACTAATTTAATTAAATTGCAATTTTATTTCATTATAATTTTTTTTTTTTTTACTAAATCTCTCATTCTATTATTACATTAAACCATTATTACTATTATCTTATTATTAACCTAGACCTAAATATTATTATTTTATTAATTATCAAATTCAATAGCCACCCAAACCATTACCCACTTGTCTCCGACACACACAAAACCAATAAAAAAGCAAGTATTCAATTGTCATCATCATTATTATGATGATTCATTATTTATTTATTTATTCTTGGTTTCCAAGTCTTCCTTCCATCCAATGCACACACCTCTTTTTTATTCTTTCTTTCTTTTTTTAACCCTAACATGTCTTTTTTTTTATATTTTACTTCTAGCAATGTGCACACAAATACAATGCCTCAAAACCATAAATACAAGTATCTATATATAACCCCTCCAAATCCAGAAATCATGTAATTCTTCTTATTATTTATTTATTTATTTTCTTTTCATCTAAAAGCCTCCACTAACGACTTATTTATTTATTATCTAAATTTAAAATTTCTTTTCTTCCTCTGTTATATATATATATATATATATATATATACATATTTTTCATTTTAAATTTATTTATTTATTTTTCTATTCCATTGAAAAATTTGAAATTTTCCTATCTTCATCAATAAATCAACCTATACTTGCAATTTTTCAAACATTTTGATCTAAAAGTTTAATAAACAAACCTTAATCTTGATTTAGATTTTCCAAAAAATATCTAATATGTTCGAAACTAACTAACGAATCTAAAATATTAATCTAGGGGTTAGAATCTTATTGGAAAAGTATGGACTTCAAATCCTAAAC
The DNA here is from genome assembly GCF_004353265.1 of Vitis riparia. Classification (NCBI taxonomy): domain Eukaryota; kingdom Viridiplantae; phylum Streptophyta; class Magnoliopsida; order Vitales; family Vitaceae; genus Vitis; species Vitis riparia. The sequence continues at coordinate 4,584,911 of NC_048442.1, read as the reverse complement.
CTTCAAACCTTCACCCCTATGTTCTCCAATTCTTTGATTTTGGTTAATAAGGTTTTTGGAATAGAGAAGACAAGAAAAAAAAAGAAAAAAAAGAAAATCTAATTCATACCTAGGACTATTAATGGAAAAAATGACATTTTCCCCCTAATGAATTTAATTAATTTTTAATTTACTATTTTACCCCTAAAATTAATTTGGGATGTTATAGTATCAATGGATGAAAAAATAAATAAAATCAAAAGGCTTAGGTCATAAATTTTATTTCAAAATCATTTTAAGAATTAATTAATTAAAACTCAATTTTTAAGTTTTTAAATTTTAAATTCCTCCCTTATTCATTATTGGATTAAATTCTTTTAACTATTTTTCCCTCTTTTAACTTTATTATTTCTTTCATAATTTTTATCATTAGAACATATAAGCTTTCTTGTTTCTCTTAAGATTTTGTAAATCATTTATGTGAAATTTTAAAACCAAATTAGCTATCAATATTTCTTCTACTTTTTTCTCAATCAAATGCATGGTTTGTTGTTGATACTTATCTTGGTTCATCTATAAGTGAGACCATAACAAAATAGGCATGCTTTTTTTTTTTTTTTCATTTGGAAGTCCTAAGGAGTCGGCATGTAGCCCATAACAAGGACTATCAAATTAATCATTTATAGTTTACAATAAATAGAATGCATATTAAAGGGGCTCTAGACTCGCAATTGTGAAAATATTGTTTGTTCTAGGTCCAACAGGTTCTCAAATTCAAAATATGTTTACAAGGTTAAGAAGAGTCCATACACATATAATAATATATGTAAAATTGCAGATTAAACGTTTTTAGAGAAACACTTCAATTAAAAGCATTCTATAAAAACACTTTCAATCGGACATTAATTATCTTTAGTTAATTATCATCAATTCCTAAATATATATTTATTCTCCTTATCGGGGATTTTACTAAAATGCTTTTTTTTTATCAAATTAAACTATGCAAGTGTAGGAAGTAGTTCTGTTTAATATGCTCATATGCTCTTTAGATCATGTTCTCCTTGAGTTGCTTGTTTTTTCTTAACAAAAAAAAATACAGTTTGTCACCCATTTTGAAGGGAGATAATAACGAAAACTCATAGTTAAAAAAAAAAAAAAATGTGATTTCAACAGTTTTGGGAATTATCACTCTCAACAAGCTATTAAAAAATTGTAAAGATTACATGTTGGATCTCCCCAGGCCCAAGGACACTTACTGTCACAAGAAACCCATATCCTATCTTCCACCCAAGCCCTGCTTCTGCCACTCAAAGTCCAATCACAATATTCAGAGCTCCCAAGATGAGAGCAAGTCTCCCTACCAAGTGATGTTACTAGTTCCAGTACTTGCGCTGTTTGGATGTCTTGTCCTGCCTTAGAATCAATGCCATTACCTGAGAAGAAGAAAACTTAGTTTTCAGCATGCTTGAAGAAATATATTTAGTTAATGTCGAGTGAAGGCCCAGGCAGAGTGAAAACAAACCTGAAGAATGCCAAGGAAAAACACCAAGGATCCGAGGGGTCTGTGAATCTTGAATTTGGGAATGCGATAAGACTCCAGTCCATTGTAGAGTGTCCTTCCTGCGACGACAGTAGCAAGACCGGAAGAAAACCCACAATCTAGATCGACATATGAAGATAAAACCATTGAGGATCATGATGCTTGAAGTATCTAGGGATGATTGCCCCAGATGGAAGGAGCACGTCCCATGCAATTAGGCCATGTCTCCATGACGCGTCTCCAAATCTCCATTGTTATTGACACCAGAGTTATATCTTGTGAGACACAGAACAGAAATTTTCCATATCAGACTTCAAAGAGTTTTATCTGAAGCTCCCACTTTATTTCCTAGATATAGCCCTCACGTCTAGAATGTAAAAATCCTCTGTTCTCTTTCAAATTTCAGCTTTACAATTGGAGTCAATACATCTCGTATTCAATTCAATCCTCATCTTTTACTGGCCTCCTAAATTCTAAACCCTGTCTGGGTTTTCCAGTTTTGTGAAAAATTACATCAGGGGGACCCAACAGGATGGGATTTGATTCAATGTTAGAGACAAAATTTTGGAAAAATCTGCAAAACCTCACAGTTGTGGCATACTCAAGACCAAGATGGGAACTTACAATGTATAATGCTGATGAATGCTTCATAGACTGCTCTACGAAACTAGAGTTTGTCAGAATGCCTGTCCTTTGTTGAAAGACATGAAGATCCTCACATTCTCGAGCAGGAAGAACCTTGGCCGAAAGTAGTCGGCAAAGGATAAGAAGGCTGGATCATTTCACACTGAACTTTACTCCAGCTACTTTGGTTAACCGGATTCATCCCAGAGAAACCCTGTGAAGATGGCAGCCTTGTTTTATCTCTTTGAATAGAGTGAAATAACAGAGCAGAAGCTGATCAAACCTGGCATGGAGACACGGTCATCGGCATCCGGTGATGCAGATTGTTTGGCAGCCTCAGAAGTAGAGACACGGTCATCGGCATTCCCGCACTCCTCCACGACAGCCCTGCATCACAACCAATTTACGGGTCTATTACAAATGAGAGAAAGAAAAGAGATTTTCATGTTAAGAAATCATTCACCTTAGGATCGAACTGAAACGATAAACATCAATGATTCCGGATGATTGAAATTTGAGTGCATCCCCAGCAGGCTCTTCATATTCAGTAGCCTACTTGGTTACTGATACACCTGCAAAAATTGGAAGCAACAGGAGGTAAAATCATCACATTCTTTAACAAAATGTCATCACATACGACTCTTTAGCTGATATAGATACAAATGAAGTACCTGCTTGAGGGCCTTCGAAGGAAAATATATTCCAAAGGTTGCAAGGACATCACATGGTGGCAGATCATGCTTCTGAATAACCTGCACATTCCACCCTTCAATATATTAGAAAATAATATAATTGTAGTTTTATATTATAATAGAAGTTAAAAAAAAACCAAGAGAAATTATGCACGATTGCTTGCACCCACCTCATGGATGTCATAACAGTATGCCTTCTTGCTTTTACATTTTTCAGTAATAATCAATCGATAACAAATTTACATGGAGAAGTGAGAACCCTCAGCTAGTTTCATCCCCATGACCATGACCCAGCAGCTCACCCAACGTAATCAGAGAAAACGGTTTTGGCAATGGTGGCCACTGTGTTGAGAGTGCTCGAGCAACTTGTTGCATAGTTGGCCGAGATTGGGGATTAACACACAAACATGCAGATGCCAACTTCACTGCAACCACTACTTCCTCTGCCACTTGATTCACAGGAGGTGAGGGGCGCTGGTCTATCACATCATTCAGCAGGAAATGGCCGACCGTTGATGGTGATGCAGATGAGGAGGACGCTGATGATAACAGGGATGAGATAAGCTCTCCGGGATGCCTTCCCATAATTACTTCTAATGTCACAACACCGAAGCTATAAACATCGGTTTTATTATCCACCTTCATTGTGTAAGCAAGTTCTGCAAAGAAGATTAGATCATGCTCTGCTCTGCTAAGCAATTAGAAACGTTACATATGACGTATAGAGGCCATTTAGAGATAAGCAAGGCACTAAGAAAAATGTACCTGGAGCTGTATAACCAAAAGTTCCTGCAAATGAAGTCCAATTAGATGAGTCTGACTTTAAAAGCCTAGCCGTGCCGAAGTCAGATACATGAGCTTCATATTCTGAATCTAACAAAACATTGTTGCTTGATATGTCTCGATGAATTACAGGAGGTGAGCAATCATGGTGCATATACGATAAAGCTTTAGCCACGCCTTTAATAACGTTTAGCCTCACAGTCCAATCTAATCTTTCTGCTTCTTCGTCGTTGCATAGAATGTTTTGCAAACTCCCTTTTCCATAAACTCATAACCAAAAATGAGTTCTTTGCAAATGAACTGAAGCCATAAAGCTTGACGATGTTGCGGTGCCTTATCTGTGTTAAAGCATGAATCTCGCTTTTGAAAGCTTTCAAATCAGCCATATCTCCATCTTCTGATGAGTGAAGCTTTTTCACAGCAACAACCCGACCTGTTGGCAACTCAGCCTTGTAAACAGTGCCATATCCTCCAGTGCCAATACACTGTTTCGAACTGAAATTGTCGGTCCCCTGTATGATGTGCTCATACAACAATTCCCCATCATGGCCCCATATTGCAAATAGATCTTCAACATCTGCTTCTGGAGACTTGGTTTTTCTCTTCCTCAATTTTTGGAAAAGAAAAAAAATGCCAATAACAAAAGCAAGTAAGAACAATAGACTGCTCACAAGTAGGAGTATTACGATCAAAACAGAAAACTTGTTGGCCTTCTTTCGACTAGCATTGCATGGCTTGAGATGAGTGACATTATTACCACACAGACCTTTATTATTTTTGAATGCCTCAAATAGAGCAAAGGCTTTGATGTTGGGGAGAGGACCTTCCAACTGATTGTAGGATATATCAGCAACTGTCAAACTTCTCAAATCATCAAATGTGTGTGGGATGGTGCCAGATAGCCCGTTGTGGGAGAGATTCAACGTTTCCAGGTTCTGTAATTCTCCAAGCAGCGGTGGCATCTCTCCTGTCAACATATTTTGACTAAGATCGAGACTTTGAAGATGATGCATCTTTCCAATTTCGTCAGGAATGCTATCCACAAATCTATTCTCGCTCAAGTTCAAGGACCATAATTTCCAGAAGTTTCCCAGTTGCTTGGGAATTGGACCGCTTAAGTTGTTTGATGCCAAGTCAAGAATTTCAAGATTGGATAAGTTTCCCAATTCCAAAGGAATACTGCCAGAAATATTGTTGTTTCCTAACAACAATTTGAATAATAATGGCAACATACCCAACTCTTTCGGGATCTTCCCACTTAGATGATTGGCGGAGAGATCAAGTTGTTGCAGCTGAATTGCTTTCCCAAGTTGAGGGGGTATAGCACCAGAAATATTGTTGTTGGAGATGTTCAGGTTTGTGAGCCTGTGGCACTGCCCCCATTTCTCAGAAAGCTCACCATAAAAATTGTTGCTGCTTAGATCAATATAATTTAGGGTCGGGTACACACCAAAACTTTCGGCTAGGTCCCCTGTCAGTTGGTTTCTTTCAAGCCTAACTCTGAATAAGCTAGTGCAATTTTTCAAGCCTTTCGGAATAGGACCAGTGAAATGGTTTCCAAAGGCTGTAAAGTTTTCAAGAACACTACCAAGGCATATCTCTTGTGGTAGTTGGCCAATGAAGTTATTCTCAACTAACTGTAAAGATTTCAAATGAGTGATATTATTCATTTCAAGAGGAATAACACCACTAAGCTCGTTGTGATCAAGGAACAAAAAGGTTAAACTGGACAGGTTTCCAATGGATGGAGGGATTGGACCAGTGAGACTATTAGTTGCCAAGTCAAGACTATTAAGTGATCTCAACAATCCAATTTCTTGAGGGATGGAACCAGAAAGCTTGTTCTCAAAAAGATATAAAGTGGTTAAATTTCTCAAGTTTCCAATGGATGGAGGGATCGAACCAGTGAGACTATTAGTTTCCAACTGAAGATCATTAAGTGATGTCAACAATCCAATCTCTTGAGGAATAGAACCAGATAGTTTGTTTGTATGAAGGTACAAAGTGGTTAAGTTCCTCAAGTTACCTATGGAAGGAGGGATTGGACCAGTGAGATTGTTCATTGACAACACAAGATCATTAAGTGATGTCAACAATCCAATCTCTTGAGGGATGAAACCAGAAAGCTTGTTCTCAAAAAGATGCAAAGTGGTTAAGTTCCTCAGGTTTCCTATGGAAGGAGGGATTGGACCACTGAGATTGTTAGTTGACAATTCAAGATCATTAAGAGATCTTAACAATCCAATTTCTTGAGGGATGAAACCAGAAAGCTCGTTCTCAAAAGATATAAAGTGGTTAAATTTCTCAAGTTTCCAATGGATGGAGGGATCGGACCAGTGAGACTATTAGTTGCCAACTGAAGATCATTAAGTGATGTCAACAATCCAATCTCTTGAGGAATAGAACCAGATAGTTTGTTTGTATGAAGGTACAAAGTGGTTAAGTTCCTCAAGTTACCTATGGAAGGAGGGATTGGACCAGTGAGATTGTTCATTGACAACTCAAGATCATTAAGTGATGTCAACAATCCAATCTCTTGAGGGATGAAACCAGAAAGCTTGTTCTCAAAAAGATGCAAAGTGGTTAAGTTCCTCAGGTTTCCTATGGAAGGAGGGATTGGACCACTGAGATTGTTAGTTGACAATTCAAGATCATTAAGAGATCTTAACAATCCAATTTCTTGAGGGATGAAACCAGAAAGCTCGTTCTCAAAAAGATATAAAGTGGTTAAATTTCTCAAGTTTCCAATGGATGGAGGGATCGGACCAGTGAGACTATTAGTTGCCAACTGAAGATCATTAAGTGATGTCAACAATCCAATTTCTTGAGGAATAGAACCAGATAGTTTGTTTGTATGAAGGTATAAAGTGGTTAAGTTCCTCAAGTTACCTATGCAAGGAGGGATTGGACCAATGAGATTGTTAGTTGACAATTGAAGATCATTAAGAGATCTTAACAATCCAATTTCTTGGGGGATGAAACCAGAAAGCTTATTCTTGAAAAGATGCAAAGTGGTTAAGTTCCTCAAGTTTCCTATGGAATGAGGGATTGGACCTGTGAGATTGTTAGTTGACAATTCAAGATCATTAAGAGATCTTAACAATCCAATTTCTTGAGGGATGAAACCAGAAAGCTCGTTCTCAAAAAGATATAAAGTGGTTAAATTTCTCAAGTTTCCAATGGATGGAGGGATCGGACCAGTGAGACTATTAGTTGCCAAGTCAAGACTATTAAGTGATCTCAACAATCCAATTTCTTGAGGGATGGAACCAGAAAGCTTGTTCTCAAAAAGATATAAAGTGGTTAAATTTCTTAAGTTTCCAATGGATGGAGGGATTGAACCAGTGAGACTATTAGTTTCCAACTGAAGATCATTAAGTGATGTCAACAATCCAATCTCTTGAGGAATAGAACCAGATAGTTTGTTTGTATGAAGGTACAAAGTGGTTAAGTTCCTCAAGTTACCTATGGAAGGAGGGATTGGACCAGTGAGATTGTTCATTGACAACTCAAGATCATTAAGTGATGTCAACAATCCAATCTCTTGAGGGATGAAACCAGAAAGCTTGTTCTCAAAAAGATGCAAAGTGGTTAAGTTCCTCAGGTTTCCTATGGAAGGAGGGATTGGACCACTGAGATTGTTAGTTGACAATTCAAGATCATTAAGAGATCTTAACAATCCAATTTCTTGAGGGATGAAACCAGAAAGCTCGTTCTCAAAAAGATATAAAGTGGTTAAATTTCTCAAGTTTCCAATGGATGGAGGGATCGGACCAGTGAGACTATTAGTTGCCAACTGAAGATCATTAAGTGATGTCAACAATCCAATCTCTTGAGGAATAGAACCAGATAGTTTGTTTGTATGAAGGTACAAAGTGGTTAAGTTCCTCAAGTTACCTATGGAAGGAGGGATTGGACCAGTGAGATTGTTCATTGACAACTCAAGATCATTAAGTGATGTCAACAATCCAATCTCTTGAGGGATGAAACCAGAAAGCTTGTTCTCAAAAAGATGCAAAGTGGTTAAGTTCCTCAGGTTTCCTATGGAAGGAGGGATTGGACCACTGAGATTGTTAGTTGACAATTCAAGATCATTAAGAGATCTTAACAATCCAATTTCTTGAGGGATGAAACCAGAAAGCTCGTTCTCAAAAAGATATAAAGTGGTTAAATTTCTCAAGTTTCCAATGGATGGAGGGATCGGACCAGTGAGACTATTAGTTGCCAACTGAAGATCATTAAGTGATGTCAACAATCCAATCTCTTGAGGAATAGAACCAGATAGTTTGTTTGTATGAAGGTACAAAGTGGTTAAGTTCCTCAAGTTACCTATGGAAGGAGGGATTGGACCAGTGAGATTGTTCATTGACAACTCAAGATCATTAAGTGATGTCAACAATCCAATCTCTTGAGGGATGAAACCAGAAAGCTTGTTCTCAAAAAGATGCAAAGTGGTTAAGTTCCTCAGGTTTCCTATGGAAGGAGGGATTGGACCACTGAGATTGTTAGTTGACAATTCAAGATCATTAAGAGATCTTAACAATCCAATTTCTTGAGGGATGAAATCAGAAAGCTCGTTCTCAAAAAGATATAAAGTGGTTAAATTTCTCAAGTTTCCAATGGATGAAGGGATCGGACCAGTAAGACTATTAGTTTCCAACTCAAGATCATTAAGTGATGTCAACAATCCAATTTCTTGAGGAATAGAACCAGATAGTTTGTTTGTATGAAGGTATAAAGTGGTTAAGTTCCTCAAGTTACCTATGCAAGGAGGGATTGGACCAATGAGATTGTTAGTTGACAATTGAAGATCATTAAGAGATCTTAACAATCCAATTTCTTGGGGGATGAAACCAGAAAGCTTGTTCTTGGAAAGATGCAAAGTGGTTAAGTTCCTCAGGTTTCCTATGGAAGGAGGAATTGGACCAATGAGATTGTTAGTTGACAATTGAAGATCATTAAGAGATCTTAACAATCCAATTTCTTGAGGAATGGAACCAGAAAGCTTGTTCTTAAAAAAATGCAAAGTGGTTAAGTTCCTCAAGTTTCCTATGGAATGAGGGATTGGACCAATAAGATTGTTAGTTGACAATTGAAGATCATTAAGAGATCTTAACAATCCAATTTCTTGAGGGATGGAACCAGAAAGCTCATTCTCAAAAAGATACAAAGTAGTTAAGTTTCTTAAATTACCTATGGAAGGAGGAATTGGGCCTTTAAAATTATTAGAAGACAATGCTAGAACACTAAGAGATGTTAGAAATCCAAGTTGGGGAGATATTACACCAGTGAAATGATTGAAAGCAAAGTTAAGATTTGTGATTCGTTTGGAAAGATTACCAATGTTGATTGGAATGGTTCCATAAAGGGAGTTGTTATAAAGATTAAGAGTGAGAAGGTTAGGGAGTGATGAGAAATTGAGATTGTGGAGTGTACCTCTCAAACCGCAATTGTCAAGTTCTAAATTGGAGACACTTCCTGACTTGTGACAAGCTACTCCAAACCAATGATGGCAAGAATTGCGTCCAGACCAAGAAGAGAGGAAAGATTGGGTTTGATTATCAAGACTGGCTTTCCATGTTAGAAGAGCGAGTCTTTCTTGATCTTGTTCAACTTTTGAAAGAGAAGTGGTAGGTGTAGAGGCAGATATAGAAGTGACATGGAATGATGATATTGAGTACAGAAGGACGAGGAGAAATATGAAGTAGTAAGGAGTGATAAAGAGTCGAGAGAGTAAGGAGTAGGATGAAGAATATTCAAAGGCCATTGTTGAATTGGTAGAAATGAAGTTATTAAGAGGTTTACGTGGAGGGAAGGATGAAGATGAAACACTTATTTATAGACTTAAATGTGATACATCCAACATTTCCATTAGTTGGTGTTGACATCTAACCACCTCCTTCATCTACAATTAATGGAATTAAAAAGGATTATATACATGAGCTCAATTCCACACATATTTTATTTCATTTTATCAAAATGCTCAAAAATTTTCAATTAAAATTTACACCTACAATTACATATGAAATAATTAAAAATATTCCTTTTCCACTCTATGCACTTTTAAATATAACTTGTTTAAAATTAATAATTACAATTCATTTTAAGAAATAAGGACCAAATATGCCCACATCAACAACCTAGTTGATACAGGAAGTCCACTTTAACCAACATTACTCCTTGTTTGGATTGAATTCTTTTAACTATTTTGCCTTGAGAGAAATAAACTCTTTTAACTCTATTATTTCTTTCATAATTTTTATCCTTACAATATGAACTATATTATTTCTCTTAATATTTTATAAATCATTTATGTTATATTTCAAAACCAAATTAGTTGTCATTTCTTCTACTTCTTTCCTAGACAAATGCATAATTTGTGGTTGATGTTTATCATTTTTATTAAAGGTGTTCACAATTTGTAAGTGAGACCCATCATCTATGAAAAATATAGACATGCTTTTTTTTCATTTGGAAGTCTTAAGGAACTAGTATTTGAACCACAACAAGGACTAAGGACTAACAAATTTTCACTTTGTTTTTCATCCAAATAAGACACACAATTGTTTTTGTATTATCTATTCTAAGCCAAGGGGCTCTCAAGGCTTTAAAATGCATCTCTAAGGTTAAGAGGAGCCCAACATATATAACATCATGAGCTTTTTTCCCTATTCAACGTGAGATGTCACAAAAATTGTTCAACAAGATTAATGCATTTGTGAACCTCAGAAGAATCACAAAAATCAAAGGAAAATATTTTGGGAATTACAACATAAAAGATGCAGGACCCATGTACACATGCATTTTCCTTATCAAACAGTTGTCTTGAAAAGCCATTCTAAAGCCCACTTGGCTTGCCATCACTAGTGATGGACCAACATCATTCAAATTCTCAATGCTCTTGAAAGGCCATATGCACTTGAAGTAAAAAGAGATTGAATTTTTGTTAGATAGTTCGTTTTTGCTATTTGGGAACATATTTTTCTTTTTTTCTTTTTTGTTATTTTTTCTTTTTAATAGAACGTTTACATGGTAGCCTGCTCCAATCCCCTTATGAAACTTTTGTTATTAGGTTAGCCATACACTTCACATGTTTGTTTCTAGTGATTCACATGGTATCATCAAATGATACAAGTCTTGGATAAGAATCTACAACACACTAGAACACCCTTGTTGATGATCCTTTACTCCGATAGTGTCTAGAGTTCCTCGAACAATATGATATCTCACATTGGGTAAATCCTTAACCCTTCCCCCTCTTACTAAGACTACAAAATGTTCTTGTGAATTATGGTCAATACCAGGTATATAAGTAGTGATTTCAAATCCAGAGGTTAATCGTACCCTGGCAACTTTACGTAAGGCAGAGTTTGGTTTTTTGGGGGTGATAGTAGAAAAGTTGACAGATAAGTCACCCTTACTAGAGTGTAAAATCCTTTATTTTTTGTTCAAATTTTAGCTTTGCAATTAGAGTCAATACATCTTGTATTCAATTCAATCCTCATATTTTCTGGACTCCTAAATTCTAAACCCTATTTGGGTTTTCTAGTTTTGTGAAAAATCACATCATAGGGACCTAACAGGATGGGATTTGATTCAATGTTAGAGACAAAATTTTGGAAAAATCTGCAAAACCCTCAACAGTTGTGGCCATACCATAGCTCAAGACCAAGATGGGAATTTACAATCTAATAATGCTGATGAATGCTTCATGGACTGCTCTACAAAACTAGAGTTTGTCAGAAGGCCTGTCCTTTGTTGAAAGACGTGAAGGTCCTTACATTCTTGAGCAGGAAGAACCTAGGCCGAAAGTAATCAGCAAAGGATAAGAACACCAGGATCATTTCACATTGAAACACTTTACTCCAACTACTCTGGTTAAACGGATTCATCCTAGAGTAAGCCTGTGAAGATAGCAACCTAGCTTGTTATAGACTTAAATGTGATACATCCAACATTCCCATTAATCGGTGTTGACATCCAACTACATCTTTGTCTACAACTAATGGAATTGAAAAATTATATAGCTCAATCCTACACTTATTTTATTTTATTTTATCAAAGTGCTCTTGGAATTGAAAAGGATTATATAGCTCTTAAGTTTTATTAACATGAGTGCAAATTAATTTTAATTTTGAAAAAGTTTTACTAATTGGTGGAAAATTCTTCCTCGAATTATATGTGGATATGAATTACTTGGATAAAATTTGGAGCTTTGTTGATATCATGTTAGTGACTTATTTTGTTGAGATATATAGTTATAAGACAAATCTCAGCCAACTTTCTTTTTTCTTAGAAAGACAAAGCTCATTGCAATGAATAATGGGATCTAGAGATGTATAAAAGTGTGCATTTTTACTTAAAAAAAATGTCTTCCATGACTAGCATGTATTTCAAATTTAAGCTCAAACAAAAAGACCACTCAATCCACTAAGAGCTCTTTAGAGATGAAAACAACATAATAATTGAAAACAAAAATAAACTCATTGATATGAAAATAAAAAATATATTTATTTTGTTATAAAAACTATGATATCACAGATTAATTTGAATGTGAAGTGAACTGGACTATTGACTCTTTAATTGATAAATCAATTAATTTTTATAGTACTTTTTTTATTAAAACAATTCCTTAATTGTGAAGTAAATTTTACATATCTATTCATATGCATTTGATAAAATTAACCTTAATGGGATAGAAACATCATGCAATTCCTTTTGTTTTTATCAACAATTCTTATAAAGAGATCACTTAAGGGAGATAACTCACATCATCAATGCTGAGTAGTTATCACTAAGTGATTAAAAATTTTTTCCTCAAAAAAATATATATTTTTATGAAAACTGCTTTTATTTAAAATCAATCATAATATAAATCATGTTTTTATTTTTTTTATTAAGTTAATAAGATTTAAAATTAAAATAAATTTTACAAAATCAGTTAATGTTTATATATATAAAAAAAATCAAATGGCTCCACTCATCCATTATTCATGATTGATTGAACAATGTAAAGATGACAGTATCTTCTATGTATAATTTAAACACTCTCACCCTAGACTTTTATACATGAATAGCTATTAGAAAATACAAAATTTAATGCAAAAATTGGACTGAGGGAGTAACATAACCTCATCAATGCTTGTAGTTGATACATAAATAGATTGAAGAGGATACAACTACCATCACAAATAATAGATGAAAATAATTAATATAACCATAATTTAGTTTTTCTTTTGTTTAAATAATCAACTATTCTAGTTGGGGAATGGACCATATATGGGGTCCATGAATTAAATTATTGTACAAAATGTCTTACAAGAAAAATGTTACTTAGCTTACGACTTATACATTTGCTTTCAATTAACTAATGGTTCTAATATATAAGTGTTCATTTGGATAAAGTTCTTATTTTCCAATTTTAAAAATAAAAAATAGTAATAACTTCTATTGAAAATATAAAAAATCTTCTGACTCTTAAGACACAACTACCATCACAAATAATAGACAAAAATAATTAATATAACCATTGTGAGGTTGTTCTTTTGTTCAAATAATCAACTATTTTAGTTGGGGAATGGACCGCACATGGGGTCCATGAATTAAATTATTGTACAAAATGTCTCCAAGAAAAATGTTATTTAGATTATTATTTAAACATTTGCTTTCAATTAATTAATTGTATTAATAATTGAGTGTCCATTTGGATGGAGTTCTTATTTTCTAGTTTTAAAAATAAAAAATAGTAATAACTTCTATACAAAACATAAAAAGTCTTCGAGTCTTAACACACAACTACCATCACAAATAATAGACGAAAAACAATTAATATAGTCATTATGAGATTGTTCATTTGTTCAAGCAATCCACTATTCTAGTTGGGGAATGGACCACATATGTGGTCCATGAATTAAATTATTGTACAAAATGTCTCACAAGAAAAAGGTTATTTAGCTCACTATTTGTACATTTGCTTTCAATTAATTAATTTTTACTAATAATTAAGTGTCCATTTGGATGGATTTTTTATTTTTCTAGTTTTAAAAATAAAAAATAGTTACAACTTCTATATAAAAGACAAAAAGTCTTCTAGTTTTAAGACACAACTACCATCACAAATAATAGATGAAAAACAATCAATATAACCATAATGAGGTTGTTCTTTTGTTCAAATAATCAACTATTCTAGTTGGGGAATAGACCATACATGGGGTCCATGAATTAAATTACTGTATAAAACATCTCACAATAAAAATGTCATTTAGCTTACTATTTATACATTTCCTTTCAATTAATTAATTATACTAATAATTAAGTGTCCTTTTGGATGGAGTTATTTTCTAGTTTTAAAAATAAAAATAGCAATAACTTCTACATGAAATATAAAAAGTCTTTGAGTCTTATATCCAAAATGTAGTGCCTTTTAAACTTGATTTGAAAAAAAAAAAATATTAAAAAAAATTACTATTTGGAATTTTAAATTTTTTGAAAAATATTTTTCAAAATGTAAGGTAAGTCTATATTTTTTGTATATGAATATATGTTTTTTACATAAAGTTTTCTTTTTTAAAAGATAAAAAATAGAAAATATATCTAAATGGAACATAAATGCTTACATAAAAATTATCAAACAATGAAATGTTACTTAAATCTGTAGTTGAAAATGATAACAACGAACTCGTAAGCAAAGAAGTATATATACTTAGTAAAGATAATTAAGACTAATTAATTGCAAAGAAATTGTGAAACATTCATGGGTAAATCCAACACATGTTTAGTGCATGGCCCAAGTTTGTTAAAATACTATCAAATAATAAAGTTATTATGAACTCAAGAACTTCGGATTACCAAAACCAACCTAAATAATTGGTCATGCATGACCTATTTTAAAGTGTTTGCCAATCCTGAAGTTAACTTGAAAATTGTGTAAACATGTTTCTTAGAAATACACATTTCAAACTCTCTCAATCTTTCTTTACCAAAAACTCAATACACCCTTTCTGTACCTCTCTTTACTCTTTGCTTAGTTTTTCCTTCTCTATAAAAATACTAAATAAAGTCACATATTTATGGAGCCCTATTGGTTAACCCTAGACCAATAGTTTCCCAATCCTTTGTTAAGTTCAAAAGTAACTTACCAAAACATACACACTATAAATATTTACTCTCCAAAAAATAAATATTAAAATAATTTGAGTCAATGCACTCAACTGAATCATCGATAACCATAATTTCTAGGGATATAAAATTGTTTAACAAGATTAATGCATTTGTGAGGCTTAGAAGAATCACAAAAATTAGAGGAAAGTCTTTTGGGCATTACCACATAAAAGATGTAGGACCACATATGCATTTTCCTTATCAAACAATTGTCTTGACAAGCCACTTTAAAGCCCACTTGGGCTTGCCATCACCATTGATGGACCTACATCATTACATCATTCAAATTCTTGATGCTCTTAAAGGTGGTATCCACTTGAAGGCAAAAGGATTCCATTTTTTGTTAGATTGTTTGTCTTTTCTATCTAGAAACTATTTTTCTTTTCTTTCTTTTTTATATCACATTGACTCTCCTAGAATGTAAAATTCTCTATTCTCTGTTCTCTGTTCAGATATCAGCTTTCCAATTGGAATTAATACATCTAGTATTCAATTCAACCCTTATCCTTTTCTGGCCTCCTAAATTCTAAACTTTGTCTAGGTTTTCCAGTTTTAAGAAAAAATACATCATGAGGACCCAACATGATGGGATTAGATTCAATGTTAAAGACAAAATTTTCAAATAATCTGCAAAACCCCTCAACATTTGTGGCTATAGTTCACGACCAAGGTGGGAATTAACAATCTAATAATGCTGATGAATGCTTCATTGACAGCTCTACCAGACTAGACTTCGACGAAATGCATGATAACAAATTTACATGGAGAAGTGAGGACCCTTGGCTAGTTTCACCCCCATGACCATGGCCCAGCAGCCCAGCAGCTCATTCAATGTAATCATGGAAAACGCTTTTGACAATGGTGGCCATTGTGTTGAGAGTGCTCTGTCAATTTGTTGCATAGTTGGCCGAGATTGGGGATTAACATGCAAGCATGCAAATGCTAATTTGACTGCAAGTACTACTTCCTTAGCCACTTAATTCACAGGAGGTGGGAGCCGCTGGTCCATCACATCATTCAACAGGCAATGGTCCACAGTTGATGGTGATGAGGATGATGAGGACGCTGATGATAACAGAGATAAGATGAGTTCTTCAGGGTGCTTTCCCATAATTACTTCCAATGTTACCACTCTGAAGCTATGAACATCGGTTTTATTATCCACCTTCATCTTGTAAGCAAGTTTTGCAAAGAAGATTAGCTCATGCTCTTCTCTACTAAGCAATTGTGAAAGTTACATATGATGTATAGAGGTCGTTTAGAGATTATGCAAGGCACTAAGTAAAATGTACCTGGAGCAGTTTAACCAAAAGTTCCTGCCATTGAAGTCCAATTAGATGAGTCTGACTTTAAAAACCTAGTCGTGCTGAAGTCAGATACATGAGCTTCATATTCTGAATCTAGCAACACATTGTTGCTCGATATGTCTTGATGAATTATGGGAGGTGAACAATCATGGTGCATATAGGATAAAGCTTTAGCCACGCCTTTAACAACATTTAGCCTCACCATCCAATCTAATTTTTCTGCTTCTTCGTCATTGCTAAGAATGTTTCTCAGGCTCCCCTTTTCCATAAACTCATAAACCAAAAATGAGTTCTCTACAAATGAACTGAAGCCATAAAACTCGATGATATTGCGATGCCTTATATGTGTTAAAGCATGAATCTCACTTTTGAAAGCTTTCAAATCAGCCATATCTCCATCTTCTGATGAGTGAAGTTTTTTCACAGCAACAACCCGACCTATTGGCATCTCAGTCTTGTAAAGAGTGCCGTATCTTCCAGTGCCAATACACTGTTTCGAACTGAAATTGTCAATGCCCTGTATGATGTGCTCATACAACAATTCCCCATCATGGTCCCATATTGCAAATAGATCTTCAACATCTGCTTCTGGAGACTTGGTTTTTCTCTTCCTCGACTTTTGGGAAAAAAAAAATAAATGTCAATAATAAAAGCAAATAAGAACAATAGAATGCTCACAATGAGGAGTATTATGATCAGAACAGGAAACTTGTTGGCCTTGTTTCTACTAGCACTGCATGGCTTGAGATGAGTGACATTATTATCACACAGACCTTTATTATTTTTGAATGCCTCAAATGGAGGAAAGGCTTCGATGTTGGGGAGAGGACCTTCCAATTAATTGTAGGATATATCAGCAACTGTCAGGCTTATCAACTCGTCAAATGTGTGTGGGATGGTGCCAGAGAGCCTGTTATGGGAGAGATTCAACATTTCCAGGTACTGTAATTCTCTAATCAGCGGTGGTATCTCTCCTGTAAACATATTTTGACTAAGATCGAGACTTTCAAGATGATGCATCTTTCCAATTTCATCAGGAATGCTATCCACAAATCTATTCTCGCTCAAGTTCAAGGATAAAAATTTCCAGAAGTTTCCTAGTTTTTTGGGACTTCAACCGCTTAAGTTGTTTGGTGCCGAGTCAAGAATTTCAAGATTGGATAAGTTTCCCAATTCCGAAGGAATACTTCTTGAAAGATTGTTGTTGCCTAGCAACAATTTGAATAATGAGGGCAATATACCAAATTCTTTGGGTATCTTCCCAATCAGATGATTTGTGGAGAGATCAAGTTGTTGCAGTTGAATTGCTTTCCCAAGTTGAGGTGGTATAGCATCAGAAATATTATTGTTGGAGATGTTCAGGTTTGTGAGCATGTGGCACTGCCCCCATTTCTTAAAAAGCTCACCATAAAAATTGTTACTGCTTAGATCAATATAATTTAGGTGTGGGTAGACACCAAAACTTTCATCTATGTCTCCCATAAGTTGGTTTCTTTCAAGCTTAACCCTAAATAAGCTTGTGCAATTTTTCAAGTTCTTTAGAATAGGACCAGTGAAATGGTTTCCTAAGGCAGCAAATTATTCAAGAACACTACCAAGACAGATCTCTTGTATAAGTTGGCCAATGCAGTTATTCTCAGCTAACATCAAAGATTTCAAATGAGTGATATTATTCATTTATGGAGAAATGCACCACTGAGTCTGTTGTAATGAAGGGCCTAAAAGGTTAAGCCCGACAAGTTTCTTATGGAAGCTGGTATTGAACCACTAAGATTGTTAAATGACAAATTAAGATCAAGCAATCTCAACCATTGAATTTCTTGAGGGATTGAACCAGGAAGCTTGTTCTCAAAAAGATACAAAGTGGTTAAGTTTCTCAAGTTTCCTATGGAAGGAGGGATCAGACTAGTGAGACTATTTGTAGTCAATTGAAGATCATTAAGTGCTATCAACAATCCAATTTCTTAAGGAATAGAACCATATAGTTTGTTTATATGAAGATACAATTCCTCAAGTTTCGTATGGATGGAGGGATCAGACCAGTGAGATTGGTAGCTAATAAATCAAGAACATTGAGAAATCTTAACAATCCAATTTCTTAAGGGATGGAACCATAAAGCTCATTCTTAAAAAGGTACAAAGTGGTTAAGTTCCTCAAGTTACCAATGGAAGGAAGGATTGGACCAATGAGGTTGTTAGTTGATAATAGAAGATTATTAAGTTATTTCAATAATCCAATTTCTTGAGGGGTAGAACTAGAAAGCTCATTCTGAAAAAGATGTAAAGTGGTTAAGTTCCTCAAGTTTCCTATAGATGAAGGGATCAAACCAATGAGATTGTTAGCTAATAAATCAAGAAAATTAAGATATCTCAACAATCCAATTTCTTGAGGAATAGAACCAGAAAGCTCATTCTTAAAAAGGTACAAAGTGGTTTCTGAAGGAAAGATGAGTTTTCAGTTCTATGCACCAAAGGAAAAGAATGAAATAGAAGAAGAAGATGAGAATTTTTTTCTCAATTTCTAAAGGAAGAGATAAGGAGTTGTTCTGTAAATGAAGCAGAAGAGGAGAAGTTGTAAGTGTTGGAGGAAAATTAAAGGAGGGGTATTTTTGTCTTAATCGAGTCATTTTTTGTATTTTTGAACGGTGGGTATTTTTGCAAATATGGGGGTTATTTTGACCCCTTTAACCAAATAACACAACAAAAAATAGGAAATCATATTTGACAACCAAAAACTATTTTTTGTTTTCTGTTTAGAAAACATAGTGTTTTTAGATAACATATTTTAGTTGTTTTTAATTGTTTTCACTTGTTTTTTAAAGGTTGTTTTTAAAAAATAATTATACAAATATGTAGAATGATTAAAAATAAAACATGAGATATAAGAATTATTTTTAAAACATATTTAAAAATATTAAAACCATGTTAAAAACAATTCAGGTTCTCAAACAAACTTTTGTTTTATAAAACATTAGATAATAGTTTTCAAAAATTGCTCTAAAAAAATTATTTTTCAAACTATTTTTAAAAATAGTTGTCATGTCAAATAGGGCCTAAACTTCTTTCCTTAAGTACATTTATCTATATGAAAACTTCTTTAGATAAGGTAAAATCAATTTAGGAGAATCAATTTTGTTTTATATCCATATGAAAAACAAAATCAATTTATGAGATTTAAATATGAGGTCCTTTTGTTTAATTAATCAACTGTTCTAAGTTGGGGAATGGACTATACATGGGTCCATGAATTAAATTATTGTAGAAAATGTCTCAAAAGAAAATGTTACTTGGCTTACTATTTATAAATTTGTTTTCAATTAATTCATTTGTACTAAATAATTAAGTGTCCATTTAGATATAATTCTCATTTTCTATTTTTTTTTAAGAAAATAGAAATAACTTCTTATATAAAATACAAAAAATTCTTGAAGTCTTACACAAAAAAATAGTGGTTTTTATAAATTGAGGCATGAAAAAAATTTACTATTTCAAATTTTAAATTTTTTTAAAGTATAAGCTAGTTAAGTTCATACTTTTTGTATTAGAGTTTCAACTTTTTATATAAAAATTTCTATTTTTAGAAACAAAAAAACAAAAAATGTATTCAAACAAAATATAAATACTTAAATATAAAATGTATCAAGTACCGGAATTTAACTTTAACTAATAATTAAAAATGATGATAGTAACTTATGAGCAAAAAACTATACTTAGTAAAAAGATTTAAAACTAATTAATTTCAAATAAATTGTGAAACAAAGAGCCTAGTAATTCATGGGCAAATTTAACACATATTTACTACAAGGCCTAAGTTTGTTCACATCTTATTAAATAATAAAATTGCCATCAACTCAATAACTCCCAAATAATGAAACCATTGAAATCATTCATTTGACCATGCTTAACCCATTTTAAAGTTTTTGCCCAACTTGAAGTCATCTTAAAAACCTTGTCCCATAGTTTCATGTGAATGTTGACTTGGATAGGTGTTGTCTACTTTTGAATACCAACAACAACTTAAATAATTCCTCATGCTTGATCCATTTTAAAGTCTTTGCTAACTTCAAATCATCTTAAAAGACTTGTCTCATAGCTTTACATGCATTTATGACTTTGATAGAATGCATGACTTTGATGTGTGGTACCAACTGAAAATACCAAAAACCACCGAAATAATTGCTCATGCTTAACCCATTTTAAAGTCTTTGCTCAATTTGAAATCATCTTAAAAAAACTTGTCCCATAGTTTTCAGATACATTCATGACTTTAATAAGTAGTGTCAACTTTCAAATAAAACAAATGACCAAAATAATTGCTCTTGCTTCACCCATTTTAAAGTCTTTCCCTAACTTGAAATCATCTTTAAAAAACTTGTCTCATAGTTTCACATGTATTTTTTACTTTGATAGGCCATGCCAACTTTGTGCTTAACCCATTTTAGAGTCTTTGCCCAACTTGAAATTATCTTAAAAAACTCGTTCCATAGTTCTCACATGCATTCATAAATTTCATATGTAGTGTCAACTTTTAAAACAGAAAAATGATTTGACCCATTTTAAAGTCTTTGCCTAGCTTGAAATCATCTTGAAAAACTTGTTCCATAGTTTCACATGCATTCATGACTTTGATAGGTAGTGTCAACATTGTGCTTAACCCATTTTAAAGCCTTTGCCCAGCTTGAATCATCTTAAAAAACTCATCCCATAGTTTCCCATGCATTTATAACTTTGATAGGTAGCGTTAACTTCCTGCTTGACCCATTTTAAAGTCGTTGCCAACTTCAAATCATCTTAAAAGAATTGTCTCACAGTTTTACATGCATTTATGACTTTGATAGAATGTATGACTTTGATATGTGGTACCAACTCAAAATGCCAAAATCCACTAAAATAATTGCTCGTACTTGACCCATTTTAAAGTCTTTGCCTAACTTGAAAACATCCTAAAAAACTTGTCCCATAATTTTCACATGCATTCATAACTTAGATAGGTATTGTCGACTTTCAAATAACAAAAATGATGAAACTAATTGTTCCTGCTTCACCCATCCTAAAGTCTTTGCCTAACTTGAAATCATCTTTAAAAAACTTGTCTCATAGTTTCACATGTATTTTTTTACTTTGATAGGCCATGTCAACTTTGTTTTTTTTACCCATTTTAAAGTTTTTTCCCAACTTGAAATCAACTTTAAAAACTTGGTCCATAGTTCTCTCATGCACTCATGAATTTCATAGGTAGTGTTGACTTCTAAAATAGAAAAACGACTTGACCCATTTTAAAGTCTTTGCCTAACTTGAAATCATCTTAAAAAGCTTAGCCCATAGTTTCACATGCATTCATGACTTTGATAGGTAGTGTTAACTTTGTGCTTGACCCATTTTAATGTCTTTGCCCAACTTGAAATCATCATAAAAAACTTATACCATAGCTTCATATGCATTCATAACTTTGATAGGTAGTGTTAACTTCCTGTTTGACCCATTTTAAAGTGTTTGCCAACTTCAAATCATCTTAAAAGACGTGTCTCATAGTTTTACATGCATTTATGACTTTGATAGAATGCATGACTTTGATATGTGGTACCAACTAAAAATACCAAAAACCATCGAAATAATTGTGCGTGATTGACCCATTTTAAAGTTTTGGCCAATTTGAAATAGTTTTCACATACATTCATGACTTTGATAGATAGTGTCTGACTTTCAAATAACAAGAG
Organism: Vitis riparia; assembly: GCF_004353265.1. Classification (NCBI taxonomy): domain Eukaryota; kingdom Viridiplantae; phylum Streptophyta; class Magnoliopsida; order Vitales; family Vitaceae; genus Vitis; species Vitis riparia. Next base: position 4,563,109 of record NC_048442.1, on the reverse strand, counting down.
TGACCAAAATAATTGCTCTTGCTTCACCCATTTTCAAGTCTTTGCTTAACTTGAAATCATCTTTAAAAAACTTGTCTCATAGTTTCATATGTATTTTTTACTTTGATAAGCCATGTCAACTTTGGGCTTAACCCATTTTAAAGTCTTTGCCCAACTTGAAATCATCTTTAAAAACTTGTTCTATAGTTCTCACACGCAATCATGAATTTCATAGGTAGTGTCGACTTTTGAAATAGAAAAGTGACCCAACCCATTTTAAAGTCTTTTCCTAACTTGAAATCATATTAAAAAACTTGTCCCATAGTTTCACATGCATTCATGACTTTGATAGGTACTGTCAACTTAGTGCTTAACCCATTTTAATGTCTTTGCCCTACTTGAAATCATCTTAAAAAAATTATCCTATAGTTTCGCATGCATTCATAACTTTGATTGGTAGTGTTAACTTCCTGCTTAACCCATTTTAAAGTCTTTGTCAACTCCAAATCATCTTAAAAGACTTGTTTCATAGTTTTACATGCATTTATGACTTTGATATGTGGTTCCGACTCAAAATGCCAAAAACAATTGAAATAATTGCTCATACTTGACCCATTTTAAAGTCTTTGCCCAACTTCAAATCATCTTAAAAAACTTGTCTCATAGTTTTCACATGAATTCATAACTTTGGTAGTGTCAGCTTCCAAAAAAAAAAAAAACCAAAATAATTGCTCTTGCTTGACCCATTTTAAAGTCTTTGCCTAGCTTGAAATCATCTTAAAAACTCATCCAATAGTTTCACATGTACTTATGACTTTGATAGGTATTGTTTTTAAGTTTGTGCTTGACCCATTTTAAAGTCTTTTCCTAACTTAAAATCATCTTAAAAAACTTGTCCCATAGTTCTCACATGTATTTATGAATTTGATTCACATGTATTTATGAATTTCATAAGTAGTGCCGACTTTCGAATAAGAAAAAAAACCAAAATAATTGCTTGTGCTTGACCTATTTTAAAGTCTTCGCCTAACATGAAATCATTTTTAAAAAACTTGTCCTATTGTTTTACATGCATTCATGACTTTGATAGGTAGTGTCAATTTCATGCTTGACCCATTTTAAAGTTTTTGCTCAACTTGAAATCATATTAAAAAAAAAAAACTTGTCCCATAGTTTTCACATGCATCATGACTTTTTTAGGCAGTGTCGACTTCCAAATAACAAAAATGAACAAAATAGTTGCTTGTGCTTGACCCATTTTAAAGTCTTTGCCTAACTTGAAATCATCTTAACAAACTTATCCCATAGTTTCACATGCATTTATGACTTCGATAGGTAGTATCAAGTTCTAAATACCGAAAACAACCAAAATAATACTCATGCTTGACTCATTTTAAAGTCTTTGCCCAACTTGAAGTCATCTTTGTTTGATTGTGAAGCCTTTATCAGTCTTATAGCACTATGCAAAGGCTATTGGGGGGTTGAGCTCAACTTGTTAACATTTTCTTTTTATTTCTTGAAGGATGACTTTTCCCCTATAGTTGTTATATTTAACCCTCTTATAATATAGGATTTCGTGTGAAAGTTTAGAAGAGAAGGAGAGTATTCACTATTGTAACCTTTGTACCTTCTTTTGATTAGTGGATTATTGAGTGTTAGTACACTCTCTATTAGTGCACTCTGTAGAAGTAGGGATCATATTGATCATTGAACCATACTAAAATTTCATTTATTTTTCTTTATTACTACTCATGTGTGTGGTTGCATTAAGAATCTTAAAAAAAGCTTGACTCATAGTTTCACATGAATTCATGACTTTAATAGGTAGTGTAATGATGTCACTTATCTCCTTGAATTTCTTTTTGGAAAACATATTCTAGAGGTGACAAGAAACTTATCAAATTTCAATCTGACCTCACCTTTAGACAAGGCAATCACCTAAAGGCCTCACTCCATAAAAAGCTCCAAATTTTTGTTATTATTACTTTATTTATTTCTTCTGGTTTTTATTAGCTATTTTAAATAATTATTCATAGTTCTTTATTTTAATTAAATGATAAAATAAAAAGAAAAGAAAAATGAAATAAATGTCCAAACTTGTATAATTATCTAGATATTTGTTTGCATTGAGACATTGGTTCAACTAAACATTTATAGTCATTAGAATTTATCATTTTAATTGTATTATTCTAAAAAGAGAATCTATTGATTTCATTTTGAAAACCTACAAGTTTTAATAAGCCCTTTTGTCTTTCTCAATTCCGTAAATTTTATCTCATGCTATCTTTTTCACATAGTAGCAAAAGAATTTTAATTGAAATACACAAAAGAAATAAACTATATGTCCTACATACAAGTCTAATAAGAAAAACCTTTAGAGTTGGATGCCCACTAACTTCCTCTCTAAAGATGATTCTACCTTTCTAATTGGCACACAAGAGTCTTCACTTAAAAATATTAAAATAAATTGGATTAACATAAGATCTAGTGAATAGTTGTGATACACAAGAGTTATGATGAACAAAATAGATTTAGAACATGTCAAAAGTCATAATAGGATTTAAGGAATATATGACATTTAAAAATATGTAATCATGATTTTAAACATATCTATGGTCAATCTACTAGTTATACGTAATTAAGCCTTTACTACTTGTGATAGTACCTCATCAACACCATTTTTAGGGTCTCATTATCTTGAATCACACTACCAAGGAACTCATTTCCTAGCCATCCATCAAGGGCACAATGGAGCATAATTTACCACTTCAGACTCTTCCATATAGCCCAGTATCAAAACCCACAATACTAGTGTATGATCCATCCCATCCCTTTGTACATAAGTGGTGTAAAGTTTCATATCAAAGCAAAATGAAACACCTCATTGATATATGTGTTATGTATGATACCTGTTATATATAAATCTCCAAAACTATAACAAATAATTTAAAATTTAACAAAGTATGTAATTGCATTATTGTACACATATGCAAGGTATTAAATAATTACTTGAAAAAGAAGTGGTATTTATTTTTGCAAACTTAATATTAATCATATGTGTTTTGACCAAATAGAAATTTCACATATGCCTCATACTAATAATCAAATTGCACAAGTAATGTATAATGCATATAAGAGAGATTTATTTTAGGAAAATTTACTAAAACCATTTATATTTTAACTATTCACAAAAATCTTTGTAATCGAAATAACAACAGAATTTGCAGTATAATGGCACCTGAAACTATGGATCCTCTCCTAATTAACAAATGAATACTTTTAGATTTGGAAATTTCATAAAAGATGGCTAAGATCCTATAGCCCTAATTGTCTTCTTTCACATGAACGACACCTAATAGTCTTCTGTCACCTAGACAACACCTTAGACTAAAATTGATGAACTTGAAAATAAGAATTTAGGAAAATGGAGTCCAACTTGTGTAAAACTTGAACCAATGAGTCTATCAATGGTATATATACTTTGAAAATTGATAACTAAGTCAACTGGTCATTGAAAGAGCATCAACTTAGTCTCAACCTCTATTAGTTCCAAATTTGCATAAAATAGCACATGCTAAAACACACTTATTTTCTCCTTTTTTTACCAAATAATCCAAGTTCCATAAATTATTAAACTATCCATGTTTACTCAATGACAAGTCTAAAAATTTATAAAAATAATTTAGAAGTCTAAAACTAACTCAAATAGTAATACAATCCAAAACCCAAAACTTTCTTAGCACATAATGTTGAAAATCTACCAAACTTTACCAAATCTTTTTCTATACTAACCAAATTTGAATCAAGTTGAATTGGATTCTTTAGTTTTGTTTTCAAATATACTAAAATTTATTAAAAATAACTAGAGGTAAATATTCTTAGGCTATATTTGGTTACCGGAAAGTACAAAGGAAAGAAAAAAAATGCTAAGGAAAATGATTTTCTCATGTTTGATTGTCCTATAAAAAATATAAAAGAAAATCAAATATAATTAAAACTAATTAAAAACTTATGTATTTTTAAATTATTTAATCTTTATATTGATGAGTTAAAATAAAAAAAAAGAGTTTGAAGTAACAAAAAAAATAATTTATCAACTTTTAATCTATTTTTTTATTTTCCTTCACTTTTTCTTTCCTTCTACTTTTCCTTTGTATTTTCTTTCCCTCGCATTTTCCCTCAAATTTTCTGGGAACCAAACATAGCTTTAATGAAAACATTGCAAAATTGAAACTATGTTTGAAAACATTATTAGGTGAACCCACAATCTATTGAACTAACATATGGAAAACTTACCAATTGGCCTTGTTTCAACTTCTTATTACAATTTAAAAAATAAAAGAAAATAAATAAATAAATCCCTAGATGGGACTGAGGAACAAGCACTGTGGTTTTGTTGACCATGAATCAAGACTTCCATGCTCACATAAGCTCCATTTTGATCCAAGGTTGCTGCGAAAATTAGTAACAGTTAGCAGGAACACTCAAGTGAAGCATCGATAACCATAATTTATGGGGATATAAAGCTGTTCAACAAGATTAATGCATTTGTGAGGCTCAGAAAAATCATAAAAATCAATGTTAGAGACAAAATTTTGTAAAAACAAATCTACAAAACCCTCAACAGTTGTGGCCATAGCTAAAGACCAAGATGGGAGTTAACAATTTAATAATGCTGATGAATGCTTCATTGACTGCTCTACCATACTAGACTTTGACTGAATGCCCGTCATTTGTTGAAAGACATGAAGTTCCTCACATTCTCGAGTAGGAAGAATCTTGGCCAAAAGTAATCAACAAAGGATGAGACGGCCAGGATCATTTCACACTGAACTTTTCTCCAGCTACTTTGGTTAAACAAATTCATCCCAGAGAAACCTTGTGAAGATAGCAGCCTTGTTTTAGCTCTTTGAATAGAGTGAAAAACAGAACAGAAGTTGATCAAACCTGGCATGGGGGCCCCCCATTAATAAAACCAACTTGTCCAAGCATCTGGTGACGCAGAGTATTTGGCAGCCTCAGAGGTAGAGACAGTCATCGCATCACAACCGATTTATGGGTCGATTACAAATTTAGAGACAGAGAAAAAGAGATTTTCGTTTTAATGAAACCATTCACCTCAGAATCGAACTGCAATTCTTAATACACATCAATGATTCTGGATGATTGAATTTTAGTGCATCCCCAGCAGCCTTTTCATATTCAGCAGCCCACCTGCAAAGTTACTGACAACACCTGAAAAACCTTCTTACTCTACCCAATATAAGCTTTTACAGAAATAATCAATTTATAACAAATTTACATGGAGAAGTGAGGACCCTCTTTCACCTCCATGACTCATCAGCTCACCCAAAGTAATCATGGAAAACGGCTTTGACAATGGTGGCCACTGTGCCCACTCAGCCTTGTAAACAGTACCATATCCTCCGGTGACAATACACTGTTTTGAACTGAAATTGTTGGTCCCCTGTATGATGTGTTCATACAACAATTCCCCATCATGGCCCCATATTGCAAATAGATCTTCAACATCTTCTTCGGTTGACTTGATGTTTCTCTTCCTCAATTTTTTGAAAAGAAAACAAATGCCAATAAAAGCAAATAAGATCAACAGAGTTCAAGATGATGCATCTTTCCAATTTCGTCGGGAATGCTATCCACAAATCTATTCTCGCTCAAGTTCAAGGATGATAATTTCCAGAATCTTCCTAGTTGTTTGGGAATTGGACTGCTTAAGTTGTTTGATGCCAAGTCAAGGGTTTCAAGATAGGATAAGTTTCCCAATTCCAAAGGAATACTTCCTGAAAGATCGACTGTTGTTGCCTAGCAACAATTTGAACAATAAGGGCAACATACCCAATTCTTTTCGGATCTTCCCACTTAGATGATTGGTAGAGAGATCAAGTTGTTGCAGTCGAATTGCTTTCACAAGTTGAGGTGGTGTAGCACCAGAAATATTGTTGTTGGAGATGTTCAGGCTTGTGAGCATGTGGCACTGCCCCCATTTCTCAGAAAGCTCACCATAAAAATTGTTACTGCTTAGATCAATATAATTTAGGTTTAGGTATACACCAAAACTTTTAGCTATGTCTCCGATAAGTTGGTTTCATTCAAGCTAAACTCTGAATAAGCCATGCAGCTTTTCAAGCTCTTTGGAATAGGACTGATGAAATGGTTTCCAAAGGCGGAAAAGTTTTCAAGAACACTACCACGACATATCTCTTGTGGTAGTTAGCCAATGAAGTGATTCTCAACTGACTACAAAGATTTCAAATAAGTGATATTATTCATTTCTTGAGGAATGGCACCACTGAATCTGTTGTAATGAAGTACCAAAAAGGTTAAGCCGGACAAGTTTCCTATGGAAGCTGGTATTGAACCATTGAGACTGTTAAATGATAAGTGAAGATCATCAAGCAATCTCAACCATCCAATTTCTTGAGTGATGGAACTAGAAAGCTTGTTCTTAAAAAGAGACAAAATGGTTAAGTTCCTCAAGTTACATATGGAAATACGGATCGGGCCAATGAGATTATTAGTTGACAATGCAAGAATATTAAGAGATTGCAACAATCCAATTTCTTAAGAGATGGAACTAAAAAGCTCATTCTCAAAAAGATGCAAAGTGGCTAAGTTCCTCAAGTTTCCTATAGGTGGGGGGATTGGACCAATGAGATTGTTAGCCGACAAATTAAGAACATTAAGAGATCTCAACAATCCAATTTCTTGGAGGATGGAACTAGAAAGCTCGTTGTAGAAAAGATGCAAAGTATCTAAGTTCCTCAAGTTTCCTATAGGTGGAGGAATCAAACCAATGAGATCATTAGTTGACAAATCAAGAACATTAAAAGATCTCAACAATCCAGTTTTTTGAGAGATGGTTCCATAGAGGTAGTTGTTATAAAGATTAAGAGCACGGAGGTTGGAGAGTGTTGTGAACTTGAGATTATGGAGTGTACCACTCAAACCACAATTGTCAAGGTCTAAATTGGAGATACTTCCTAACTCGTGACAAATCACTCTAAACTAATGATGGCAAGAATTGCATCTAGACTAAGAAAAGAGGAAAGACTGGGTTTGATTCTCAAGATTAGCCTTCCATTTTAGAAAAGCAAGTGCTTCCTAATTCTGTTCAATATTCAAAAGAGAAGTGGTAGGTGCAGAAGCAGATGCATGTAAAAATGACATGGAATGATGGTATTGAATATACAATGAAAAGGAGAAATATGAAGAAGCAAGTAATGATGATGAATTCGCAGAGTGAGGAATAGGATGAAGAATATTCAAGGGCCATTGTTGAATCGGTAGAAATGAAGTTATTAGGGGGTTTAGTTGGAGTGAAGGATGAAAAAGAAACACTTATTTCTAGACTTAAATGTGATGCATCCAACATTTCCATTAGTTGGTGTTGACATCCAACTACCTCTTTATCATCTACGGTAAATTGAATTGGAAAGGATTATATATATGAGCTCAATTTCAAACATATTTTATTTTATTTTGTCAAAATGATCTTAGTTTTTTAATTAAAATTTTCACTTGCAATTACATACGAAATAATTAAAAATATTCATTTTTCACTCCATGTACTTTTTAAATATAACCTGTTAAAAATTAACAATTATAATTCTTTTTTAGAAGTGATGACCAAATATGCCCACATCAACAACCTAGTTGATACTGGAATTTCACTTGATCGACCAATATTACTTGTACATATGCCTTTACATAAACCACCTAATATGTTTTTTTTTCAAAATTAATAAATATCGACTTCAATGAGAGCAATATTAAACTATAAAAAATTTGCAATGAATACTTGTTTTTTTTGTAGGCTTACATTTTGTATAAGATATATATATATATATATATATTATTTTGCATCAAGAAATTGAAAAAAAAATGATTTATTTGTTACTCATCAAACAATTGAGCTCATGCATGGAATCACATCTCATTAATTCTTCATGAAGAATTGGCTTGTAAGAGTTTGATATTTAATTATAAATATGTAATATTTAGTAAGTTGATTACATTTTTTTCTTTGATTTGGTTTAGGCTTATAAAATTATTAGTTCTCAAATATCTTATTTTAATTATATTATATAAGAATATATATAATTATTATTTTCATAATATTTTTAAATTTCAAATTTCTAGAATTTTTAGTAAGCTAACAAATGTTAATAGTCTGAAATATTTTGTTCATTACCATTTTTTCAATCAAATTATTAGCCTTCAAATATTTTTATCTTAATTATATAAAATAAAAGCAAATATAATAATTGTTTTAATACAAACAAAGATATTTAATTACTAATTTTTAGTCTTAGCTTGTAAAAAGCTTAACACTCAAGAACATTTAGGTAAATAAGTATGTTATCCAAAATTATACATCTAGCTATTACATAAATAAAGTGTTAACATTCATATTAAAAAAAAAAGTTACCTAAGAGTGTGTAACAACTATGATATTGTAGCAGAACTCAAAAACAAATTTCTCCTCTAAGTAGAATTTATATGAAAACTTTATTTATTTTCATATTGTATTCAAGTAAGGATATGTTGTGAATTAATTTACAACTAAAATTTTTTGTATGTATTGTTTATTATTATTGTCATTAAAGGAGATTTCTTACTTCTCAATTAAAATTAGAGATGTAGATATGAACATAAAATGCCCTTAATTTTTAATTGAATGTGTTTTTAATCAAGACTTTTGTTGTCTTGAATACAGCGGAAAAGTCATTGCTTTACTAGTTTTTATCAATAATTGTTTTCAAGGAATCTAGACCCAATATTCATATTATCAATGGTAGGCATTAGTGATCCTAGTTGATGTGAGTGGTCTAATCAAAATGAAGTATATATGAGCTTCATGTATTAAATCTTACTATTAAAATAAAAAGAAACTATTGAATCCATTGTATTAAGGTTAAGTAATAGCTATAAGAATGGTGGAACCTAGATTAATTTTTCTCCTTTTTAAAAGGTGAAATTTGTATTGGAACTTCATCTATGCTAAGGCATAGCACAAATGAAGGGACATGCTTTCATGTAGAAATAAAATAGAATTTCATTTTCTAAATAGAGCTATTTTAACATTATTGTAAATAATTTCTTTTACTTCTTCCTTCTCAAGATTCAAGAACTCAAATATATTTGCTTCACAATATTTCCCATCCAAACATTCTCATAAATTCTTCATGAACAATTGGCTTGTAAGAGACTGATTTATATATATATATATATATATATATACTTTTTCTTTAATTTGGTTTAGGTTTCTAAAATCATTATATATCAAATATCTTATTTTAATTATATCAAATAAAAATATATAATTATTATTTCTTAAGATAGTACTATTAAATTACTAATCTTTAAAAATTCTATTATGGTAACAAATGTTAAAAAAAATATTACTATTTTTTTAAAACTATTAGTCTTGAAATAGTTAATTTGCTTTTATTATATAAAAAGAACAAATATGATAATTATTTTTGTATAGACAATGATATTTAATTAGTAAGTTTTAGATATTCTTAACATTTAAAAAGAAGAAGACTTAACATTTAAGAATATTTTGATACCACTTTAAACAAATATATTATTCAAAGTTATACTTCTAGCTCTATTAGATTTAAGTTAAATAAAGTTATAGTCAAAATTCATATTAAAAAACAATTTTTACCTAAGAGTAATTCCTATGAAATTGTAGCAAAACTCCAAAATAAAAAAAAAAAATCCTTTAAGTAGAATTTATATGAAAACTTCATTGATTTAAGTGTGCATTAAAAAAATGATTTGTGTTGAATTAATTAATAAACTTAAAAAATTATTTGTACTGTTTTATTAGTATTAAAAAAAGATGTCTTTCTTGTCAATTAAAATTACATATTTAGATATATATATATATATATATATATATATATATATATATATATATATATATATATATATATATATATATATATATATATATATATACATATATACTTATATAGAATTCTTTTTCCAATTGTAAGTTCTTAGTCAAGAGTTTTGTTGTCTTGGATAGGGTGAAAAAGGTGTTGCATTCCTAATTCATACCAACAATTGTGTGGAAAAGTCGTTGCGTTCTTAATTCTTGTCTACAGTTGTTAGTCAAGATTTTTATTGTCTTTAATAGGATGGAAAAGTTGTTGCATTCGTAATTCATATCAACAATTGTGTGGAAAAGTCATTGTATTCTTAATTCTTGTCAACAGTTGTGTGGAAAAGTTGTTACTTTACTAATTCTTATCAATAATTGTGTGGAAAAATTGTTACATTAATAATTCTTATCTACAATTGTAAGTTCATAGTCAAGACTTTTGTTGTCTTTGATAGGGTGGAAAAGTTGTTGCATTCCTAATTCATATTAATAATTGTGTGGAAAAGTCGTTGCATTACTAATTCTTATCAATAATTGCATGGAAAAATTGTTGCATTACTAATTCTTATCAACAATTGTTTTCAAGGAATTTATACCCAATATTCACATTATCAGTAGTAGAAGTCAATGATCCTAATTGATGTGAGTAGTCTAATCAAAGTGAAGTATATATGAACTTCATTTGTTAAATCTTAGTATTAACATAAAAAGTAACAATGGAATCCATTACATCAAGGCTTGAGGAATAACAATAATAATATTGGGGATCTAAAGTAATTTTCTTTACCCTAAGGTAAAATTTGTATTAAAACTCCATCCACTTTAAAGCATAACACAAAGAAAGTTGTAAGTACAACATGCTTTTATGTAAAAATAAAATAGAATTTTATTTTCCAAATAAGGTATTGTACAATTATTGCAAATAATTTTGTTACTTCTTTCTTTACAAGAGTCAAGAACTTGGAGAGACTTGCTTTACAATGTTAAACAAAGGTGCATTTATTTAAAAGTGGCTTGTGCTTTTACACTAAGTATTATGATAAAGGACATGTTCAAAATGTAAATTATGTTATTTCTTTCTCTCTCTTTTTTTTTTTAAGTAATATGGCATTATTTTAATTTAATTTTCAAGTTAATTAAGTAGAAAACTTAGATCATGAGTTGGACATAATGACAATAAATTTTTCCTATTAATAGATTTAACAATAAAAAAGATGGTTTTGTTTTTTTTTTTTCAAATACATCTATAAGAGCATTTATACTATGTTTTTTATATAGATATGAAGGAAATGAAAACAAAAAAATTCCCATCATTGAATGTACTATACCCAATTCAATTTAGAAAATTTATTTTTGAATATTTGTGGTTTAGTTTACAAATCTTAAAGAAATAAATAAAAGATGGCTAAACATTCAGGGCAAGAAAAATCAATCCATTCAATTACCCATGGAAATGATAATTGACCATGTTTAATGGGTTTTGAAGTCTTAGTCTAATATTTTAACTACCAATAATAATAAATAAATTTATAATATTGACTAAGAGCTTATTTGGAAAGTATGGCTAAAAATGATTTTAAATTCTTGAAGAGTATGTCTTACTAAAAATTAATAATTTGCAAAAAAATATTAAAGTTAGAAAATGATTCATAATGCTTCTTAAATAAACACTTGATAAACATTTCTTTTAAAATATATTTTTTTAAAACATGAAAAATATTAGAATTTCCAATAAATGTTCATGTTAAAAAAGTACATTTTGCAATAATTTTTATTAAAAACACTTTCAAATATACCTATATCCCTTTTTGTTTGGAGTATAACCTATGAAAGCACATTTTTCAACTCTAGGATCAAGTTAGATCAAAATTTGTTAGGTATGTGAACAAATAATATGCAATCGAAAGCTTGTAAAAAGAGATTTTTGGGGTACTCCAAAGGAGTGATATATTTTAAAACTTGGGTGGGCATCCTATTAATTAAATAAGATATTCTTCAAACAACTTCTCCCGATAAATAATTTGGAACATGCATAAAAAAACATTATGGCATAGATCACTTCAAGTAAATGTTTTTTTTTTTTTTTTTCTCTCTAACACAACTCCATTTTGTTAAAGAATATCATGACATGTAGATTGATGTTGGATACCTTTTTCTTTTAAAAAAATTTTCAAGCATTTATTAAAATATTTCATTCTATTATTAAAGCCAAATAGACGGATTTTTATTTGAAATTGATTTTCACCTTATTGTAAAAATCTTTGAACAACTTTTCCGCTTCAAATATTTCATTGGTGTGATCATTCATAAAAGTCACAAACCCATTTTTTCATAGATAAAATGGTAACCTTTAAAGGACTCCAAACATCACTATGAATTAAATCAAATGGTTTTGAAGCATGATAGTGTTTGGAGATATAAGTATCATGATGGATTTTGATAAATGACAACTCTCTGCATTCTAATATAATAATATAAATTTATTTTTCCATTGTTTTCATTTTTTTTCACCACACAAGACTAGAAACCAAGGGAGAATAAGTCGGTGTCACAAGCGATGTGGCCGTTACAAGAGAAGAAATCGTTCCCCGCGAAAAGAGCAAGGCGGTTGGTTTGAGTCGTTACAGCGCGGGAACATAACTGGTAGGCTGTTTTACACACTTCAGGTAGGGTGCGTCGCAGGAGATAACTAGGGAGGCGAAAGCTCATTTTTTCGCCATTTTCACAAATGTTTTTCGCTGCAATTGGTTTTGTACCTACCTCCGGGAAGTAAAACGCGTCGTTTTGGGCTTGGGCTTTTAAAGTAAAGGGCTAAAACCACTGTTAGAAACTGGACCTGGCCCAGTTTGAGTAAGCAGAGGCATCTTACTCTTTTCTTTTGCTACATAAATAATTACTTCCATGCTAATCCATTTTAAAATTGCTTTGATTCAAAACAAAAATAATTTTAATATTTAAAAAATATTTTAATTAAATAAAAATATTTTCATGGACAAAGTATTGGTCTCTTTATTCATTTATTTTTTCAATATCTTAAATACCTAAATATTTTAAAATATTATTTTTTACCTTTAATTTTTACATTTGAAATATATACTCCCCAAAACAATAATACTTTATTTTTTTGGTAATAAAATTGGATTCCTGTTTTTTATTTTGCAAAGTTATTTTCCTTTATTGTTTTTTCCTTTTTTAAAGTTTATGATTTTTGTTATAAAAATTATTACTAATAAAAATTCATTGAGATGATGTATTAACATAGATGCTAGTAGGATAAAATAATGTTTTTAACACTATTAGATATTATTGCAAAATGTGAACACAACATTTATATATTGGACTTAAAACATAAATACGCTAAAAGTATAATGCATTAGGACAAGCCTTAATTTTACTTTTTAACAATTATAAAAACAAATATTTTTATTGTACTATTTTCTTAATAGTTATATTACAAAATTAAACATTTTAAAATTTATGAAATCTATATAATAAAAATTATAATAGCTTTATATTTTTAATTATCAAAATGAAACAATAATTGGTAAATTTAATATATTATATATTATATTATTATTTTGGATAAGTTCTTGATAATATTTTTAAAATAATAATTAATAAAATTATAATTTATAATTAATTTTTATATTTTATATATGGATTAGTATTAATATTATTCTTATTTGATAGGTTAATAATAAATAGGAAAGAAAAAAAAAGAAAATAGAGAAAAGACAAGGTAGGGATATGCTTGATTTTAAAGTGGAAAGTACGAGGATATACTTAACTTTTTGTATTTTGTGTCACGTGGAAGACTTATTAAAGTTGGTGACCCATTTGGGACATTATCATCCATAACTTATCCTATATGGAAATTTTCCTTAAAATGTTTTACTAGGACAGAAAATCCCTCCTCAAAGCACATGAGGATATTTATGAACTATTTGAATGGAAATTGGAGGTAAAATCAACTATAAGAGTGACTTAGTTTAGTGGAATATATAGTTAAAAGATAAATCTCACTCAACTATCTCTTTGCCTATAAGACAAAACTCATTGCCTTGTATAGTGGGATAAAAAAGCAAATAAATGGGTTCTTTTTAGTCAAAAATGTGTTCCATGATCATATCACAAATTTAAGTTAAATAAAAACTAAAAATTTCTAAATAAACTTTTTATTAAAATGATTTCTCAATGGTGAAGTAAATTAATCTTACATATTTTTGTACCCAAGTTTTTTTATTTTTTTTTTATTTTTATTAAAATAGGTGGAGGTGTTTAACAATTCTCCTTATCAAATCCTAGTCCTAAACCTAATTCAAATCATAATTATTTCTCGTTTCTTTTCTTTCCTTTCCTTCAATTCTATTATATTTAAGTACTTAAATTAAATCATTAACTCAATTTATCAAATTCATCATAAGGATCATGTAAAAATCTTTTAAACCACTTAGTGGATCCACTCGTCCATTATTCATGATTGATTGATCAATGTAAAGATTACAATACCATTTATATGTAATTTAGAGACTCTCCCCCTAGATTTATACATATGAATTGCTATTAGAAAAAGAAAAAAAAAATTCAGCTCAGAAACTGGGACAAGGGATAATAGAAACTCATCAATGCTTATAGCTAGTGCATAATTAGAATGAAGAGGACACTATTAAATAGAGCAGGTTGTCCTTTTTGTTCAATTAATCGATTATTCTAGTTGGGAAATATACCAAACATGGGTTCTTGAATTAAATTATTGTACAAAATGTCTCAAAAGAAAATGTTACTTGACTTGTTTTATATACATTTGTTTGCAATTGATTAATTTGTACTAATAATTAAGTGTTATTTCTATAGAGCTCTTGTTTATTTTTAAAAAAATAAAAAATAGTAGCAATTTCTATATAAAATAAGAGAAATATTAATATAGTGTTTTTTTTAAAATTGATTAAATAAATTAAAATATTAAAAAATTATTATATCAAATTTTAAAATTTTTGAAAAAGATTTTTTAAGAATATATAGTAAGTTTATACCTTTTATATAAAAATTTCTATTTTTTACCAAAAAAAAAGTTATATTTAAAAAAAATAGGAAATGTATAGAAATGAAACATAAATGCTTAAATAAGATTTATCGAATAATGACATTTTACTTAAACCAATAAAAAAACAATTCAAATATTAGTTGTCTAATGAAACAATTGTTTTGATCAAACCCTTCACAACCCAATTAGTATATGAAATGGAATGGGCACATATAACAAGAATCTTCTCAAGAAATTCAATCTTTGTTAGATTTAGAAACAATATCGCAAATCCACTAAAATGTTCCATCATGTATCATAGAACAAATTTTAAAAATAAATATATTAATAATCCATGAAAAATCCACATACATGCTCATATGCACCTCGAAAATCGATAAATTTAATTCCCAAAATAGAGAAAATTAGGATTATGTGTAAAAGATAAAAAAAAATATTTTTAAAAATATGACTAACTTTTCATATTTTTAATCAAAAAGGATAAAAACATATTTTATTTCATATGAAGAAACTCTTCACTCAAAATTACACTTACCATTTTCACTAGACAATAAGAAAAAGTTTTATTTTAAAACTTTTAAATGTCACATTGTAAAATAATTACCGATTAAATTAAGGATATTGTCTACAAATTAAGTTCTTAGTATGAAACCTTAAAATTGTTTTTTTTTTTCTGATATAAATTTGTGTTGTCATATAAGTTGGTTTTTATTTTATTTTATTTTATGAATACTAATAAAATTGTTGGTCGAAATGCCTGACCTTTGTTGAAAAACATGAAGATCCTCACATTCTCAAGCAGGAAGAACCTTGGCCGAAAGTAATCAACAGAGGATAAGAACGCCAGGATTATTTCACACTGAACACTTTACCCCAGCTACTCCCTGTGAAGATGGCAGCCTTGTTTTAGCTCTTAGAATAGAGTAAAAAAAACAGAGCAGAAGCTGATCAAACCTGGCATGGAGGCCCCCCCATTAATAAAATCAACTTGTCCAAGCATCCGGTGATGCAGATTATTTGGCAGCCTCAGAAGTAGCGACATCGGCATTGGCATTCCCGCACTCCTCCACGACAGCTCTGCATCACAACCAATTTACGGGTCTATTACAAATGAGAGAGAAAAAAAAAGAGATTTTCATGTTCAGTAGCCCACTTGGTTACTCATACACCTGCAAAGTTGGAAGCAACAGGAGGTAAAATCATCACATTCTTTAACATAAATGTCATCAAATAAGACTCTTTGGCCGATACATATATAGATACAAATGGACTACCTGCTTGAAGGGCCCTCCAAAGAAAAATATGTTCCAAAGGTTGCAAGGACATCACATGATGGCAGATCATGCTTCTGAATAACCTGCACATTCCACCCTTCTAATATCTTAGAAAAATAATATAATTGTAGCATTATATTATAATAGAAGTTAAAAAAACAAGAGAAATTATCCACGATTGCTTGCATCTACCTCATGGATGTCATAACAGTATGCCTTCTTGCTTTTACAGTAATAATTTATCGATAAAAAATTTAGATGGAGAAGATGACCCTCAGCTAATTTCACCCCATGACATGACCAAGCAACTCACCCACAGTAATCACAGAAAACGGTTTTAACAATGGTGGCCACTGTTCTGAGAGTGCTCGAGCAACTTGTTGCATGGTTGGCCGAGATTGAGGATTGACACACAAACATGCAAATGCCAACTTCACTGCAAGCACTACTTCTTCTGCCACTTGGTGATGATGTACATGAGGAGGACGCTGATAATGACAGGGATGAGATGAGTTCTCCAGGATGCCTTCCCATAATTACTTCCAATATCACAACACCGAAGCTATAAACGTCAGTTTTACTATCCACCTTCATCGTGTAAGCAAGTTCTGCAAAGAAGATTAGATCATGCTCTGCTCTGCTAAGCAATTATAAAAGTTGCATATGATGTATAGAGGTCGTTTAGAGATAAGCAAGGCACTAAGAAAAATGTACCTGGAGCGGTATAACCAAAAGTTCCTGCAAATGAAGTCCAATTAGATGAGTCTGACTTTAAAAGCCTAGCCTTGCTGAAGTCAGATACAGGAGCTTCATATTCTAAATCTACAAAACATTGTTGCTCGATATTCATCTGCTCTTTGGATCATGTTCTCCTTGAGTTACTTGTTTCTTCTTAACAAAAAAATATGGTTTGTCACCCATTTCAGAAGGGAATAAATAAGAAAAACTAATAGCTCACGCTAATAAGCATCCAAAAAAAGAAGTGATTTCAACAGTTTGGGAATTATTACTCTCTCAAAAGCCTATGAAAAAAATGTAAAGATACATGTTAGGGTCCTAAAAAAGGTGCAGACACATGAACGAAAAACCTAATTTCATCCAAAAAAAAGGAGTCGCATCTGCCTTCTTGGATCTCCCCAGCTCCAAGCACAAGTCCAAAACGGTGACTGTCACAAGAATGAAGGTTACAAGAAATCCATAGCCTGTCTTCCACCCCAAGCCTGCTTCTGCCATGCAAAGTCCAATCACAATATTCAGAGCTTCCAAGAAGAGAGCAAGTCTCCCTACCAAATGATGTTACCAGTTCCAGTAATTGCGCTGTTCGGCTGTCTTGTCCGACCTTAGAATCAATGCCATTACCTGAGAAGAAGAAAACTTAGTTTTCAGCATGCTTGAAGAAATATATTTAGTTAATGTCGAGTGAAGGCCCAGGCAGAGTGAAAACAAACCTGAAGAATGCTAAGGAAAAACACCAAGGATCCGATGGGTCTGTGAATCTTGGATTTGGAAATGCGATGAGACTCCAGTCCATTGTAGAGTGTCCTTCCTGCAACGACAGTAGCAAGACCCGGAAGAAAACCCACAATCTGGATCGAGATATGAAGATAAAACCATTGAGGATCATGATGCTTGAAGTATCTTGGGATGATTGCCCCAAATGGAAGGAGCATGCCCCATGCAATTAGGCCAATGGCTCCATGACGCATTGTCAAACCTCTAGTGTTATCGACACCAGAGGTATAACCTGTGAGACACAGAACAGAAAGTTTGCATATCAGGCTTAAAAGATTTTTATTTGAAGCTCCCACTTTATTTTCCTACATATAACTATATAAGCCCCCACGTCTAGAATGTAAAATCCTCTGTTCTCTGTTCAAATTTCCGCTTTGCAAATCTTGTATTCAATTCAATCCTCGTCTTTTTATGGCCTCGTAAATTCTAAACCTTGTCTGGGTTTTCCAGTTTTGTGAAAAATTACATCGGGGAGCCAGCAGGATGGGATTAGACTCGATGTTAGAGACAAAACTTTGGAAAAATCTGCAAAACCCTCAA
Source organism: Vitis riparia (assembly GCF_004353265.1). NCBI lineage: Eukaryota > Viridiplantae > Streptophyta > Magnoliopsida > Vitales > Vitaceae > Vitis > Vitis riparia. The sequence continues at coordinate 4,544,844 of NC_048442.1, read as the reverse complement.
CAGTTGTGGCCATATCTCAAGACCAAGATGAGAATTTACAATATAATCGTGATGAATACTTCATAGACTGCTCTACAAAACTAGAGTTCGTCGGAATGCCTATCCTTTCTTGAAAAGACATGAAGGTCCTCACATTCTCGAGCAGGAAGACCCTTGGCCGAAAGTAATCAGCAAAGGATAAAAACACCAGGATCATTTCACACTGAACACTTAGTACTCCAGCTACTCTGGTTAAACGGATTCATCCCAGAGAAACCCTGTGAAGATAGCAGCCTTGTTTTAGCTCTTAGAATAGAGCAAAAAACAGAGCATAAGCTGATCAAACCTGGCATGGAGTCCCCCCAATTTATAAAATCAACTTGTCCAAGCATCCAGTGACGTGGATTATTTGGCAGCCTCAGAAGTAGAGACACAGTCATCGGCATCCCCGCACTTCTCCACGACAACCCTGCATCACAACCAATTTATGGGTCAATTACAATTTGAGAGAGAGAAAAAGAGATTTTCATCTTAATGAAATCATTCACCTCAGGCATTGCAATAGTTAATAAACATCAGTGATTCTGGATGATAACAAATATCATGGAGAAGTGGGGACCCTCAACTAGTTTCGCCTCTAAGACCATGGCCAAGCAATTCACCCAAGACAATCATGGAAAACGGTCTTGACAATGGTGGCCATTGTGTCGAAAGTGTTTGAGCAATTTGTTGCATAGTTGGCCGAGATTGGGGTTTAACATGCAAACATGCAAACGTTAACTTCACTGCAAGTGCTACTTCCTCAGCCACTTGATTCACAGGAGGTGATGGGCGTTGGTCCATCACATCATTCAGCAGTATGTAGTCTACGGTTGATATTGATGAGGATGAGGAAGCTGATGATGACAAGCATGAGATGAGTTCACCAGGATGTCTTCCCATAATTACTTCCAAGGTTACCACTCCTAAGCTATAGACATCAGTTTTATTATCCACCTTCATCGTGTAAGCAAGTTCTGTAAAGAAGATTTGATCATGCTTTGTTCCGCTAAGCAATTATAACAGTTTTATATATGATGTATAGAGGAAGTTTACAGGTAAGCAAAGGCACTAAGCAAATTGTACCTGGAGCAGTATAACCAAAAGTTCCTGCAAATGAATTCCAATTAGATGAGTCCAACTTCAAAAGCCTAGCAGTGCCCAAGTCAGATACATGAGCTTCATATTCTGAATCTAACAAAACATTGTTGCTCGATATGTCTCAATGAATTATAGGAGGTGAGCAATCATGGTGCATATAGGATAAAGCTTTAGCCACACCTTTAACAACATTCAGCCTCACAATCCAATCTAATTTTTCTGCTTCTTGGTCGTTGCTTAGAATGTTTCTCAAGCTCCCTTTTTCCATAAACTCATAAACCAAAAATGAGTTCTCTGCAAATGAACTGAAGCCATAAAGCTTGATGATATTGCGATGCCTTATTTGTGTTAAAGCATGAATCTCGCTTTTGAAAGCTTTCAAATGAGCCATATCTCCATCTTCTGATGAGTGAAGTTTTTTCACAGCAACAACAACCCGACCTGTTGGCAACTCAGCCTTGTAAACAGTACCATATCCTCCAGTGCCAATACACTGTCTCGAACTGAAATTGTCAGTCCCCTGTATGATGTGCTCATACAACAATTACCCATCATGGCCCCATATTGCACATAGATCTTCAACATTTGCTTCTGGAAACTTGGTTTTTCTCTTCCTCAATTTTTGGAAAAGAAAATAAATGCCAATAATAAAAGCAAATAAGAACAATAGAGTGCTCACAAGGAGGAGTATTATGATCAAAACAGAAAACTTGTTGGCCTTCTTTCGACTAGCAATGCATAGCTTGAGATGAGTGACATTATTACCACACAGATTCTTATTATTTTTGAATGTCTCAAATGGAGCGAAGGCTTTGATGTTGGGGAGAGGACCTTTCAACTGATTGTAGGATATATCAACAACTGTCAGGCTTATCAGATGGTCAAACGTGTGTGGGATGGTGCCAGAGAGCCTGTTATGGAAGAGATTCAACGTTTTCAGGTACTGTAATTCTCCAAGCAGCGGTGGTATCTCTCCAGTCAACATATATATTTTGACTAAGATCAAGACTCTCAAGATGATGCATCTTTCCAATTTCGTCGGGAATGCTATTCACAAATCTATTCTTGCTCAAGTTCAAGGACAATAATTTCTAGAAGTTTCCCAATTGTTTGGGAATTGGACCGCTTAAGTTGTTTGACGCCAAGTCAAGGATTTCAAGATTGGATAAGTTTCCCAATTCTGGAGGAATACTTCCTGAAAGTTTGTTGTTGCCTAGCAATAATTTGAACAATAAGGGAAACATACCCAATTCTTTTGGGATCTTCCCAATTAGACGATTTGAGGAGAGATCAAGTTGTTGTAGTTGAATTGTTTTCCCAAGTTGAGGCGGTATAGTACTAGAAATTTTGTTGTTGGAGAAGTGCAGGTTTGTGAGCATGTGGTATTGCCCCCATTTCTCAGAAAGCTCACCATAAAAATTATTACTGCTCAAATCAATATAATTTAAATTAGGGTATACACCAAAACTTTCAACTATGTCTCTTGTAAGTTGGTTTCTTTCAATCCTAACTCTGAACAGGCTAGTACAATTTTTCAAGCTCTTTGGAATAGGACCAGTGAAATGGTTTCCATGGGTGGAAAAGTATTGAAGAACACCACCATGACATATCTCGTTTGGTAGTTGGTCAATGAAGTTATTGTCACCTAATTGCAAATATGTCAAATGAGTGATATTATTTATTTCTTGAGGAATGACACCACTCAAATTTTTGTGAAAAAGGGTCAAATCGATTAAGCTAGACAAGTTTCCTATGGAAGTTGGTATTGAACCACTGAGATTGTTAAATGACAAGTCAAGAATATCAAGCAATCTCAACAATCCAATTTCTTGAGGGATAGAACCAGAAAGGTCATTTTCAAAAAGATACAAAATGGTTAAGTTCCTCAAGTTTCCTATGGAAGGAGGGATTGGACCAGTGAGATTGTTAGTTGACAATTTAAGATCATTAAAAGATCTTAACAATCCAATTTCTTGAGGGATGGAATTAGAAATCTCGTTCTCGAAAAGATACGAAGTGGTTAAGTTTCTCAAGTTTCCTATGGATGAAGGGATTGAACTAGTGAGACTATTATTTCCTAACTCAAGATCATTAAGTGATGTCAACAATCCAATTTCTTAAGGAATAGAACCGGATAGTTTGCTTGTATGAAGGTACAAAGTGGTTAAGTTCCTCAAGTCACCTATGGAAGGAGGGATTGGACCGATGAGATTGTTAGTTGACAATTCAAGACTATTAAGAGATCTTAATAAACTAATTTCTTGTGGGATGGAACCAGAAAGCTTGTTCTTAAAAAGATACAAAGTGATTAAGTTTCTCAAGTTTCCTATGGATGGAGGGATCGGACCAGTGAGACTATTATTTCCCAACTCAAGATCATTAAGTGATGTCAACAATTCAATTTCTTGAGGAATAGAACCAGATAGTTTGTTTGTATGAAGGTACAAAGTGGTGAAGTTCCTCAAGTTACAAGAGGGATTGGACCAGTGAGATTGTTAGTTGACAATTGAATATCATTAAGAGATCTTAAAAATCCAATTTCTTGAGGGATGAAACCAGAAAGATTATTCTTAAAAAGATGTAAAGTGGTTAAGTTCCTCAAGTTTCCTATGGAAGAAGGAATTGGGCCTTTGAAATTATTAAAAGCCAATGTTAGAAAGCTAAGAGATGTTAGAAATCCAAGTTGGTGAGGCATTATACTAGTGAAATGATTGAAACTAAAGTCAAGAACTGTGATCAATTTGGAAAGATTACCAATGTTGATTGGAATGGTTCCATAAAGGGAGTTGTTAAAAAGATTAAGAGTGAGGAGGTTGGGGAGTGATGAGAAATTAAGATCGTGGAGTGTACCTCTTAAACCACAACTGTAAAGGTCTAAATTGGAGACACTTCTCGACTTGTGATAAGTTACTTTGAACCAATGATGACAAGAATTGCGTCCAGACCAAGAAGAAAGGAAAGATTGGGTTTGATTATCAAGGTTAGCCTTCCATGTTAGAAGAGCGAGTGCTTCTTAATCAAGTTCAACTTTCAAAAGAGAAGTGGTAGGTGTAGAGGCAGATGTAAAAGTGGCATGGAATTATGATATTGAGTACAAAAGGAAATGTAGAAATATGAAGAAGCAAGGAGTGATGATGAGTTGGGGAGTAAGGAGTAGGATGAAAAATATTCAAGGGCCATTGTTGAATTGGTAGAAATGAAGTTATTAAGAGGTTTACTTGGAGGGATGGATGAAGGTGAAACACTTATTTATAGACTTAAATGTGATACATCCAACATTTCCATTAGTTGGCGTTGACATCTAATCACCTCCTTAGTCTATGATTAATGGAATTGAAAAGGATTATATGCATGAACTCAATTCCACACTTATTTTATTTTATTTTATTTTTATCAAAATGCTCTTAATTTTTAATTAAAATTTACATATGCAATTACATATGAAATAATGAAAAATATTCCTTTATCTCTCCAAGCACTTTTAAATATAACTTGTTTAAAATTAATACAAACAAAGAAATTTAATTACTAATTTTTAGTCTTACCTTGTAAAAGGAAGTAGACTTAACACTTAAAGAGAACATTTAGAGACCACTTTTCAACAAATATGTTAATCAAAGTTATACATCTAGTTCTATTACATTTAAGTTGATGTGAGCGGCATTTAACTACCAATGAAAAATAAATAAACACATGTTATTGACTAAGAACTCATCTGGAAAGTAGGATAAAAAATGGTTATAAATGCCTTAAAAAGTGTGTTTTACTAAAAAAAAATATCATTTGAAAAAAAATTATAATCGTTTTAAAGTTAGAAAACATGAATAAACACTTATAAATACTTCTTCTAAAAGTCATTAAAAGAAAAACATGAAAAATGTTAAAATTTCAAATAAATGTTTATGTTTGAAAAACATATTTTTCTAGCATTTTTATTAAAAAAAATACTTTCAAACATACCCTTACTTGATCTACTCTAGTTCCTAAAATAATTACAAATTCTATTTAATTTTTATTTTTAAAATTTTTTACTTAGGGGTGGAAAATTCCTCCACAAATCATACATGGATATGAATTATTTGGATGAAAATTGGAGCTAACGTCCATATCATAAGAATGACCTATTTTAGTGGAATATACTTTACCTATAAGACAATGCTCATTACCTTGCATAATGGGATGCAAAAATACATATGAGTGGACACTTTTGACTTAAAAACGTGTTTCACGATCACATTAAGACAAAACTCACTGCCTTATATAATGGGATGCAAAAATATATGAGTGGACACTTTTGACTTAAAACATGTTTCACAATCACATTAAGACAAGCATAGCCTTGTATAATGGGATGCAAAAATACATATGAGTGGACACCTTTTGACTTAAAACATGTTTCACAATCACATTAAGACAAAACTCACTACATTGTATAATGGGATGCTAAAATACCTATGAGTGGGCACTTTTTACTTAAAAATGTGTTTCATGATCACATGTGTTATAAATTTAAGTTGAAAGAAAAGTACCACTTAAACCTCCAAAGAACACCCTTTGGAGATGAATATAAAAATTGAAAATAAAGATAAACTCCCTCATATTATAATAAAAATTTAATTTTCAATTGTTATAAATTGTGATTATGTTACAAATTAAGTTAAATAAGAAGTAAAATGTATTTTGTAAAAATAATATTTTAAATTTGAAGTAAATTTTAAATGTGCTAAAAATTTTAGGTCCTCTTTGGGCATGTTTTCTAATACTTGTTGAAAAGTTTTTTTTTTTACGTTAAAGAATGAAAGATAGTTATTTAGCATTTTATTAAAATAAGGGTGTTTGACAAGTTGTTTTTGAAAAAAAAAATTAAATAAAAAATAAAAAACTTTTTTGAATAAGTTGTTTATAAAAATAATATTTCTATTTTGATTTAAAAAAAACATAATAAATTTAATTTATGTAATATTAATTAAATTTCATTCAAGTCTTATTGAAAATGAAAATAGTTTTTAGTTACAAATAAATTAAAAAATAAATAGTTTTTTTTTTGTAAAATATGAACAATAATATTATAATAAAATCATAATTTTTTTTTTATAAAAAAATACTATTTTATTACATTTTTCATGCTAAAGCTCATCTCAAATTTTAGGTGGATGCAGGCTTAAGTGCTACTTATCTCATTAACAAATTACCTCTCTTTTATTGGTAAGAATTCTCTATACTTTAAATTGTTTTTGTTTACACATCTTTGGTTCCCTGCGCTTTCATTATTTAAAAATCTTAGCATGCACAAATTTTAAAAAAAATATGAAAAAAGCTATACCCTACGCTTTCTTAGGATATAGTCATTTACATAAAGGCTATGGATGTCTTCATCTCATATCAAATGAAGTCTACATTTCTCAACATGTAGTTTTTAATGAGACATGTTTTCTTTTTATCAAAAATGAATCTACCTCCCTCTCTCTCTCTCATAATCTCTCAATTACAAGTTTTTCTAATATTGATGAATGGTATTCAAGAACATCAAGTAGATAATTACAGTCTTTTCAACTTGGAGATCCTTCACGACATAACTCACCAAGACCAACCATTCCTTCTACAAAATCTTGTCAAATTGACCTTGAGGATATTCCTCAAGATCCTATTCCTCTTCATCTCAAACATCCTCTCCCTTTATCTCCTCCTCCTTTACATGAGCCCACTCTCTCTTGAACACCACTCCCCTCTACCTCAATCTCCCACCCTCACATCTCATGGCCTTGGTGCTATAGTCACTAAATACATCTTGTATTCAATTCAATTCTCATATTTTTCTGGCCTCCTAAATTCTAAACCCTATCTAGGTTTTTTGATTTTGTGAAAAATTACATCATAGGGACCTAATAGGGTGGGATTATATTCAATGTTAGAAACAAAATTTTGAACAAATATGCAAAAACGCTCAACAATTGTGGTCATAGCTCATGACCAAGATGAGAATTTACAATGTGATAATGCTGATGAATGCTTCATAGACTGCACTAACTAGAGTGTGAAAATTTTCTATTTTCCAACATTTTCATATCAAGCTATTATCATCTAAATGGATTAAAATCAATTTTTTAAAAAGTTTGTATAAAAATAAGAGGACTTTTCATAAATAAAATAATAAAAAATTCAAGGTGTTTTTTTAGAGTAAAACATTTGTCTCCTAATAGAATTTTATTACTCCAAACATTTAGGAGCTATTCTTAAAAATTGATTTGTAAAAACTATTTTTCAAAACATTATCAAGCAGACCCACAATCTGTTGAAGTAACAAATGGAAAACTTACCATTTGACCTTGTTCCAATTACAATTTAAAAAAAGAAAACAAACAAACACATAAATCCTTAGACTGGACTGAGCAAAAAGCAATGTAGTTTTGTTGTTCATGGGTGGTCAAATTTATCAGTAACCCAAGAGTTCCATGCTCACAAAAGCTCCATTTTAATCAAAGGTTGCTGAGAAAATTACTAACAGGCTCAAGTCTCATCTTAAATAGAAGGAGACCACTCATCACCAGATCTAGAATTAGCATCAAATAATAACACTACCCAGAAAAAAAGAAACATTGGTTACATGCTTCACTAATGAAACATTCAAGTTATTCATTGATAACCATAACTTCTGGGGATATATCGCTGTTAAACAAGATAATGCATTTGTGAAGCTCAGGCGAATCACAGAAATCATAGAGGAAATCTCTTAAGCATTACCACATAAAAGGTACATGAAAGAAAAAGTTGCTGAATGTGATCTAGCTTGGAACTGAGGTGGATCAGTGTTGAATATTTTCCTAGAACTTTAACATCAAAATTCAGAATTAATTAGCAAGAAGCTGAAAATGCACAGAAAACCTGAGGGAAGGAGCTAAGACACAGATAGAGGGATTGGCTTCACCAGTTTCCCATTCTCTCCAAACAGATGGTAAGACCAATAATCATTTAAATCTTAATAGACTAATTCCTACTTTGTGAGTTTTATTAGCCAAAATCTCCTTATTTCCAGAACTGAAGACAAAACCCATCTGTTCTCATAGAAGGTGAAGTACAGAAAGTCCAAAGATGCTATAGAGTCCTAAAACAGTAGTATTTTTGCTCTGGCAGAATCTCCTATTCGGGTATGAACGTCTAGGATAGAAGAATAAAAACTTAAGGACGGCTTCATTCAACAGGACTCAATAGTACTAACAATCCTTCTCCCTTTGGGTACAAACATTCTGTTGGTTTGATTACAGTTTCAGGAAGATCAAATGAGATGGTACAATTAAGCTACATATCTAAAAGTCAATTGTTGTAAATGGCCAATCTATCTGCAATTGATCAGGACTAAATGCAATCAATATTTTGGCATATATATGAGATACACACACCATATTGCAACTAAATTCAGAAGAATATTTGATAAAATACTCTGGTGGAACACAAAACATGAATATTAGACATATAATCATTTAAATCTTAATAGACTAATTCTTTCTTTGTCAGTTTTATTTGCCAATATCTCCTTATGCCCAGAACTGAAGGCAAAACCCATCTGTTCTCATAGAAGGTGAAGTACAGAAAGTCCATAGATGTTATAGAGTCCTAAAACAGCAGTATCTATGCTCCGGCAGAATCTCCGATTCGGGTATGAATGTCTAGGATAGAAGAATAAAACTTAAGGATGGCTTCATTCAACAGGACTCAATATTACTAACAAACCTTCTTCGTTAGGATATATTAGACAACTGATAAGGAACTATAGAATCCAATTTCTCTTTTTAACTAAGAACAGTTTCCAGATGAGATCTTATATGAGTTTTGAGAAAACAAGTTCACAAAAAATTATAAATAAGAGGACATATCCTGACAATGTCAAAGGCATAAAAGACAGCAGCAAATAGCATTCACATAGTTTATGAGAGACAAAAATATTCCACATGAAAGAGAAAAACAAGTAGCATTGTAGGAGAGCAGTCCACAGCATAAAAAAAAAAGTAGGAAAATACTATATATAAAAACTAAGATTAGAATTTATTAATAATTTTTTATTAATTTATACAATTTACAATACATTGTAAAGAGAATAAAATGATAATACCTTTCTAATGTCTCTTTAATGTTTTTTGTTTTTTGACTTTTTCAACAACCACACCAATACCACTACCATCAATATCATTATAGATCAACTCATCTTCTATGAAATGTGCGACACTACTAGATCCTAAATTTGGAATAGTAACATCTGTTGGCTATTCTAACAATTATGCAAGTCCCAAACTGTATATGTTGACGGCAACCCCTATTTCATCAAATCATGTTTAACATCATTATAGGTTGATGGAAGGTGTTGATTTCCACATTTGTTATAAGGACATAAAACAGTTTTTCTTTCTAGAAAATTATTTCATACAAAATTCAAGAAAGATGCAATGCCCCCCAAAAAGGATGGGTTTGGACATCGAAGATTGATCAAATCCTTGTTCATAAATTGATTAAAAAAAATAAAATAATAGAAGTATCCAATTTTAATTGTTCAACAACAAATTCCACAATAGGTGTTTCGGAAGAAGACTAAAAATAAGAAGAAATAAACTAAGATTTCTTAAAACTTAATTTCTAGGAATTTGATAGAAATTAATAAAGATGTAATATTGAACATATTCACATCCTATGTTCTTTAGGTTCCTAAACTGTGAAAACCCAATCCCTAAGTCAACCAACTGATGGTTCTACAAGTAGAGGAATTCAATCCCAAATAAAATAACAATAATAATAATAAGCTAAAGTCAAATATATTAATTCTTTTGTTGTCCTTCATTTTCCCATAAACCAAACATAATTTCACAATTCCACTAAAAAAACAAAACTTAACTAATGTAAACAATTGTGATAATCTCATTTGAGTAGAAACCTTTAATCAACTGATTCCCAAGTAATAAAAATAAATAAATAAATAAATAAAACTAAGATCATTGTATTTCTTTCTCTATTTTCTTTTCCTAGACCTCCTCACTAGAAAACATATTTTTTTCTTTATTTTATTTTATTTTATTTAAAGAGTCTTAATTGAGTCTAAGTTGCTGATAAGAATTTTAACCCAAAATCCTTAAATAAATCATTACTACATAGGCAAGAACAAACATGCATTCTAACCAACCAATGTTTTGAGCAACACTTAATAAGAAAAACAATTAATTCTAATATTAATTGTCCATTGCAACAACTATTTTGAGCAAACCCTTCAAGCCAAGTAGTATACAAATAGAATGAGCACATATAACAAGAATCTTCCTAACAAATCTAATCTTTCTTAGATCAAGAAAAAATATAAATAATATGATAAATCCACTAACATGTTCCATCATGTATCATAGAACAAATTAAAAACATAAATATATTAACAATCCATGAAAAATAAAATATACATGCTCATATGCCCCAAAAATGGATAAATTTCCTAAACTAGATAAAAATAAATGGGGAAAATTAGGATTATGTGGAAAAGATAAAAAAAATCTTTTCTAAAATATGAATAACTTTTCATTTTTTTAATCTAAAATGGAGAAAATACGACAACAACAATTAAGATTCTTGATTCTGTAAAATTGATTCCTGACTTCATTGGATATGAGACATAATTTAGATTCTTGATTCTACTGCTCTTTTTTCTCTAGCACTCTGTATTTTCTAAATCATCGGGGTAAGAATTGTTGAAGAAGGATTCTAAACCAACATTTAATTATTATGCTCCTTCTAATTGGTTAGGCAAATGACTTGGATTTCAGCCCAGGAATCCAGAAATATACCATATGAAAGGCCTGTTCTTTTTTGAAAGACACGATACAAGCTTTTACAATAATAATCAATTGGCAATCCTTTCCTTTTTCTCTCTTCTGAATTTGCTCTATCAGTTTTTTCAAATTAGCATTTTGTTTCCTGTGCTGAACAATACTTTGAAGCGATTGTCCAAATTAATAGAACGGAATGCCAAGTCAAAATAAAAAATAAAATCCAACACATATACATGGAGAAGAGAGAACCCTCAGCTACTTTCACCCCCATGACCCTCCGCTACTTTTGATGAATGCTTCATAGACTGCTCTACAAAATTAGAGTTTGTCGGAATGCCCCTGTTCTTTGTTGAAAGACATAAAGGTCCTCACATTCTCGAGCAGGAAGAACCTAGGCTGAAAGTAGTCAGCAAATGATAAGAAGGCCAGGATCATTTCACACTGAACTTTAGTCCAGCTACCTAGGTTAAACGGATTCATCCCAGAGAAACCCTGTGAAGATGGCAGCTTGGTTTTAGCTCTTAGAATAGAGTAAAAAAACAGAGCAGAAGCTGATCAAACCTGGCTTGGAGGCCGCCCCAACCCCCCCAGTTAATAAAATCAACTTGTCCAAGGATCCGGTGATGCAGATTATTTGGTAGCCTCAGAAGTAGAGACACAGCCATCGGCATTCCCGCACTCCTCCACGACAGCCCTGCATCACAACCAATTTACAGGTCTATTACAAATTGAGAGATAGAGAAAAAGAGATTTTCATGTTAATGAAATCATTCACCTTAGGATCGAACTGCAATAGTTAATAAACATCGATGATTCTGCATGATTGAATTTGAGTGCATCCCCAGCATGCTCTTCATATTCAATAGCCCACTTGGTTATTGATACACCTGCAAATTTGGAAGCAACATGGGGTAAAATAATCACGTTCTTTAACATAGAGACAAATGAAGTACCTGCTTGAGGGGCCCTTCAAAGAAAAATATGTTCCAAAGGTTTCAAGGACGTCACATGATGTCAGATCATGCTTCAGAAGAACCTCACATTTCCCCTCTGTCATCTCAACAGGAACAGAATGGGTCTCTTCGCGGTAGCACACCTATACATTCGACCCTTTCACATAAAATATAATTGTAGCTTTATATTATAATAAAAGTGTAAAACAAGAGAACTTATGCCTTATTTGCTGAAACTTCCTCGGGCCTGAAAAAATCTTCTTACTCTACCCAATATAAGCTTTTACAGTAATACTCAATTGATAACAAAATTTACATGGAGAAGTGAATACCCTCAGCTAGTTTCACCCCCATGACCATGACCCAGCAGCTCACCCAACATAATCATGGAAAACGATTTTGACAATGGTGGGCACTGTGTTGAGAGTGCTCGAGCAACTTGTTGCATAGTTGGCCGAAATTGGGGATTAACATGCAAGCATTCAAATGCTAACTTCGTTGCAACCACTACTTCCTCTGCCAGTTGATTCACAGGAGGTGATGGGCGCTGGTCCATCACATCATTCAGTGGTAAGTGGTGGATGGTTGATGGTGATGAGGATGATGAGGACGATGAGGACGCAGATGATAACAGGGATGAGATGAGTTCTCCAGGATGCCTTCCCATAATTACTTCCAATGTCACAACACCGAAGCTATAAACATCAGTTTTATTATCCACCTTCATCGTGTAAGCAAGTTCTGCAAAGAAGATTAGATCATGCTTTGCTCTGCTAAGCAATTATAAAAGTTACATATGATGTATAGAGGCTGTTTAGAGATAAGCAAGGCACTAAGAAAAATGTACCTGGAGCAGTATAACCAAAAGTTCCTGCAAATGAAGTCCAATTAGATGAGTCTGACTTTAAAAGCCTGGTCGTGCCAAAGTCAGATACATGAGCTTCATATTCTGAATCTAACAAAACATTGTTGCTCGATATGTCTCGATGAATTAGAGGAGGTGAGCAATCATGGTGCATATAGGATAAAGCTTTAGCCATGCCTTTAACAACGTTTAGCCTCACAATCCAATCTAATCTTTCTGCTTCTTCGTTGTTGCATAGAATGTTTTGCAAACTCCCCTTTTCCATAAACTCATAAACCAAAAACGAGTTCTCTGCAAATGAACTGAAGCCATAAAGCTTGACGATATTGCGATGCCTTATTTGTGTTAAAGCATGAATCTCGCTTTTGAAAGCTTTTAAATCAGCCATATCTCCATCTTCTGATGAGTGAAGCTTTTTAACAGCAACAATCCGACCTGTTGGCAACTCAGCCTTGTAAACAGTACCATATCCTCCAGTGCCAATACACTGTCTCGAACTGAAATTGTCAGTCCCTTGTATGATTTGCTCATACAACAATTCCCCATCATGGCCCCATATTGCAAATAGATCTTCAACATTTGCTTCTGGAAACTTGGTTTTTCTCTTCCTCAATTTTTGGAAAAGAAAATAAATGCCAATAATTAAAGCAAATAAGAACAATACAGTGCTCACAGTGAGGAGTATTATTATCAAAACAGAAAACTTGTTGGCCTTCTTTCGACTAACACTGCATGGCTTGAGATGAGTGACATTATTACCGCATAGACCTTTATTATTTTTGAATGCGGCAAATGGAGCAAAGGCTTTGATGTTGGGAAGAGGACCTTCCAATTGATTGTAGGATATATCAGCAGCTATCAGGCTTATCAGATCCTCAAACGTGTGTGGGATGGTGCCAAAGAGCTCGTTATGGGAGAGATTCAATGTTTCTAGGTACTGTAATTCACCTAGCAGCGGTGGTATCTCTCCTGTCAACTTGTTTTGACTAAGATCGAGACTTTCAAGATGATGCATCTTTCCAATTTCGTCGGGAATGATGTCCACAAATCTATTCTCGCTCAAGTTCAAGGATGATAATTTCCAGAAGTTCCCCAGTTGTTTGGGAATTGGACCGCTTAAGCTGTTTGATGCCAAGTCAAGGATTTCAAGATTGGATAAGTTTCCCAATTCCAAAGGAATATTTCCTGAAAGAATGTTGTTGCCTAGCAACAATTTGAACAATAAGGGAAACATACCCAATTCTTTTGGGATTGTCCCACTCAAACGATTGGCGGAGAGATCAAGTTGTTGCAGTTGAATTGCCTTCCCAAGTTGAGGCGGTATAACACCAGAAATATTGTTGTTGGATATGTTCAGGTGTGTCAGCATGTGGCACTGCCCCCATTTCTCAGAAAACTCACCATAAAAATTGTTGTTGCTTAGATCAATATAATTTAGGTTCGGGTAGACACCAAAACTTTCGGCTATGTTTCCCGTAAGTTGGTTTCTTTCAAGCCGAACTCTAAATAAGCTAGTGCAATTTTTCAAGCTCTTTGGAATAGGACCAGTGAATTGGTTTCCAAAGGCGGAAAAGTTTTCAAGAACACTACCATGGCATATCTCTTGTGGTAGTTGGCCAATGAAGTTATTCTCACCTAACTGCAAAGATTTCAAATGAGTGATATTATTCATTTCTGGAGGAATGGCACCACTGAGTCTATTGTAATGAAGGGACAAAAAGGTTAAGCCAGACAAGTTTCCTATGGAAGCTGGTATTGAACCGTTGAGATTGTTAAATGCCAAGTAAAGATCATCAAGCAATCTCAACCATCCAATTTCTTGAGGGATGGAACCAGAAAGCTGGTTCTTAAAAAGATACAAAGTGGTTAAATTTCTCAAGTTTCCAATGACAGAAGGGATTGAACCAGTAAGATTGTTAGTTGACAATTGAAGATCATTAAGAGATCTTAACAATCCAATTTCTTGAGGGATGGAACCAGAAAGCTCATTCTTAAAAAGAGACAAAGTGGTTAAGTTCCTCAAGTTTCCTATGGAAGAAGGGATCGAACCAATAAGATTGTTAGTTGACAATCGAAGATCATTCAGAGATCTTAGCAATCCAATTTCTTGAGGGATAGAACCAGATAGTTTGTTTCTTTGAAGGTACAAAGTGGTTAAGTTCCTCAAGTTACCTATGGAAGGAGGAATTGGACCAGTGAGATTGTTAGTTGACAAATCAAGAAAATTAAGAGATTTTAATAATCCAATTTCTTGAGGGATGGAACTAGAAAGTTTGTTCTTAAAAAGAGACAAAATGGTTAAGTTCCTTAAGTTTCCTATAGATGGAGGGATCAAACCAGTGAGATTATTAGCTGACAAATCAATAACACTAAGAGATCTCAACAATCCAATTTTTTTAGGGATGGAACTAGAAATTTTGTTAGTATGAAGGTACAATGTGGTTAAATTCCTCAAGTTCCCTATGGAAGGAGGAATTGGGCCTTCGAAATTATTAGAAGACAATGCTAGAAAGTTAAGAGATGTTAGAAATCCAAGTTGGTGAGGTATTACACCAATGAAATGATTGAAACCAAAGTCAAGAACTATGATCAGTTTGGAAAGATTACCAATGTTGATTGGAATGGTACCATAGAGGGAGTTGTTATGAAGATTAAGAATGAGGAGGTTAGGAAGTGATGAGAAATTGAGATTATGGAGTGTACCTCTCAAACCGCAACTATCAAGGTCTAAATTGGAGACACTTCCTGACTTGTGACAAGTCACTCCAAACCAATGATGACAAGAATTGCGTCCAGACCAAGAAGAAAGGAAAGATCGGGTTTGATTATCAAGACTAGCCTTCCATGTTAGAAGAGTAAGTGCTTCCTGATCTTGTTGAACATTCGAAAGAGAAGTGGCAGGTGTAGAGGCAGATGTAAAGGTGACATGGAATGATAATATTGAATACAGAGGGAAAATGAGAAATATGAAGAAAAAAGGAGTGATGATGAGTCGGGAGAGAAAGGAGTAGGATGAAGAATATTCAAGGGCCATTGTTGGATTGGTACAAAGGAAGTTATTAGGGGTCGTACTTGGAGGGAAGGATGAAGATGAAATACTTATTTATAGACTTAAATGTGATACATCCAACATTTCCATTAGTTGGTGTTGACATCCAACTACCTCCTTCATCTACAATTAATGGAATTGAAAAGGAGTACATACATGAGCTCAATTCCACACTCAATTTACTTTATTTTATCAAAATGCTCTTAATTTTTTAATTAAAATGAAATAATTAAAAATATTCCTTTTCACTCCATGCACTTTTAAATATAACCTATTTAAAATTAATAATTACAATTTTTTTTTAGAAGTAAGGACCAAATATGTTGACATCAACAACCTAGTTGATACAGGAAGTCCACTTGACTTAGTATTACTTGTACATATATCTTTATATAAACTACTTAACATATTTTTTTCAAAAATTAATAAATATAAATATCAATGGGAGGAGAATTAGACACATAGTTTATTATTAAACTATAAAAAAATCTGTCATGAATTTGTTTTTCGTAGGCTTATGTTCTGTATAAGATTTTTTTTTTTTTTTTCATTTTGCATCAAGAAATTGAAAAACAAAAATTGATTCATTTGTTACTCATCAAACAATTGAGATCATGCATGGAATTGCATGTCATCAATTCTTCTTGAAGAATTGGCTTATAAGAGATTTATTTTTTTAAATATTTAATTAGAAATATGTAATATTTTCTATATTGATTACATTTTTTTTCTTTAATTTGGTTTAGGTTTCTAAAATTATTAGTTCTCAAATATCTTATTTTAATTATATTAGATACAAATATATATAATTATTATTTTCACAATATTTTTAAATTACTCATTTCTAGAATTTTTATTATGTTAACAAATGTTAATAGTTTGAGATATTTGAAAATATGTTATTGACCATTTTTTTTTCAAATTATTCGTCTTAATTGTCAATTAAAATTACGTATTTAGATATGAATATGAAGTTTCCTTTCCAATTGCATGTTTTTAGTCAAGACTTTTGTTGTCTTTGATAGGGTGGAAAAGTCATTGCATTCATAATTCATATCAACAATTGTGTGGAAAAGTGGTTGCATTCCCAATTCTTGTCAACAATTGTGTGCAAAAGTCATTGCATTCTTAATCTTATCAACAATTGTTTTCAAGGAATCTATACCTAATATTCACATTATCAATTGTATATGTCAATGATCCTAATTGATGTGAATGGTCTAATTAGAATGAAGTTTATAACTACTTCATTTATTAAAATAAAAATAGAAGGTAGCAATTGAATACATTGTATCAAGGCTTTAGGAACCACATTATCAATGATGGGAATCTAAATCAATTGAAAATATTTCTTTCTTTTCAATTTAAATTACATATCTAGATTTGAATATAAAGTTTTCTTTGCAATTGCATGTTTTTAGTCAAGACTTTTGTCGTCCTTAATAGGGTGGAAAAGTTGTTGCATTCCTAATTCATATCAACAATTGTGTAGAAAAGTCATTGCATTCCTAATTTATCAACAATTGTGTGGAAAAATCATTGCAATTGAATTCATTGTATCAAGGCTTGAGGAACAACATGATTATTGCTAGGAATCTAAATCAATTGAAAAGATTTCTTATTTGTCAATTAAAATTACATATTTAGATATGTATATGAAGTTTCCTTTCCAATTGCATGTTTTTAGTCAAGACTTTTGTTGTCTTTGATAGGGTGAAAAAGTCATTGCATTCATAATTCATATCAACAATTGTGTGGAAAAGTGGTTGCATTCCCAATTCTTGTCAACAATTGTGTGCAAAAGTCATTGCATTCCTAACTCTTATCAACAATTGTTTTCAAGGAATCTATACCTAATATTCACATTATCAATTGTATATGTCAATGATCCTAATTGATGTGAATGGTCTAATTAGAATGAAGTATATAACTACTTCATTTATTAAAATTAAAATAGAAGGTAGCAATTGAATACATTGTATCAAGGCTTTAGGAACCACATTATCAATGATGGGAATCTAAATCAATTGAAAATATTTCTTTCTTTTCAATTTAAATTACATATTTAGATCTGAATATAAAGTTTTCTTTGCAATTGCATGTTTTTAGTCAAGACTTTTGTCGTCCTTAATAGGGTGGAAAAAGTTGTTACATTCCTAATTCATATCAACAATTGTGTGGAAAAGTCATTGCATTCCTAATTTATCAACAATTGTGTGGAAAAATCATTGCAATTGAATTCATTGTATCAAGGCTTGAGGAACAACATGATTATTGCTAGGAATCTAAATCAATTGAAAAGATTTCTTATTTGTCAATTAAAATTACATATTTAGATATGAATATGAAGTTTCCTTTCCAATTGCATGTTTTTAGTCAAGACTTTTGTTGTCTTTGATAGGGTGGAAAAGTCATTGCATTCATAATTCATATCAACAATTGTGTGGAAAAGTGGTTGCATTCCCAATTCTTGTCAACAATTGTGTGCAAAAGTCATTGCATTCCTAACTCTTATCAACAATTTTTTTCAAGGAATCTATACCTAATCTTCAAATTATCAGTGGTAGATGTCAATTGCAAATAATTTCTTTTGCATCTTGATTTGTAAGACTCAAGAAATTGAAGATTCTTGCTTCATAATGTTGAGCAAAGATGCATCTATTTAAGAGTGGTTTGTGCTTTTTATAAGACATATTATGAAAAAGGACATGCTCAAAATGAAAATTTTGTTATTTTTAAAAAAATAATATTGCATTATTTTAATTCAATTTTGTAGTTAATTAAAAGTGAAACTTAGATCATGGATTGGACATAATGATAACATTTCCTATTAATAGATTTAATAATAAAAAAAGATGAGTTTTTTTTTTTTTTCCAAATACATATAAATAAAAGAGAATTTATGTCATGCTTTTCTTATAGATATGAAGGAAATAACAAAAAGAAAAGTTTCATGACTGAATATACCACTCAATTCAATTCAGAAAACTTATTTTTGAATATTTGTGGTTTAGTTCAATTCTATGACTAAATAATTGGTTGTGTTTAATGGATTTTAAAGTCTTGGTCAAACTTCATGTAATATTTTAACTACCAATGAAAAAGAAATAAAGTGATAAATTGACAAAGAGCTCATTTGGAAAGTAGGGCCAAAAATGGCTTCAAATTCTTAAAGAGTATATATTACTAAAAATTAATCATTTGAAAAAAAAAATCTGTAATCATTTTGAAGTTACAAACCAATCAAGGGTGCTTCTTAAATAAACACTTGACAGATACTTCTTCTAAAAGATATTATTGAAAACTCATGAAAAAACATTAGAATTTCAAATAAATGTTCATGTTAGAAAAATACAATTTTCAAGCATTTTTATTAAAAACACTTTCAAATATCTTTTTACTTGATCTCCTTGAATTGTTAATACAATTGTGAACTCCATTTAATTTTTATCATTAAAAAATTGGGAAAACAGTCAGAAATGGTAGGTCATGGGTGATAATTTTTTTTAAGGTTCACCATCTTTACAAGTTCATGTTAGTCCTTTTATCTTTTCCTAATAAAAAATGTGTAATGATTTGAAAAGTTGACAATTTCATAATTCTAATTATACCCTCTTTTTATCTTTTCCTCTTATTCCCATCTAACTTTTGCTTTTTTTTTTTTTTCAATTATAATTTTTTTACTCCTTTTTATTATTAGGTATTAATATTATTATTTATATATTAGTATTTTGAATTATTCATGTTATTATTAATATCATTCTTATTAATATTATCTATTATTTTTATAATTATTATGGACTTTATTATTCATATTTTTAATATTATATTAAAAATAATATTATTATTTTTTATATTAGTACTACAAAGAAACCCTAGAAGATAATTTATATTTTTTTAATTCTTAAGGCTTGTAAGTTTCATTAAAAAATTATTATTATTGTTATTATTATTATTTGCCTTTTATGCTTTATATGCTGCATTAAGACTAATTAAATTATTATGGATGCCTCATTAATATTATTATTTATCATATTAGTTTTATATGGTTAATAAAACTAATATTATATCCAAGTTATAGATATGACAAAAATGCATTGATCTTACAACATTAATATTTTAAATATACAATATATTAAGACATAACCTGATTTCATTTTAATTCTTTTTTTTTTTTTAAACAATCAATTGTGAATACTTGCTCCATACTCTTTAAAATTCTCTTTACTATAAACTATCCTTAGATAACATTATTTTTTAAAAGTTTATGATTTTTGTTATAAAAATTATTACTAATAATAATTCATCTAGTATATAATGTTAATTCATTGAAATGATGTATTAACATAGACACTACTATGGTAGGATAAAATAATGTTTTTAACGCTATTAGATTTATTGCAAAATGTAAGCACAACATTTATATATTGAACTTAAAACATAAATACGCTAAAAGTATAATGCATTATGACAAGCCTTAATTTTACTTTTTAACAATTATAAAAACAAATATTTTATTGTACTATTTTCTTAATAGTTATATTACAAAATTAAACATTTTAAATTTATGAAATCTATATAATAAAAATTATAATAGCTTTATATTTTTAATTATCAAAATGAAACAATAAGTTGTAAATTTAATATATTATATATTATATTATTATTATTATTATTTTGGATAAGTTATTGATAATATTTTTAAAATAATAATTAATAAAATTATAATTTATAATTAATTTTTATATTATATATATGGATTAGTATTAATATTATTCTTATTTGCTAGGTTAATAATAATTAGAAAAGAAAAAAGAAAATAGAGAAAAGACAAGGTAGGGATATGCTTGATTTTAAAGTGGAAAGTACGAGGGTATACTTAACTTTTTGTATTTTGAGTCATGTGGAAGACTTATTAAAGTTGATGACCCATTTGGGACATTATTACCTATAACTCATCCTATATGGAAATTTTCCCTAAAATGTTTTACTAATGGGCAGAAAATCCCTCCTCAAAACACACGAGGATATTTATGAACTATTTGAATGGAAATTGGAGCTAAAATCAACCATAAGAGTGACTTAGTTTAGTGGGATATACAATTAGAAGATAAATCTCGCTCAACTATCTCTTTACCTATAAGACAAAACTCATTGCCTTGTATAGTGGGATGAAAAAAGCAAATAAATGGGCTCTTTTTAGTCAAAAATGTGTTCCATGATCATATCACAAATTAAAGTTAAATAACAAGTAAAAATTTCTAAATAAATTTTTTATAGCATTTTTTTATTAAAATCATTTCTCAATTGTGAAGTAAATTAATCTTACATATTTTTGTACCCAAATTTTTATTTATTTATTTTTTCTATTAAAATAGGTGGAGGTGCTTAACAATTCTCCTTATCAAATCCTAGTCCTAACCCTAATTCTAATCATAATTATTTCTCGTTTCTTTTCTTTCCTTTCCTTCCATTCTATTATATTTAAGTACTTAAATTAAATCATTAACTCAATTTATCAAATTCATCATAAGGATCATGTAAAAATCTTTCAAACCACTTAGTGGATCCACTCGTTCATTATTCATGATTGATTGATCAATATAAAGATTACAATACCGTTTATATGTAATTTAGAGACTCTCCCCCTAGATTTATACATATGAATTTCTATTAGAAAAAAAAAAAATTCAGCACAAAAACTAGGACAAGGGGTAATAGAAACTCAACAATGCTTATAGCTAGTGCATAATTAGAATGAAGAGGACACTATTAAATAGAGCAGGTTGCCCTTTTGTTCAATTAATGACTATTCTAGGTGGGAAATATACCATACGTGGGTTCTCAAATTAAATTATTGTACAAAATGTCTCAAAAGAAAATGTCACTTAACTTGTTGTATATACATTTGTTTGCAATTGATTAATTTGTACTAATAATTAAGCATATATTTGTATAGATCTCTTGTTTACTTTTTTTTTTAAAAAAAAAAAATAGTAGCAATTTCTATATAAAATAAGAGAAATATTAATGTAGTGTTTTTTTTTAATTCATTAAATAAATTAAAATATTAAAAAAATTATTATATCAAATTTTAAAATTTTTGAAAAATATTTTTTAAGAATATATAGTAAGTTTATACCTTATATATATATATATATATATATATAAATCTATTTAAAAAAATAGGAAATGTCTACAAATGAAACATAAATGCTTAAATAAGATTTATCAAATAATGACATTTAACTTGAACCAATAATTAAAAATAATAACAAAAAAACTCATAAGCAAAAGAAATCTATTTATTAAAGAGAATTAAGACACATTAATTTCAAAGAAATTGTGAAATAAATAACTAAGTCATTCATAGGCTAATCCAACACATATTTTGTTCATGCCCCAAGTTCGTCCAAGTACTATCAAATATTAAAGTTATTATCAACTTAACAACTCTCGAGAGTCAAAGGCAATTGAAAATTTTGTCATAAACTTATTTTATAGTCTTTATCCGTCCTGAAGTTAACTTGAAAATTGTGTGATCATGTTTTTTATTTCCATTATATTTAATTTTGAAAAGCATTAAGAAAAAAAAATCTAAGGAAATGATTTTCTCATATTTAATTGTACTATAAAAAATAATTTGTCACCAATTAATCTAACTATGCATCTAATTTTTTTTTTGTTTGTTTTAGTAAAAAAAAAGAAAAAAAATGGGAAAAGGGGAATTTTGAAGAAGATGATTTAGGAGAAAAGAAAGAAATGGATAAAGAAAAGAAAAGAAGAGAAAAAAATAAATAAAATAGGATTAAGGTTTTGGATGAGGTAGTACCTTAGAGCTATTAAGGTAGTACCTAAGGTACAATCACCAAAATACCAAAGTTGAACCAACTAATCACATTAATTAATCACAAAATGGCATGCTCTAAAGGTCACAAATGAAGTAAGTAATATCTATAAATGAAGTTTTGAGGTTTCACACAGGTAATACCTAAGTTTGACTAAGGTACGTAGTACCTAAGGTCAGTTAAGGTAGTACCTAAGGTAGATTAAGGTCGTACCTAAAGACTATTAAGGTAATACCTAAGGTATAGTCACTAGTCGAGGTTTCGTCGAGGACCGATCAACCGGTTTGTTGGGACCCAATACTTTAAGAGTCTCCTATGCTTCATTTTATGTATCATTTCCTCTTATTCTTCAAGGGCTTCACCGATTTAATGATCTATGAGAGATGTTTGATGCTATTTTTTTTTAATAGAGCTATCTTGGACACAAATTTGTGAATCTAGGATACATTTGGAGGTTAGGGTTTCGATTTTTGGGTACGCACTCTCTCCACTCGAGCTTCATTTCATTTTTTCCAGATTCTCTTGGACTCTCATGGCTCCTAGATGAGCCGAAAGGCGCATTTTGACATCGTCTTGGAGTTTTGGATTTGGGTTTTTGAACTGAAATGAGAGATTTTGGGTTTTCGAAAGTAAAGAAAAATGAGAAAAAGCTTCCAAATGAGAGAGGGTGATATGGAGGTTGGGATGCTACTGAGGATGCTCAGCTAAAGAAACGGATGGGCAATTTGGACATAGAAGATGGAGTTGGCTCAGAGTGCACAAAAATGATAAAACTTTTCATATTAAAAGTTGATTATCATATTTCCCATTGTTGGGTTTTGAAAATACTATTATGTTGGGATGGGAAGCCCAAAGCCCAACTTTCCATTTTTCATTTTATTTTCTTCCATTTCATTTCTTTTTTACTATTTTTGTTTTTTTGGGTAAATCACAAAAGTACATAAATATTAAATAGGTTGTTCTATTAATATTTTGATCCAATTAGCTACATTTCAGCATATAACAAACAAATAAATTCTACATGAACGAAAAATCTACATACAATAACATTATTTCTATACTAGCTAAATCATAAAGTTCAATATATATATATATATATATATATATATATGGAGTTAGACTTGTAAGTAGGTTCATGGAGTCTCCACATCAATTTCACTTACAAATAGCAAAACAATATCCTATGATATATTAAAAGTACACGAAATAATGATATTTTTTTATGTATATGTTAACAACATGCATTGACTTTATTAGATACACAAATAAAGTTGAGTAGGTGATGTAAAGAAGTGAAAAAATACTTTAGGTAATGCATAACACATTAGTTCTTTCTTTGTCAACAAAAGAAGTTGAGTATATTAGAACTACAAAGGGTATGATTGTGTTAAATCTTATTTAAAGCATACTCAAGAAGTTTTCACAAAGATTTTTTTTTTATTATTATTATAGTAAATCAACTATCACGTTGACCAAGAATCCAATTTTTCATGGAAGAAGCAAAATCATGTTTCGCTATATTCAAAAGTTGAGGAAATATAAAATAAAATTACGCTTAAAGTCTTGTTCTTCAAAATATCAAGTTATGAACATTTTTTCGAAACCAATCAAGGTGAAAACATTGTTCAAGATGAAGAACATGATGAGCATCATGAAATTTGAAGACCTTGGTTTAAGGGAGATAGTGTAGGAGTCCTAATTAAACCAAGATCATGTTTCCTTAATATATTAAAATTATTTTATTAGTATTAGGAGCCTGTATGTGAGCGTGCAGGGGACATGATAAATTATTTTTTTTCATATACTTGCTTTCTTCTTCATAGTTTTCTGTCTTTTTTTTTTTTTTTTATAGGAAAATTGTTCTTGTGGTTGAAAGGTTTTATTTTATTTTATTTTATTTTTAACTCACACCATAAAATTAAAGGTTATTTGATTAAAAGTGACATTAAAAAGGCAAATACAAAATAATGACCTCCATTTTTAAAAAACCTCTATTGGACAAAATTAGTCTTCAATAATATTTTAATCACTATCTCAGATCAAGCATTTTTTGAATAAAAAGTTAGGGTAAAAATGTCAAAATAAGGCTATATGTGTAATTTTCAATGCATAGAAGCTATTTTTTCCAAATATAGGTATTATCTCACCCCTTTGAATAAAATATTTATTTCTAAAATTAAATGTTTAGTAAAACTTGAAAGAATGTAGTATTAATTTCTACTTAATTACTTCACTAACCTTAAAATTCAATAACACAAAATTACTAGAACTTTGATTAATCAATTAATTTTGTATACTACTTATCAATGGTAATTCATGTAGGAATAAATATACATCAAGGCAAAAACATTTAAACTGACTTCATTTTTCATCCTTGTATTCATTATTATAAAAAAATATTAACGTTTTCATAAATTGTGCAATATCAATGAAAATAGCAACTTAAAAACAAATTGATGCGTAGCATAGGGCCAATAATTGGCATACACCGAAATAGGAATTAATAAATAGAAATTTGATAAAAATGAAGAAAAATCACACAAAAACTAAATGAATGAACATAGACGTAAACATAAACGTAAAAGTAAACTCCATGTTTTAATTTATCATTGCATTTGCTTCACATTAATCCTTAAATAATGTTTTAGTATCTAAAATTCAAGTGCATTATATGAGTTGCAAACTTTCTTTGAGCTATATAAGTAAAGGGGTGTTGTAGAGAAAATTACATAGAAATAATTAATCAAATCCAAGCATGGGTGGCAAATCCAATCCAAGCATGACCAATGTGGTATTGCTCATATTATTTGTGATGACTCTCTCACATATTCCAATCCTCTTCGCAAACTCCCTACAAGGCTACAAAGAGTAGGGATTCGTCGATTGGATTAATCCGAAACGTACATATAGAATTATAAACGAGATGGATGGACGAGAGAGTCTGAAAATTCATTGTTGGTCTTTCGACGATGATCTTGGGACTCATGTTTTGTGACTTGACCAATATTTTGAGTGGAGATTTAGAATTACTATGTTGGATGTAATCACTAATCCTACAAAGTTCACTTGCACATTTGAATGGCGTCAATTCAGGAAGAAGTTTGCAGTTTTTTATAGTAGAAGGGATATTTATAATA
This sequence comes from Vitis riparia, assembly GCF_004353265.1. NCBI lineage: Eukaryota > Viridiplantae > Streptophyta > Magnoliopsida > Vitales > Vitaceae > Vitis > Vitis riparia. The sequence goes on along the minus strand of NC_048442.1, from coordinate 4,519,073 downwards.
ATAGGGCTTGCGTATTTTGTCTTCTCATGGCAAATACTGACGGTCTTTATGAGCCAAATTTTGTGACCCACTAGATAAAGCCTATTGAAGCCTAATTTAAAGTTTATATGGAATAACCAACCACACAACTGGTTGATTGTCGAGGCATTTTCATTGCATCAATATGTTTGGTTGAAAATGCAATTGTAATTGTCCACTTATACCTTGGCCTTTAAGCATTTTTAACACATTGATCTTCGTTAGGTAGTTCAAAAAAGGATTTAGAAGATCGAAGTTAAGAGACACTTAGGAATTTTTATTCAAAATTGTCCACTTATCTAAAACACTCACAAATATAATGTTTTAGGTTTCAATTAAAACTGTAATTGGCTTAATGGCCAAAAGGCCACTCCATGCACACGAAAGACCCATGTTTGAGCCTTGGCCTTCCATGCATGTCATTCACCTAGTAATATAAGAACTAGACTAACAACGAAATGTCCCACTAATATTTATAACCTATGAAATTCAAAATTCAAATGGCTTTAATTGAGGCAATTGTTTGATAATTATCAAACCGACTCTAGCCATGTAGCTATATTTTTAGGAATAATTTTCAATATTTTGAATTAATAACCATTATCGTTATCTTAACAAATTCCAATTTTTAGCAAGCTCTTTAATCACTCTTTCTGTCACCATAATCTAAAAAAATTACCATAATTAGAACTCAACATAGGTAACCTTTTTCCCCTAGATAATTCTATCATCAACTCGATTACTTTTCTTTCAATTTCTAAGGAAATTCTATTTTTCTTTTCAATTTCTACTAATATGGTAACCCACTTAACTAATACCACCCAAACTTCCTATCCCACCATACTACTATTGGCTTCTTTAAACCTAATTTTTAGAAATAGAAACTTAACCTTATTAGTCTATTATGAAATTGCATCTTTTTTCTTTTAGAAAAAAACATTTCTTCAATTTCACAAATGAATATTACTAGTATTCTACCAAAGAGAAAAACTTGTAAAAACAACCACCTAGTATCCTCACAAAGAAGGAAAGAAAAATCACTCCTTTCTCCTTCAATTTTGTGCTCTTAAGAAATTATATCATCTTTTAATTTCTTCAACATTATCCCCACAACACAAAAAAAATAATAGCAAATGCACAACTTGCATTTATATGCCTATAACTGGGCTTAAAGAGTCTTAACCCTCATGGAATGGACAAAGGGTCTTGCCTAACATCTTTATTACCGCACTCACCCCAAACCTTGGTCCTAGCTCTCCTTCTCTTTCTTTTATTTTTTTTTTCATTGGAAAAGTTGTGTTTTAGGCTTCCCATCCCAACATAATAGTATTTTCAAAACTGAACAATGGGAAATATGATAATCAACTTTTAATATGAAAAGTTTTATCATTTTTGTGCACTCTGAGCCGACTCCATCTTCTGTGTCCAAATTGCCCCTCCGTTTCTCCAGCTCAACATCCTTAGCAGGATCCCAACCTCCATATCACCCTCTCTCATTTGGAAGCTTTTTCTCATCTTTCTTCACTCCCGAAAACCCAAAATCTCTCATTTCAGTTCAAAAACCCAAATCCAAAACTCCAAGACGATGTCAAAATGCGCCTTTCGGCTCGTCTAGGAGCCATGGGAGTCCAAGAGAATTCGAAAAAAATGAAATAGAGCTCGGGTGGAGAGAGTGGGCACCCAAAAACCAAAACCCTAACCTCCAAATGTGTCTTAGACTCGTAAATCTGTGTCCAAGATAGCTCTATTAACAAGAAATAGCATCAAATATCTCTCCTAGACCATTAAATCAGCAAAGCCCTTGAAGAATCAGAGGAAATGGTGCAGAAAATGAAGCATAGGAGACTCATAAAGTATTGGGTCCCGACGAACCAGTTGACTGGTCCTCAACCAAACCTCGACTAGTGACTGTACCTTAGGTATTACCTTAATAGCCTTTAGGTACGACCTTAATCTACCTTAGGTACTACCTTAACTAACCTTAGGTACTACCTTGGTCAAACTTAGGTATTGCCTGTGTGAAACCTCAAAACTTCATTTATGGATATTACTTACTTCATTTGTGACCTTTAAAACATGTCATTTTGTGATTAATTAGTGTGATTAGTTGGTTCAACTTTGGTATTTTGGTGACTGTACCTTAGGTACTACCTTAATAGCCCTAAGGTACTACCTTAATATACCTTAGGTACTACCTTAACCAACCTTAGGTACTACCTAAGTAAAACTTGGGTACTACTTATCTGAAGTCTCAGAACTTTATTTGTGGATATTACTTACTTCATTTGTGACCCTTAGAGCACGTCATTATGAGATTAATTAGTGTGATCAATTGGTTCATCTTTAGTATTTTGGTGACTGTACCTTAGGTACTACCTTAATAGCCCATAGGTACGACCTTAATCTACCTTAGGTACTACCTTAGCCGACATTAGGTATTACCTAACTAAAACTTGGGTGCTACTTATCTGAAGTCTCAGAACTTTATTTGTGGATATTACTTACTTCATTTGTGACCTTAGAGCACATCATTATGTAATTAATTAGTGTGGTCAATTGGTTCATTTTTTGTATTTTGGTGACTGTACCCTATGTACTATCTTAATAGCCTTAAGGTACTACCTTAATCTACCTTAGGTACTACCTTAACCGACATTAGGTACTACCTAAGTAAAACTTGGGTACTACCTATTTGAAGTCTCGAAACTTTATTTGTGGATATTACTGACTTCATTTGTGACCCTTAGAGCACGTCATTATATGATTAATTAGTGTGGTCAATTGGTTCACCTCTGATATTTTGGTGACTATACCTTAGGTACAACCTTAATAGCCTTAAGATACTACCTTAATCTACCTTAGGTACTACCTTAATCTACCTTAGGTACTACCTTAACCGACCTTAGATACTAATTAAGTAAAACTTGGGTAATACCTATCTGAAGCCTTGAAACTTCATTTGTGGATATTCCTTACTTCATTCTCGACCAAACCTAAACTAGAAAGGGTTAACCGGTCGATCGGTTTTATGTTTAAAACTTAAAAAGACACCAACCTGCTCTTAGACAATTGAATGAGCTTAACTAAGGTAGTACCTAAGGTCGGTTAAGGTAGTACCTAAAGTAGATTAATGTAGTACCTTAAGGCTATTAAGGTAGTACCTAAGGTATAGTCACCAAAATACCAAAGATGAACCAATTGACCACACTAATTAATCACATAATGGCATGTTCTAAGGGTCACAAATGAAGTAAGTAATATCCACAAATAAAGTTCCAAGACTTCAAATAGGTAGTACCCAAGTTTTACTTAGGTAGTACCTAAGGTCGGTTAAGGTAGTACCTAAGGTACAATCACCAAAATACCAAAGATGAACCAATTGACCACACTAATTAATCACATAATGATGTGCTCTAAGGGTCATAAATGAAGTAAGTAATATCCACAAATAAAGTTCTGAGACTTCAGATAGGTAGCACCCAAGTTTTACTTAGGTAGTGCCTAAGGTTGGTTAAAGTAGTACCTAAGGTAGATTAAGGTAGTACCTTAAGGCTATTAAGATAGTACCTAAGGTACAATCACGAAAATACTAAAGATGAACCAATTGACCAGACTAATTAATTACATAATGACATGCTCTAAGGGTCACAAATGAAGTAAGTAATACCCACAAATAAAGTTCCGAGACTTCAGATAAGTAGTACCCAAGTTTTACTTAGGTAGTACCTAAGGTCGGTTAAGGTAGTACCTAAGGTAGATTAAGGTAGTACCTTAGGGCTATTAAGGTAGTACCTAAGGTACAGTCACCAAAATACCAAAGTTGAACCAACTAATCACACTAATTAATCACAAAATGGTATGCTCTAAAGGTCACAAATGAAGTAAGTAATATCCATAAATGAAGTTTTGGGGCTTCACACAGGTAATACCTAAGTTTAACTAAGGTAGTACCTAAGGTTAGTTAAAGTATTACGTAAGGTAGATTAAGGTCGTATCTAAGGGCTATTAAGGTAGTACCTAAGGTATAGTCACCGATCAAGGTCCGGTTGATCAGTTTGTCGGGACCCAATACTTTAAGAGTCTCTTGTGCTTCATTTTCTATACCATTTCCTCTTATTCTTCAAGGGCTTTTCCGATTTAATGGTCTAGGAGGGATGTTTGATGCCACTTCTTGTTAATAGAGCTATCTTGGGCACGAATTTGCGAGTCTAGGACACATTTGGAGGTTAGGGTTTTGGTTTTTGGGTACCCACTCTCTCCACCCGAGCTCCATTTCGTTTTTTTTTTTTTTTTAGATTCTCTTGGACTCTCATGGCTCCTAGACGAGCCGAAAGACATATTGTTACATTGTCTTGGAGTTTTGGATTTGAGTTTCTAAATTGAAATAAGAGATTTTAGGTTTTTGGGAGTGAAGAAAGATGAGAAAAGGCTTCCAAATGAGAGAGGGTGATATGGAGGTTGAGATGCTGCTAAGGATGCTGAGCTGGAGAAACGGAGGGGCAATTTGGACACAGAAGATGGAGCTGGCTCAGAGTGCACAAAAATGATAAAACTTTTCACATTAAAAGTTGATTATCATATTTCTCATTATTCAGTTTTGAAAATACTATTATGTTAGGATGGGAAGCCCAAAGCCCAACTTTCTCCTTAAAAAATAAATAGTTTTTAGTAAAATATGAACAATAATATTATAATAAAATCATAAAAAAATTAATTAAAAAAAAAAACTATTTTAGTATATTTTTCATGCTAAAGCTCCTCTCAAATTTTAGGTGGATGCATGCTTAAGTGCTACTTATTTCATTGACAAATTACCTCTCTTTTATTGGTAAGAATTCTCTATACTTTAAATTGTTCTTGTTTACACATCTTTGCTTCCCTGTGCTTTCCATATTTGAAAATCCTAGCATGCACAAATTTCAAAAATAAAAAATAAAAAAGCTATACCCTATGCTTTCTTAGGATATGGTCATTTACATAAAAGCTATGGAAGTCTTCATCTCATATCAAATGAAGTCTACATTTCTCAACATGTAGCTTTTAATGAGACATGTTTTCCTTTTATCAAAAATGAATCTCCCTTCCTCTCTCTCTCTCTCTCTCTCTCTCTCTCAATACAAGTTTTTCTAATCTTGATGAATGGGATTCAAGAACGTCAAGTAGATAATTACAGTCTTTTCAACTTGGAGATCCTTCATGACATGACTCACCAACCATTCCTTCTACAAAATCTCGTCAAATTGACCTTGAGGATATTCTCCAAGATCCTATTCCTCTTCATCTCAAACGTCCTCTCCCTTTATCTTCTCCTCCTTTACATGAGCCCACCTCTCTCTTGAAAACCACTCCCATCTGCCTCAATCTCCCACCCTCACATCTCATGGCCTTGGTGCTATAGTCACTAAATACATCTTGTATTCAATTCAATCCTTATATTTTTCTGGCCTCCTAACCATAATTTCTGGGGATATATCGCTGTTAAACAAGATAATGCATTTGTGAAGCTCAGATGAATCACAGAAATCATAGAGGAAATCTCTTAAGCATTACCACATAAAACGTACATGAAAGAAAAAGTTGCTGTATGTGATCTAGCTTGGAACTGAGGTGGATCAGTGTTGAATATTTTCCTTGAACTTTAACATCAAAATTCAGAATTAATTAGCAAGAGGCTGAAAATACACAGAAAACCTGAGGGAAGGAACTAAGACACAGATAGAGGGATTGGCTTCACCAGTTTCCCATTCTCTCCAAACTTCACATCTCCAAACAGATGGTAAGACCAATACTCATCAAGGACAAGGAGTTCTTGGGCACGACCTAGAGCAAATGCAGGGATTAGGACACAGCCCCCTTGAGAAATGGTTGAGTGGATGACATCAGTGAAGCACTTTTCTCACACATGCTGAGGCTGATCCAAGTTGGACGCCATAAGTGGATTCAATTATGCAAATATCAGGGGAGAACTGTGGGATCTCTGTGGCACAGAGATGACGATCTTCTTCAATAGTCTCGAGTGTAAAGTACTCCGACAAATATCAACCATGAACATGGCAGCACCAAGGACGTGGCCAGCTGTGTAACACCGAAATATATTGGATGCCATTTACTTCTAAAGTCTGATGGAAATCAATAACCTGCAGAAGGGAGATTTGATTACAGTTTCAGGAAGATCAAATGAGATAATAAAATTAAGCTACATATCTAAAAGTCGATTGTTGTAAATGGCCAAACATTCTGCAATTGATCAGGACTATATGCAATCAATATTTTGGCATATGGGATACACACAGCATATCGCAACTAAATTCAGAAAAATATTAGATAAAATACTGTTGTGGAACACAAAACTAGACTTATAATCATTTAAATCTTAATAGACTAATTCCTACTTTGTGAGTTTTATTTGCCAATATCTCCTTATGTCCAGAACTGAAGGCAAAACCCATCTGTTCTCATAGAAGGTGAAGTACAGAAAGTCCATAGATGTTATAGAGTCCTAAAACAGTAGTGTTAATGCTCTGGCAGAATCTCCGATTCAGATATGAATGTCTAGGAGAGAAGAATAAAAACTTAAGGACGGCTTCATTCAACAGGACTCAATAGTACTAACAATCCTTCTCCCTTTGGGTACTAGATAACTGATAAGGAACTATAGAATCCTATTTCACTTTTTAACTAAGAACAGTTTCCAGATGAGATCTTATATGAGTTTTGAGAAAATAAGTTCACAAAAAATTATAAATAAGAGGATATATCCTGACAATGTCAAAGGCATAAAAGACCGCAGCAAATAGCATTGACATAGTTTATGAGAGACAAAAATATTCCACATGAAAGAGAAAAACAAGTAGCATTGGAGTATTTGATTAGTGGTAGTGTAGGAGAGCAGTCCACAGCATAAAATAAAATAAAAATAAATAAAAGTAGGAAAATACTATATATAAAAACTAAGATTAGACTATCACAAGAATCATTTTTTATTAATTTATACAATTTACAATATATTGTAAAAGAGAATAAAATGGTAATACCTTTCTAATGACTGACGTTTTTTCCTTTTTTGACTTTTTCAACAACCACACCAACACCACTACCATCGATATTATTATAGATCAACTCATCTTCTATGAAATGTGCAACACTACTAGATCCTAAATTTGGATTAGTAACATCTCTTGGCTATACTAACAATTATACAAGTACCAAACTGTATATGTTGAGCGCAACCCATATTTGATCGAATCATGCTTAACATCATTATAGGCTGATGCAAGGTGTTGATTTCCACATTTGTTATATGGACATAAAATAGTTTGTCTTTATAGAAAATTATTTCATACAAAATTCAAGAAAGATGCAATGCCTCCCAAAGAGGATGGGTTTGGACATTGAAGATTGATCAAATCCTTGTTCATAAATTGATTAAAAAAATAAAATAAATAAAATAATAGAAGTATCTGATTTTAATAGTTCAACAACAAATTCCACAATAGGTGTTTCAGAAGAAGACTAAAAATAAAAAGAAATAAACTAAAATTTTTTAAGACTTAATTTCTAGTAATTTGATAGAAATTAATAAAGATGTAATATTGAACATATTCACATCCTATGTTCTTTAGGTTCCTAAACTGTGAAAACCCAATCCCTAAGTAAACCAACTGATGGTTCTACAAGTAGAGGAATTCAATCCCAAATAAAATAATAATAATAATAATAAGCTAAAGTCAAATATATTAATTCTTTTGTTGTCCTTCATTTTCCCATAAACCAAACATAATTTCACAATTCCACTAAAAAAACAAAACTCAACTAATGTAAACAACCGTGATAATCTCATTTGAGTAGAAACCTGTAATCAACTTATTCCCAAGTAATAAAAATAAATAAATAAATATGTAAATAAATAAATAAAACTAAGATCATTGTATTTCTTTATCTATTTTCTTTTCCTAAACCCCCTCACTAGAAAACATATTTTTTCTCAATTTTATTTTATTTAAAGAGTCATAATTGAGTTTAAGTTGCTAATAAGAATTTTAACCCAAAATCCTTAAATAAATCATTACTACATAGGCAAGAACAAACATGCATTCCAATCAACCAATGTCCCCCCTTGCCAACACTTAATCAGAGAAACAATTCTAATATTTCTTCAAATTGATAAATTGTAATTTTTTCATTCATCCTTTTTTTGTTCATGTACAGAGTATATATAGAGGGAAATCACCATTCTAAGAATGGGAAAGAATAATACAAGGAAAGAATGATATAAGGAAATAACAACTAATATCCTAATATCTCAATTTTCCTAATATCTCAATATTCCTAATATCTCAATATTCCTAGTATCTCAATATTCCTAATATCTCAATATTCATAATATCTCAACTTTCCTAATATCTAAACATTCCTAATATCTCAACACTAAATGATATAAGGAAAGAATGATATAAGGAAAGCATTCCTAATATCTCAACACTCCCCCTCAAGTTGGTGCATAGATGTCACACATGCCCAACTTGTCTAAAAATTTTGAGAACACTTGACTTGAGACAGCTTTGGTAAGGATATCGGCCAATTGATCTTCTGATCGAATCTTAGGCAATTCCACAATCTTATCATCCAACTTTTCCTTAATGAAGAATCTATCCACCTCGACATGCTTTGTACGATCATGTTGTACTGGATTATGAGCAATGTCACATGCGGCTTTATTGTCACAAAACAATCAGATTGGTTGCCTAGATAGGTAACCTAAATCCTATAAAAGGAGTCTTAGCCATAATGCCTCACAAAGTCCTAGAGCCATACCTCTAAATTCCGCTTCTGCACTTGAACGAGCGACGACATTCTGTTTCTTACTTTTCCATGTCGCAAGATTACCACCTACAAAGGTAAAGTAATCAGATGTAGATTGTCTATCATCCACTGCACCGGCCCAATCAGCATCAGTATATACTTCTATACTCTGATGATCAACATTTTTAGCGAACAAAATTCTCTTCCCAGAAGCATTCTTCAAATACCTCAAAATACGCATGACTGCATTCATATGTTGCTCTCCAGGATTATGCATGTATTGACTCACTACACTCAATGCATAAGCAAGATCTAGTCTTGTATGAGCTAAGTACATTAATCTCCCCACAAGTCTCTGGTATCTTCCCTTATCGGTTGATACTTGATTAGGCTCAACACAATTTCAGACCTTCTTCTATTGGTGTATTAACAGGTTGACATCCCGACATTCCAGTCTCCTGTAAAAGATCTAAGGCATACTTTCTTTGAGACAGAAAAATTCCTTCACTTGATCGAGAAACTTCAATCCCAAGAAAGTATTTCAGAGGACCTAGATCTTTCATTTCGAATTCTCTAGATAGATAATTTTGTAGAGCTTTTCTTTCTTCAGGATCATTTCCTATAACTACCATGTCATCCACATATACGATGAGTGTCGTAATCTTACCATGTTGCTTTTTTAGGAACAAAGTGTGATCTGAATTACTTTGACGATATCCAAAAGCTCTCATTGACTTTGTGAACCTTCCAAACGATGCTCTTGGGGATTGCTTCAACCCATACAATAACTTCTTCAATTTGCATACCTTTTGACATTGCTTTTCTGACACCATGCATCCTGGTGGAAGATCCATATATACTTCTTCAGATAACTCGCCATGCAGAAAGGCATTTTTCACATTGAATTGTTGTAATGGTCAATCTAGGTTTGCAGCTAAAGACAGTAATACTCGAATTGTGTTGATCTTAGCTACAGGTGCAAATGTCTCTGTGTAGTCAATTCCATAAGTTTGAGTGTACCCTTTTGCTACCAGTCTTGCTTTAAATCGTTCAATACTACCATCTGCCTTGTACTTCACAGTATAGATCCAACGACACCCAACTGGCTTCTTTCCTGGTGGACATTCTACGAGTTCCCATGTTTCATTCTTCTGCAATGATTTCATCTCTTCATTCATGGCTGCTTTCCACCTTGGATCAGCTAAGGCTTCCTGCACACTGTTAGGAATAGCTACAGTAGATAATTGATTTACAAATGACTTATTTGATTCAGACAAACGATGGGTAGACACATAGTTGCTCATGGGATATTTGACTTTAGTAGACAATTCAGGTTCATATGTGGGTTTAGGAATACCTCTATTATGACGATGTGGTAACCGTTTCATGAATGGATCAGGCTCCAAATTAAGAACACCCTCAACAGACGACGATTGGTTTGGTATTTCAGTGAAGACATCTTCGGACCTAAATTGTTGACCACTCATATCTAACTCACCCACTTCCTGGTTCACTAGTTCAGATTGTCCAGATTCATCTTCCTTAGAGATATGATAATCATAATCGAGAGTCTGAATTTCCTTATGGTACTCCCCTGAAGTCCAGACTCAGATGAAAAATACATTAAATCTTCATGAAACACCACATCCATTGTAATATACATTTGTCGAGTTGGAGGATGGTAACACCGATATCCCTTTTGTGCAATGCATATCCAACAAACACACATTGCAATGCATGGGAAGTTAACTTGGTGCGTTGGTGCTTGTGTAGATGCACAAATGCCACGCAACCAAAAACACGAGGAGGTAGATTTGGGACGGTTGGGGCAACTACGGCATTAGTAAGAGCTTGGAGAGGTGTTTGAAAGTTAATTGAGCTAGAAGGTACCCGATTGATCAAGTATGCGGCAGATGTGATTGCTTCTCCCCAATAAGATATCGGTGTTTTTACTGCTATCAAGGAAGCACGAACAACCTCTAACAAGTGTCGATTTTTTCATTCAGCGACTCCATTTTGTTGGGGTGTATTGGAACAAGTAGTCTGATGAATGATGCCATGTCCTTCCAAATACTTTTGAAGATCAGAACTTTGATATTCTCCACCATTATCACTACGCAGAACCCGAACCTTTGCATTGTACTGAGTTTCAATCATTTTATGAAATTTTTGAAACAACAAGTTCACTTCATCTTTGGTCTTCATCAAGCATAACCATGTCATTCTGGTACAATCATCAATAAAAGTAACAAACCAATGTGAGCCACTCAAAGTTGGGACTTTGGATGGGCCCCAAACATCAGAATGTATAACCATAAAAGGTAACGGACTTTTATTCAAAATTAACGGAAACGAAGCACGATGGCTTTTAGCCAATTCACAAATATCACAACAGAAACCAGAAATATCACTCTTTGCAAACAAACTAGGAAACAATTTTTTTAAATAACCAAAGGAAGCATGTCCCAGACGTCGATGCCACAACCAAATTTCAGACTTTTTCTTCTCCCCCTCAGATCCATCTGCCATCAAGGCTTGTTGCAACTTATTTGAATCCTTTGACTGCAAGTCCAAGTAATAGAGTTTTCCCCGTTTAATACCACAACCAATCGTCTGTCTTGTTTGGATGTCCTTAATCACACAAAATTCGGGCCAAAAAATGACAATACAAGATAAGGCTGTAGTGATTTGAGAAACTGACAAAAGATTGTAATCTAAAGATGGAACAACTAAAACAGAATCCAAATTCAAAGTATCAGTAAGAGTTAAGGATCCTTCCCCAATGACTGGGGTTGTGTTACCATTGGCTGTGGAAACAATTTTTTGTGAGGAAGGTCTAAGAGGTAAAACCTGTCTAGAATCAAAAGTCATATGATCTGTAGCACCAGAATCAATTATCCATGCACTATTAATAACAGGTGTAAAAGTATTTAAAAACTTACCACCATGATCAGTGGCGGCTACCAATGCAGAGGCTGTCTCAGCAACATTAGTCTCTATTTTTATTTCGACAACAGTTGCAGTCGAGGTTTTCTTGGAATCCTTCTTCCGTTGATCACGATTATTATAATTAATAACAAAGTGTTGATAGCCTAAACATGATCTAAAGGTCCATGGTTCAAACCCTCGGTTCCTTATTATTTTCCTGGTCATACCAAGAGTCGTTGCTTTGAAATTGTGGGATATCCAGACTGGTGGGACTAGTCTTATTGCAGTGAGTGCATTTGAAGGTTGACTTATCAATATTAGGGCTTGCCTTAGGATGGTTGATCGCTGTCGGACTATCATAGCAACAAAATATCCAGGATTTCAGTTCCATGGCTCTGATACCATCTTCAAATTGATAAATTGTAATTTTTTCATTCATCCTTTTTTTGTTCATGTACAGAGTATATATAGAGGGAAATCATCATTCCAAGAATGGGAAAGAATGATACAAGGAAAGAATGATATAAGGAAATAACAACTAATATCCTAATATCTCAACTTTCCTAATATCTCAATATTCCTAATATCTCAATATTCCTAGTATCTCAATATTCCTAATATCTCAATATTCATAATATCTCAACTTTCCTAATATCTAGACATTCCTAATATCTCAACACTAAATGATATAAGGAAAGAATGATATAAGGAAAGCATTCCTAATATCTCAACAATATTAGTTGTCCATTGAAACAACTATTTCGAGCAAACCCTTCAACCCAAGTAGCATACAAATAGGGTGAGCACATATAACAAGAATCTTCCCAACAAATCCAATCTTTCTTAGATCAAGAAAAAATATAAATAATATGATAAATCCACTAACATGTTTCATCATGTATCATAGAACAAATTAAAAACATAAAAAAAAAAAAAAACATACATGCTCATATGCCCAAAAATGGATAAATTTCCTAAACTAGGTAAAAATAAATGGGGAAAATTAGGATTATGTGGGGGAATACATGTTGCGGGAAAAAAAGTTAGTGCAAATTCAACAAATGAGATTTATTTTGATCTATGTATCATGTTCTGAGAATTTTGAGAAGTTTGTTGAAATATCTGAATGAATAAAATTACATTAATCTTTTATTTTGTTTTAAGTGTGAAATTGATTCCTTGACTTCTTTGGATATGAGACCATAATTTAGATTCTTGATTCTGCTTCAATTTTCTCTAACACTCTGTATTCTCTAAATCGTTGGGGTAAGAAATGTTGAAGAAGGATTCTAAACCAACATTTAATTCTTATGCTCCTTCTAATTGGTTAGGAAAATGACTTGGATTTCAGCCCATGAATCTTGATATATACCACATGAAAGGCCTCTTCTTTTTTGAAAGACACAATACAAGCTTTTACAGTGATGATCATTTGGCAATCCATTCCTTTTTCTCTCTTCTGAATTTGCTCTATCAGTTTTATCAAAATTACATTTTCTTTCCTGTGCTTAGAGCGCAATATATAACATATTCGAAATAAAAATACTTTGAAGGGAGGACCCTCAGCTAGTTTCACCTCCATGATCATGACCCAGCAGCTCCAGTCCATTGTAGAGTGCCCTTCCTGCGACGACAGCAGCAAGACCCAGAAGAAAACCCACAATCTGGATCGAGATATGAAGATAAAACCATTGAGGATCATGATGCTTGAAGTATCTTGGGATGATTGCCCCAAATGGAAGGAGCACGCCCCATGCAATTGGAATTCAAAGAGTTTTATCTGAAGCTCTCACCATGTTTTCCTAGATATAAGCCTCTCACGTCTAGAATGTAAAATCCTCTGTTCAAATTTCAGCTTTGCAATTGGAGTCAATAAATCTCGTATTCAATTCAATCCTCATCCTTTTCTGGCCTCCTAAATTCTAAACCCTGTATGGGTTTTCCAGTTTTGTGAAAAATTACATCATGGGGACCCAACATGATGGGATTTGATTCAAAGTTAGAGACAAAATTTTGGAAGAATCTGCAAAACCCTCAACAGTTGTGACCATAGCTCAAGACCAAGATGGGACTTTACAATCTAATAATGCTGATGAATGCTTCATAGACTGCTCTCCAAAACTAGAGTTTTTAGGAATGTCTGTCCTTTGTTGAAAGACATGAAGGTCCTCACATTCTCAAGCAGGAAGAACCTTGGCCGAAAGTAATCAACAAAGGATAAGAACGCCAGGATCGTTTCACACTGAACATGACTTTACCCCAGCTACTCCCTGTGAAGATGGCAGCCTTGTTGTAGCTCTTAGAATAGAGTAAAAAAAAACAGAGCAGAACTTGATCAAACCTGGCATGGAGGCCCCCCCATTAATAAAATCAACTTGTCCAAGCATCCGGTGATGCAGATCATTTGGCAGCCTCAGAAGTTGACACGGGCATCGGCATTCCCACATTCCTCCTCCACAACCAATTTACGGGTCTATTACAAATGAGAGACAGAAAAAAAGAGATTTTCATGTTAATGAAATCATTCACCTTAGGATCGAACTGAAACGATAAACATCAATGATTCTGGCTGATTGAATTTGAGTGCATCTCCAGCAAGCTCTTCATAGTCAGTAGCCCACTTGGTTACTGATGCACCTGCAAAGTTGGAAGCAACAGGAGATAAATTAATGATAATTGGAATGCATAGTGGGACTTGAAGTTTGAGTCAAAGTTGATATGATATTTTACCCACAATTAGCCATCTTTAATAGGATTTGAAGTCATAGTCAAACTTGATATAATCATTTGACAAAAATATATATATAATCATTTTAAAGTTAGAGAACATGAATAAACACTCATAAATACTTCTTCTAAAAGTCATTATGAGAAAAACATGAAAAATGTTAAAATTTCAAATAAATGTTCATGTTTGAAAAGCATATTTTTCTTACATTTTTATTAAAAATACTTTCAAACATACCCTTACTTGATCTACTTCAATTCCTAAAATAATTACAAACTCTATTTAATTTTTATTTTTAAAAATTTTTACTTGGGGTGGAAAATTCCTCCTCAAATTATACGGGGATATGAATTATTTGGATGAAAATTGGAGCTAACGTCCACATCATAAGAATGACCTATTTTAGTGGAATATAGAGTTATTGTAAGATAAATCTCACCCAACTATCTCTTTACCAATAAGACAAAGATCGTTGCCTTGTATAATAGGATGCAAAAATACATGAGTGGACACTTTTGACTTAAAAACATGTTTTACAATCACATTAAGACAAAGCTCATTGCCTTGTATAACAGGATGCAAAAATACATCTAAGTGGACACTTTTGACTTAAAAACGTGTTTCACTATCACATTAAGACAAAGCTCATTGCCTTGTATAACAGGATGCAAAAATACATCTAAGTGGACACTTTTGACTTAAAAACGTGTTTCACGATCTCATTAAGACAAAGCTCATTGTCTTGTATAATGAGATGCAAAAATACACAAGTGGATACTTTTGACTTAAAAACATGTTTTATGATCACATTAAGACAAAATTCATTGCCTTGTATAATGGGATGCAAAAATACATATGAGTGGACACTTTTGACTTAAAAACATGTTTTACAATCACATTAAGACAAAGCTCATTGTCTTGAACAATGACATGTAAAAATACAATATGAGTGGACACTTTTGACTTAAAAACATGTTTTACGATCACCTTAAGACAAAGCCCATTGCCTTGTATAATGGGATGCAAAATAATACATATGAGTGTGCATTTTTTACTCTAAAAATGTGTTTCACAATCATATGTGTTTCAAACTTAAGTTCAAATAAAGATACCACTTAAACCTCCTAAGAAACCCTTTGGAGATGAACATAATAATTGAAAATAAATATAAACTCTCATATGATAATAAAAAATATTTTTCAATTTTTATAGATGGTGATCATATACAAATTAAGTTAAATAAGAAGTAAAATGGAATTTACAAAAATGGTTTTTTTAAATGTGTTAAAATTTTCTAATCCTCTTTAGGCATGTTTTTTAATGCTTGTTGAAAAGTTGTTTTTATGTTTAAGAATGAAAAATAGTTATTTAGTATTTTATAAAAATAAGATGTTTTGACAAGTTGGTTTTAAAAACGTTTTTTTAAAATAAAAAAATAAAAACTTGTTTGAATAAGATGTTTTATAAAAATAAATTTTCTATTTTAATTTTTTTTAAACATTATAAATTTAATTTATGTAATATTAATTTAATTTAATTCAAGTCTTATTGAAAATGAAAATAGTTTTTAATTATAAATAAATTAAAAAATAAATAGTTTTTAGTAAAACATGAATAATAATATTATAATAAAATCATAAATTGTAATTTTTATAAAAAAAAATGCTATTTTAGCTTCTTCTTTTTTTTTTCATGATAAAGCTTCTCTCAAAATTTGGGTAGATGCATGCTTAAGTGACACTTACGTCATTAATAAATTACCTCTCTTTTATTGGTAAGAATTCTCTATACTTAAAACTATTTGGTCAACATCCTAATTGTTCATGTTTACACATCTCTGGTTCCCTTTCCTTTCCATATTTAAAAGCTTCTAGCATGCACAATTTAAAAAAAAAAAAAAATTGTACCATATGCTTTCTTAGGATGTAGTCCTTTACGTAAAGGCTATAGATGTCTTCATCCCATATCAAATCAAGTTTACATTTCTTGACATGTAGTTTTTAATGAGACGTGTTTTCTTTTTATCAAAAATGAATCTCCCTTTCACTTTCTCTCATAATCTCTTGATTACACCTTTTTCTAACCTTGATGAATGGTTTTCAAGAACATCAAATGGATAATTTACAGTCTTCAAATCAAAGCTCCTTCACGTCATGAGCCACCTACCAGTCCTACAAAATCTCGCTGAATTGACCTTGAGGATATTCGTCAAGATCCTATTCCTCCTTATCTCAAATATCCTTTGTCTTTATCTCCTCCTTTACATGAGCCCGCCTCTCTTGAACACCACTCCCCTCCGCCTCAATCTCCCTCCCTCACATCTCATGGTCCAAGTGCTATAGTCATTGAATACATCTCGTATTCAATTCAGTCCTCATGTTTTTTTGGCCTCCTAAATTCTAAACCCTATCTAAGTTTTTCGATTTTGTAAAAAATTACATGATAGGACCCAATAGGAGGGGATTAGATTTAATGTTGGAGACAAAATTTTGAACAAATCTGCAAAAATGCTCAACAGTTGTGGTTATAGCTCATGACCAAGATGGGAATTTACAATGTGATAATACTGATGAATGCTTCATAGACTGCTATAACTAGAGTTTGAAAATTTTCTACTTTCCAACATTTTTCGTATCAAGCTATAATCATCTAAATGGATTGAAAACAATTTTTTAAAAATTTGTTTAAAAATGAGAGGACTTCTCATAAAAAAATTTAAAAAAAAAAATCAACATTTTTTTTAGAGCAATAGGAAACATGGAGAATAGACCGATAACTTTTGCATTCTATATCAATGCATAATACTTCCATAGAGAAGAGACTGAGATTTTTTATTTTTTTATTTTTTATTTTTTTTAAATTTGACTCCTAATAGAATTTTATTACTCCAAACATTTAGGAGCTATTCTTAAAAATTGATTTGTAAAAACTATTTTTGAAAACGTTATTGAGCAGACCCACAATATGTTGAAGTAACAAATGGAAAACTTACCATTTGACCTTGTTCCAATTACAATTTTAAAAAGAAAACAAACACATAAATCCTTAGACAGGACTAAGCAACAAGCAATGTGCTTTCTTATTTCTCTTAATATTTTGTAAATCATTTATATTAAATTTTAAAACCAAATTAACTATAGTTTCTTCTACTTCTTTCTCAATCAAATGCATGGTTTGTTGTTGATGCTTATCTTAGTTCATCTTTAAGTGAGACCCATTACCTATGAACAAAATAGACATGCTTTTTTTTTCATTTGGAAGTATTAAAGAATCAAATTAATCATTTATAGTCCACAATAAAGTAGAACGCATATTAGGTGGGGCCTGAGACCCATTCCCAAAGGGACCCTTATATCTTTAAAATATGTTTACAGGTTAATAAGAGTTTAGACATATGCAGTATGTATGTATTGCAAGGTTTAACATTTTAAGAGAAACTCTTCAATTAAAAGCACTTTATAAAAACACTTTCAAACAGATATTAGTTATCTTCAGTTCCTAAATATATATTTATTCTTGTTATTGGGGGTGCTTAAGTGCTCTTTTTATCAAATTGAACCAAGTGTATCAAGTGGTTCTGTTTAATATGTTCATCTACTCTTTGGATCATGTTTTCCTTGAGTTACTTGTTTCTTCTTAACAAAAAAATACAGTTTGTCACCCATTTCGAAGGAAGATAATAACAAAAAACTCAGTTCATGCTGATAAGCATTAAAAATAAATAAATAAATAAAGGAAGAAAAAAAAAAGGTGATTTCAACAGTTTTGGGAATTATGACTCTCTCAACAATCTATTAAAAAACTGTAAAGATTTCATGTTAGAGCCCTAGAAAAGGTGCAGACACATGAACAAAAATCCCAATCGCATCCAAAAACAGGAGTCGCATCTGCCTTCTTGGATCTCCCCAGCCTCAAGGACACTTAACTGTTACAAGAATGAAGGGCACAAGAAACCCATATCCTGTCTTCCACCCCGAGCCTGCTTCTGCCACTCAAAGTCTATTCACAATATTCAGTGCTCCCAAGAAGAGAGCAATTCTCCCTATCCAGTGATGTTACCAGTTCCAGTACTTGCGCGGTTTGGATGTCTTGTCTAGTCGTAGAATCAGTGCCATTACCTGAGAAGAAGAAAACTTGGTTTTCATCATGCTTGAAGAAATATATTTAGTTAATGTCGAGTAAAGGCCCAACCCGAGCAAAAACAAACCTGAAGAATGCTAAGGAAAAACACCAAGGATTCGAGGGGTCTGTGAACCTTGAATTTGAGAATGTGATCGGACTCCAATCCATTGTAGAGTGTCCTTCCTGGGACGACAGAAGCAAGACCCAGAAGAAAACCCACAATCTGGATCGGGATGTGAAGATAAAACCATTGAGGATGATGATGCTTGAAGTATCTTGGGATGATTGCCCCAAATTTAAGGAGCACGGCCCATGCAATTAGGCCCATGTCTCCATGACGCGTCTTCAAATCTCCAGTGTTATTGATACCAGAGGTATATCTTGTGAGACACAGAATAGAAATTTTCCATATCAGACTTCAAAGAGTTTTATCTGAAGCTCCCACTTTATTTTCCTAGATACAAGCCCCTCACGTCTAGAATGTAAAATCCTCTGTTCTCTCTTCAAATTTCAGCTTTGCAATTGGAGTCCATACATGTCGTATTCAATTCAATCCTCATCTTTTTCTGGTCTCCTAAATTCTAAACCCTGTCTGGGTTTTCCAGTTTTGTGAAAAATTACATCATGGGGACTCAACAGGATGGGATTTGATTCAATGTTAGAGGCAAAATTTTGGAAAAATTTGTAAAATATAACTATTCAACAGATTGATTGGCTTCGCTAACACACCTCAGCCTATAGTTTTCCATTAGATTTATAGTTGTACAATTGAAAATATCAAGCGTATAATGAGGAACAATAAAATACAGTCAACAACCAAATACACGTTTGTAGGAGAAGATTATGCTAACAACTGGATTATTTTGAATTGGTAAGAGAATGGATGGAGTGAAGAACTGATGCAGATACTCCTGGATTTTCTACTGAAGATTCTGATAGTCTAACACCCTCCCTTGAATTAATGGGGTTTGGACAAACCATTAATTTGCTCTTGAGATACTAAAAACGTTGTGTAGTTTGGCCTTTGGTGAAGACGTCCGCTATTTGATCCACGGTTGAGACATGTTGAACTTTAATATCATTGTTGCAGACTTTCTCCTGAATAAAATGATAGTCAATCTCTACGTGCTTCGTTCATGCATGGAACACCAGATTTGAAGCGAGTGCAATTGCCCCAATGTTATCTCACCATATAGTCGGTATGTGGACTAGACCAATAGACAATTCTTTGAAAAGCATTCTAAGCCAGTAAACTTCAGCTGTAGCAAGTGCCATTGTACGGTACTCAGCTTCGGTACTCGAACGAGAGACCACAGTTTGTTTCTTGGAACTCCAAGAAACCGGGTTTCTGCCCAGAAAAACGCCATAGCCACTAGTGGACCTTCTATCTTCTGGATTGCCTACCCAATCCAAGTCACAGTAGGTATGTAATTGTAGAGGAAATGGTGTGTAGAACAGTCCATGGTTTACAGTGCCCTTTAAGTAGCGAAGAACTCGCTTCATAGCCTGCTAGTGTGGAGTCCTTGGCTGGTGCATATACTGACATAGCTGGTTAACAGCATAAGAAATATCGGGACGTGTTATTGTGCAGTATTGCAGGGCCCCAATGATGTGGCGATAAGTAGAAGGATCAGATATTAGTTCCCCTTCTGTACTGGACAGTTTGGTACTTGCCACCGTAGGCGATGCAAGTGGCCTGGCACCAGCCATTTGAGTCCGGTCTAAGAGATCACAAATGTACTTGGTTTGACTTAAGTGTAGTCCTTGTGAGCTCTTATCAGCCTCCACACCTAAAAAATAAGACAAAGGACCAAGATCCTTGACATGAAAAATACTTTGCAGATGTTGAATGAGGTTGGTAATTTCAGAGGTGTCAGATCCTATCACCAAAATATCATTGACATATATTAAGACAAAAAGTCTAACATTTTCAGTATGTAGAGTAAACAGAGAGTAGTCATTGACAGATTCTTGAAAACCAAGCTCAATGAGTTGTTGTGATAATCGTCGAAACCAGGCTCTTGGGGCTTGTTTAAGACCATAAAGAGACTTATGTAATTTGCAAACATAGTTCGGGTAGGTCTCATCAATAAAACCTTTTAGTTGTTCCATAAACACCTCTTCATCTAGAAAGCCATGTAGAAATGCATTTGACACATCTAATTGTCGAATGGGCCAGTGAAAATGAACAGCAATAGCCAAAACTAAACGAATAGTAGTTGGCTTAATCACGGGTGAAAAGGTTTCATGGTAGTCAACACCACATTTTTTATCATACCCTTTGGCCACAAGTCTGGCCTTAAAACGTTCAATACTGCCATCTGGTCTCCTCTTAAGTTTGTATACCCATTTGTTCCGGACAATGTGTTTATCAGGTGGACGAGGACATAGAGACCAAGTCCCATTTTCCATCAATGCATCAAATTCCCTTCCCATGGCAGCATGCCATTGTGGATCTAAACATGCTTGAGTGTAGGAGGTTGGTTCAGGAGTATCCAAGACTGCAGAAAAAGCTTGCAAAGGATGTCGGGTATTATAGAATAATTTGTAATCATGAAATGATTTTGGTCGAGAATGACCTGTTTTGGAACGTGTTTGAATTTGAGTGAAGGTAGGCTGGACAATTGGATTGTTGAAGGTATTATCAGGTTCTTGCGGCACCTGTGGAGAATGAGAGATTGGTGGAATGACAATTTCTGGGTCAATGGAATTGTCAAAATTTAAAGTGGGAGGAGGAATAGGAGAATAATCATTGGATGCAGGAGGTGGAGATGGGTGTGCAGAGTTTGAGGCTGCAAGAATTGGCATTTCAACTGAAGGAGAAGAATGATCATTTTGAGGTGGCACAGTTGCAGAAATGTTAGATAATAAATTACTAGATATAACTGAACTCAGAATTATCAATGGATTACCTGCAGTAGAGTTTGTTCTTCGAGATGTGGTGTTCTCAGCAAGTTCCTTAGCTGGGAAAGATTTCTCATCAAATATGACATGGCGTGAGATGTATACCCGCTTAGTTGCTAAGTTAAGACACCTATATCCTTTTTTACAGTTAGAATAGCCTAGGAAGAGACACTTTTTACTTCGAAATGCTAACTTATGGTTGTTATATGGTCAAAGGAGTGGATAACAAGCGCATCCAAAAACTCGCAAGTCCATATAAGTTGGCTCAGTTTTATGAAGTAAAAAGTAAGGTGTCACATTATCTAAGACTTTGGTAGGTAATCTATTTATTAAGAACACTGAAGTAAGGAAGGCATCAACCCAATATTAGGGGGACAAGCTTGATTGGGCTAGAAGTGTTAGTCCCATTTCTTGGATGTGTCTATGTTTCCTCTCAACAATTCCATTTTGTTGAGAAGTGTGTGGGCAAGTCAACCTATGGTGTATCCCTTGTGCAGTCAAAAAAGTTTTAAAGTGGTTGGAAGTAAACTCTCCACCATTATCTATTTGGATTTGTTTTATTGATGTTGAGAAAAAATTTTCTGCAATGGTTTTAAATTTAACAAAAGTTGCAAACACATCAAATTTTCTGTGCAAAGGATATAGCCAGGAATATCTCAAATAGTCATCAATAAACAAAACATAGTAGGAACAACCACCAGTTGATTGCACCGGGGAAACCCATACATCAGAGTGGATTAAAGCAAGAGGAACAGAGGACTGACGACTAGACTCTGGAAAAGGTAGTTTCTTAGCTTTGCCAAGTTGACAAGCTGAGCAAAACTCTATTTTATTGGAAGGACCTTTGATAGAGAGTTTATTTGAATGAAACAGACTATCTAAGATGATACTAGAGGGATGTCCTAGTCTGGAGTGCCAAGTATCTGCATTAGCTCGAACCCCTATTGTTGCAGAAAGACATGTGAGGCTCTTATGAGAAGTCTTGCACCCAGCTAGTGGATATAAGCCGTTTTCAACCACACCTTGAAGTAGAGTTTTGCCTGTCAGGTTCTCCTTCACGATAAAATCATTAGCAGTTAATATAAAGTAACAATTATTATCTAAACAAAATTGATTGATAGAGATAAGATTGGTAGCTACTTGAGGACAATGGAGAATTTTGTTTAAATGAAAATTGGATTGGCCGAAGTTAAAGGTGGTAGAACTAGTATTTAGAACTTGCAGACCTGAACCATTTCCGACAGTTACAATTTCTGATTCACGAAGGGGCTGCAAATGAGTGAGATTAGTTGCATCTGATGTAATATAGGCATTGGCGCCGCTATCCATGTACCAGGCTTGATGATCAAATGTGGCATTAGTTTCAGCCACCATTGCCACGAGATCTTGAGGAGGGAAACGACCCTGATATGAATAATCAAAACGGTGAAAACAATCTATAGCAGTATGCCCAGATTTACCACAAATTTGACAAACCGGGTGGTTATTGAGGAGTTGTGGAGGAGTAGATCTAGTCTGCTGGTGTGGCCAATAATTAGAGGAAATTGTATTCTGCATTTTTGTGGGATGGAGTGGAGGTCCTTTCTTTTTCCCATAAGTAGGTGCCTTAGATTTGTTTGCAACAAATGCAAAAGGAGTACTATCCATGCCAGGAACAGATTGATTAACACCCAGAAGATTTTCATAACCCAGTAATTAGACTTGAAAGTCTTCGAATGTGAAGTCAGTGTTACGGGATGCAAAATTAAAAGATGTGACAAACGGTGTGTATGATGATTGCAGGCCACCAAGAAGAAAGGAGATCAGGTCTTGATCGTCAACAGGCTTACCAGCTGCTGCCAATTGATCTGCAAGATTTTTTGCATTTTCAAGATACTCGGAACAAGATTTGGTAATTTGAGTCAATGCTTGAAGTTGATGTTTAAGATGGGAAATACGAGAACGAGATTGAGAGGAAAAACGAGTCTGCAGGGTAGTCCAGACTTGCTTAGATGTTTCCAATCCATAAACAGTGGAAACAAGTTTTTCCGAAAGAGATGCAAGGATCCATCCAAGGAGACAAACGTCTTTCTTCTGCCAAACAACATAGGTAGGGTTTACTGAACCAGAGGCAAGGTTTTTTGGAGGACATGTGTCAGTACCATCAATGAAGCCAACTAAGTCGTGTCCTCGAAGAAGATTAAGGAACTGCATTTTCCATGCCAAATAATTGTGAGAGCCGTCTAACTTAACAGAAATAGTGGTGGTGGATGGAGGTAGGATAGGTTCAGGGATGGAGATGTCGTTGGTGTTGGCCATTTGGATGATGCGGAAGCTTGAGAAAGGATCGTTTGATAAGCGTGAGCTTATAGGATGTGGCTCTGATACCATGTAAAATATAACTATTCAACAGATTGATTGGCTTGGCTAACACACCTCAGCCTATAGTTTTCCATTAGATTTATAGTTGTACAATTGAAAATATCAAGCGTATAATGAGGAACAATAAAATACAGTCAACAACCAAATACACGTTTGTAGGAGAAGATTATGCTAACAACTGGATTATTTTGAATTGGTAAGAGAATGGATGGAGTGAAGAACTGGTGCAGATACTCCTAGATTTTCTGCTGAAGATTCTGATAGTCTAACAAAATCTGCAAAACCCTCAACAGTTGTGGCCATAGCTCAAGACCAAGATGGGAATTTACAATCTAATAATGCTGATGAATGCTTTAGACTGATCTACCAAACCAGAGTTTGTTGGAACGCCTGTCCTTTGTTGAAAGACATGAAGGCCCTCACATTCTCGAGCAGGAAGAACCTTGGCCGAAAATAATCAGCAAAGGATAAGAAGGCCAGGATCATTTCACACTGAACTTTACTCCAGCTACTTGGATAAGAAGGCCAGGATGAGAAACCCCGTGAAGATGGCAGCCTTGTTTTAGCTCTTAGAATAGAGTAAAAGAACAGGGCAGAAGCTGATCAAACCTAGAATGGAGGCCCCTCCAATTAATAAAATCAACTGTCCAAGAATCCGGTGATGCAGATTATTTGGCAGCCTCAGAAGTAGAGACAGAGTCATTGGTATTCCCGCACTCCTCCACCACAGCCCTGCATCACAACCAATTTACGGGTCTGTTACAAATTGAGAGACAGAGAAAACGAGATTTTCATGTTAATGAAATCATTCACCTCAGGATCACATTGCAATTGTTAATAAACATCAATGATTCTGGATGATTGAATTTGAATGCATCCCCAGCAGGCTCTTCATATTCAGTAGCCCACTTGGTTACTGATACACCTGCAGAGTTGGAAGTAACAGGAGGTAAAATCATCACGTTCTTTAACATAAATGTAATCAAATACGACTATTTAGCTGATATAGATACAAATGAACTACCTGCTTGAAGGGCCCTTCAAAGAAAAATATATTCCAAAGGTTGCAAGGACATCACATGATGGCAGATCATGCTTCTGAATAACCTGCACATTCCACCCTTCAAATATCTTAGGCAAATAATATAATTATAGTTTTATATTATAATAAAAGTAAAACAAAAAAAACAAAAAAAAACACGAGAAATTATGCACGATTGCTTGCACCCACATCATGGATGTCATAACAGCATGCCTTATCTGCTGAAACTTCCTCAGGCCTGAAAAATCTTCTTACTCTACCCAATATAATCTTTTACAGTAATAAGCAATTTATAACAAATTTACATGGAGAAGTGAGGATCCTCAGCTAGTTTCACCCCCATGACCATGACCCAGCAGCTCACCCAACGTAATAGTGTGGAACGATTTTGAAAATGGTGGCCACTGTGTTAAGAGTGCTCGAACAACTTGTTGCATAGTTGGTCGAGACTGGGGATTAACATGCAAGCATGCTAATGCCAACTTCACTGCAACCACTACTTCCTCAGCCACTTGATTCACAGGAGGTGAGGGGCGCTGGTCCATCACATCATTCAATAGGCGATGGTCCACAATTGATGGAGATGAGGATGATGAGGACGCTGATGATAACAGGGACGAGATTAGTTCTCCAGGATGCCTTCCCATAATTACTTCCAATGTTACAACACCGAAGCTATAAACATTGGTTTTATTATCCACCTTCATCGTAAAAGCAAGTTCTGCAAAGAGGATTAGGTCATGCTCTGCTAAGAAATTATACAAGTTACATATGATGTATAGAGGTCGTTTAGAGATAAGCAAGGCACTAAGCAAAATGTACCTGGAGCAGTATAACCAAAAGTTCCTGCAAATGAAGTCCAATTAGATGAGTCTGACTTTAAAAGCCTAGCTGTGCCGAAGTCAGATTCATGAGCTTCGTATTCTGAATCTAACAAAACATTGTTGCTCGATATGTCTTGATGAATTATCGGAGGTGAGCAATCATGGTGCATATAGGATAAAGCTTTAGCCACGCCTTTAACAACATTTAGCCTCATAATCCAATCTAATTTTTCTGCTTCTTCATCGTTGCTTAGAATGTTTCTCAAGTTCCCATTTTCCATAAACTCATAAACCAGAAACGAGTTCTCTGCAAATGAACTGAAGCCATAAAGCTTGACGATATTGCGATGCCTTATCTGTGTTAAAGCATGAATCTCGCTTTTGAAAGCTTTCACATCAACCATATCTCCATCTTCTGATGAGTGAAGCTTTTTCACAGCAACAACCCGACCTGTTGGCAACTCAGCCTTGTAAACAGTACCATATCCTCCAGTGCCAATACACTGTTTCGAACTGAAATTGCTAGTCCCCTGTATGATGTGCTCATACAACAATTCCCCATCATGACCCCATATTGCAAATAGATCTTCAACATCTGCTTTTGGAGACTTGGTTTTTCTCTTCCTCAATTTTTGGAAAAGAAAATAAATGCCGATAATAAAAGCAAATAAGAACAATAGAGGGCTCACAATAAGGAGTATTATGATCAAAATAGAAAACTTGTTGGCCTTCTTTCGACTAGCACTACATGGCTTGAGATGAGTGACATTATTACCACACAGACCTTTATTATTTTTGAATGCCTCAAATGGAGCAAAGGCTTTGATGTTGGGGAGAGGACCTTCCAATTGATTGTAGGATATCTCAGCAACTGTCAAACTTATCAAATCATCAAACGTGTGTGGGATGGTGCCAGAGAGCCCGTTGTGGGAGAGATTCAACATTTCCAGGTTCTGTAATTCTCCAAGCAGCGGTGGCATCTCTCCTGTCAACATATTTTGACTAAGATCGAGACTTTCAAGATGATGCATCTTTCCAATTTCGTCAGGAATGCCATCCACAAATCTATTCTCGCTCAAGTTCAAGGACCATAATTTCCAGAAGTTTCCCAGTTGCTTAGGAATTGGACCGCTTAAGTTGTTTGATGCCAAGTCAAGGATTTCAAGATTGGATAAGTTTCCCAATTCCAGAGGAATACTTCCTGAAAGTTTGTTGTTGCCTAGCAACAATTTGAACAATAAGGGAAACATACCCAATTCTTTTGGGATCTTCCCAATTAGATGATTTGAGGAGAGATCAAGTTGTTGCAGTTGAATTGCTTTCCCAAGTTGAGGTGGTATAGCACCAGAAATTTTGTTGTTGGAGATGTTCAGGTTTGTGAGCATGTGGCACTCCCCCCATTTCTCAGAAAGCTCACCATAAAAATTGTTATTGCTCAGATCAATATAATTTAGATTAGGGTATACACCAAAACTTTCGGCTATGTCTCCAGTAAGTTGGTTTTTTTCAAGCCTAACTCTGAATAAGCTAGTGAAAATTTTCAAGCTCTTTGGAATAGGACCAGTGAAATGGTTCATTTGGGCTGAAACTTTTTCAAGAGAATTACCAAGGCATATCTCTTGTGGTAGGTGACCAATGAAGTTATTCTCAGCCATTTGCAAAGATTTCAAATGAGTGATATTATTCATTTCTGGAGGAATGGCACCACTGAGTCTGTTGTAATAAAGGGCCAAAAAGTTTAAGCCAGACAAGTTTCCAATGGATGGAGGGATTGGACCAGTGAGACTATTAATTGCCAATTGAAGATCATTAAGTGATGTCAACAATCCAATCATTTGAGGAATAGAACCAGATGGTTTGTTTGTACCAAGGTACAAAGTGGTTAAGTTCCTCAAGTTACCTATGGAAGGAGGGATTGGGCCGGTGAGATTGTTATTTGACAACGCAAGATCATTAAGTGATGTCAACAATCCAATCTCTTGAGGAATAGAACCAGATAGTTTGTTCGTATGAAGGTACAAAGTGGTTAAGTTCCTCGAGTTACCTATGGAAGGAGGGATTGGACCGGTGAGATTGTTATTTGACAGCTCAAGATCATTAAGTGATGTCAACAATCCAATCTCTTGAGGAATAGAACCAGATAGTTTGTTTGTACCAAGGTACAAAGTGGTTAAGTTCCTCAAGTTACCTATGGAAGGAGGGATTGGACCGATGAGATTGTTATTTGACAACGCAAGATCATTAAGTGATGTCAACAATCCAATCTCTTAAGGAATAGAACCAGATAGTTTGTTTGTGTCAAGGTACAAAGTGGTTAAGTTCCTCAAGTTACCTATGGAAGGAGGGATTGGACCGGTGAGATTGTTATTTGACAACGCAAGATCATAAAGTGATGACAACAATCCAATTTCTTGAGGGATGTAACTCGAAAGCTTGTTCTCAAGAAGATATAAAGTGGTTAAATTTCTCAAGTTTCCAATGGATGGAGGGATCGGACTAGTGAGACTATTAACTACCAACTCCAGATCATTAAGTGATGTCAACAATCCAATCTCTTGAGGAATAGAACCAGATAGTTTGTTTGTATGAAGGTACAAAGTGGTTAAGTTCCTCAAGTTACCTATGGAATGAGGGATTGGACCGGTGAGATTGTTATTAGACAACTCAAGATCATTAAGTGATGTCAACAATCCAATCTCTTGAGGAATAGAACCAGATAGTTTGTTTGTGTCAAGGTACAAAGTGGTTAAGTTCCTCAAGTTACCTATGGAAGGAGGGATTGGACCGGTGAGATTGTTATTTGACAACTCAAGATCATTAAGTGATGTCAACAATCCAATCTCTTGAGGAATAGAACCAGATAGTTTGTTTGTATCAAGGTACAAAGTGGTTAAGTTCCTCAAGTTACCTATGGAATAAGGGATTAGACAGGTGAGATTGTTATTTGACAACACAAGATCATTAAGTGATGTCAACAATCCAATTTCTTGAGGGATGTAACTAGAAAGCTTGTTCTCAAGAAGATATAAAGTGGTTAAATTTCTCAAGTTTCCAATGGATTGAGGGATCGGACCAGTGAGACTATTAACTACCAACTCAAGATCATTAAGTGATGTCAACAATCCAATCTCTTGAGGAATAAAACCAGATAGTTTGTTTGTATGAAGGTACAAAGTGGTTAAGTTCCTCAAGTTACCTATGGAAGGAGAGATTGGACCGATGAGATTGTTATTTGACAACTCAAGATCATTAAGTGATGTCAACAATCCAATCTCTTGAGGGATACAACCAGAAAGCTTGTTCTCAAAAAGATATAAAGTGGTTAAATTTCTCAAGTTTCCAATGGATGGAGGGATCGGACTAGTGAGACTATTAGTTGCCAACTCAAGATCATTAAGTGATGTCAACAATCCAATCTCTTGAGGAATAGAACCAGATAGTTTGTTTTCATAAAGGTACAAAGTGGTTAAGCTTCTCAAGTTACCTATGGAAGTAGGGATTGGACCGATGAGATTGTTCATTGACAAATCAAGATCATTAAGTGATGTCAACAATCCAATCTCTTGAGGAATAGAACCAGATAGTTTGTTTTCATAAAGGTACAAAGTAGTTAAATTCCTCAAGTTACCTATGGAAGGAGGGATTGGACCAATGAGATTGTTAGTTGACAATTGAAGATCATTAAGAGATCTTAACAATCCAATTTCTTGAGGGATGGAACCAGAAAGCTCGTTCTCAAAAAGATACAGAGTGGTTAAGTTTCTCAAGTTTCCTATGGATGGAGGGATTGGACCAGTGAGACTATTAATTGCCAATTAAAGATGATTAAGTGATGTCAACAATCCAATTTCTCGAGGAATAGAACTAGATAGTTTGTTTTTATGAACGTACAAAGTAGTTAAGTTCCTCAAGTTACCTATGGAAGGAGGAATTGGGCCTCTGAAATTATTAGAAGACAATGCTAGAACGCTAAGAGATGTTAGAAATCCAAGTTGAGGAGATATTACACCAGTAAAATGATTGAAAGCAAAGTTAAGATTTGTGATTAGTTTGGAAAGATTACCAATGTCGATTGGAATGGTTCCATAAAGGGAGTTGTTATAAAGATTAAGAGTGAGAAGGTTAGGGAGTGATGAGAAATTGAGATTGTGGAGTGTACCTCTCAAACCGCAATTGTCAAGTTCTAAATTGGAGACACTTCCTGACATGTGACAAGTTACTCCAAACCAGTGATGGCAAGAATTGTGTCCAGACCAAGAAGAGAGGAAAGATTGGGTTTGATTATCAAAATTGGCCTTCCATGTTAGAAGAGCAAATGCTTCTTGATCTTGTTCAACTTTTAAAAGAGAAGTGGAAGGTGTAGAGGTAGATATAGAAGTGACATGGAATGATGATATTGAGTACAGAAGGAAAAGGAGAAATATGAAGAAGTAAGGAGTGATAATGAGTCGAGAGAGTAAGGAGTAGGATGAAGAATATTCAAGGGCCATCGTTGAATTGGTAGAAATGAAGTTATTAAGAGGCTTACATGGAGGAAAGGATGAAGATGAAACACTTATTTATAGACTTAAATGTGATACATCCAACATTTCCATTAGTTGGTGTTGACATCTAACCACCTCCTTCATTGACAATTAATGGAGTTAAAAAGGATTATATACATGAGCTCAATTCCACACCTATTTTATTTCATTTTATCAAAATGCTCTGAATTTTTTAATTAAAATTTACACCTACAATTACATATGAAATAATTAAAAATATTCCTTTTTCACTCTACGCACTTTTAAATATAACTTGTTTAAAATTAATAATTACAATTCATTTTAAGAAGTAAGGACCAAATATGCCCACGTCAACAACCTAGTTGATACAGGAAGTCCACTTTGACAAACATTACTCATTGTTTGGATTAAATTCTTTTAACTATTTTGCCATGTGAGAAATAAACTCTTTTAACTCTATTAGTTCTTTCATAATTTTTATCCTTACAATATGAACTATCTTATTTCTCTTAATATTTTATAAATAATTTATGTTATATTTTAAAACCAAATTAGTTGTCATTTCTTCTTCTTCTTTCCCATACAAATGCATAATTTGTGGTTGATGTTTATCATTTTTATTAAAGGCGTTTAGAATTTATAAGTGAGACCCATCATCTATGAAAAATATAGACATGCTTTTTTTCATTTGGAAGTCTTAAGGAACTAGTATTTGGACCACGACAAGGACTAAGGACTACCAAATTTTCACTTTGTGTTACATCCAAATAAGACACACAATCATTTATTTGTTGTCTATTCTAAGCCAAGGGGCTCTCAAGGCTTTAAAATGCATCTCTAAGGTTAAGAGGAGCCCAACATATATACATCATGAGATTTTTTTCCTTTCCGACGTGAGATGTCACAAAAATTGTTCAACAAGATTAATGCATTTGTGAAACTCAAAAGAATCACAAAAATCAAAGGAAAATCTTTAGGGCATTACATCATAAAAGATGCAGGACCCACATACACATGCATTTTCCTTATCAAACAATTGTCTTGACAAGCCATTCTAAAGCCCACTTGGCTTGCCATCACTAGTGATGGACCCACATCATTCAAATTCTCAATGCTCTTGAAAGGCCATATGCACTTGAAGTAAAAAGAGATTCGAATTTTTGTTAGATAGTTTGTTTTTGCTATATGGGAACATATTTTTCTTTTCTTTTTTTGTTCTTTTTTTTTTTTTAATAGAACGTTTACCCTCCTAGAGTGTAAAATCCTCTATTTTTTGTTCAAATTTCAGCCTTGCAATCAGAGTCAATACATCTCATATTCAATTCAATCCTCATATTTTCTGGCCTCCTAAATTCTAAACCCTGTCTGGGTTTTCCAGTTTTGTGAAAAATCACATCACGGGGACCCAACAGGATGGGATTTGATTCAATGTTACAAAATTTTGGAAAAATCTGCAAAACCCTCAACAGCTGTGGCCCTACCATAGCTCAAGACCAAGATGGGAATTTACAATCTAATAATGCTGATGAATGCTTCATAGACTACTCTACAAAACTAGAGTTTGTCAGAATGCATGTCCTTTGTTGAAAGACGCCAAGGTCCTCACATTCTTGAGCAGGAAGAACCTAGGCTGAAAGTAATCAGCAAATGATAGGAACGCCAGGATCATTTCACACTGAAACACTTTACTCCAACTACTCTGGTTAAACGGATTCATCCTAGAGAAAACCTGTGAAGATAGCAACCTTGTTATAGACTTAAATTGGATACATCCAACATTCCCATTAGTTGGTGTTGATATCCAACTACTTCCTTGTCTACAACTAATGGAATTGAAAAGAATTATATAGCTCAATCCCACACTTATTTTATTTTATTTTATCAAAGTGCTCTTAATTTTTATTAAAAGCACTTGAAGTGCTTCTTCTTAGATAAACACTTGATGAGTATTTCTTTTAAAGGATAAAAGAAATATAAAAAATACTAATATTTCATATAAATATTCATTTTACAAAAATACATTCTTCTAGTATTTTTATTAAAAACAATTTTAGAAATACTCTTACTAAATGGTGGAAAATTCTTAACATGAGTGCAAATTAATTTTAATTTTGAAAAAGTTTTACTAAATGGTGGAAAATTCTTCCTCGAATTATATGTGGATATGAATTACTTGGATAAGATTTGGAGCTTTGTCCATATCATGTTAGTGACTTATTTTGCTGAGATATACATATATTTATATATAAGACAAATCTCACCCAACTATCTTTTTTTGGTTGAAGACAAAGCTCATTGCCTTAAATAATGGGATTTAGAGATGCATAAAAGTGGGCTTTTTAACTTTAAAAAATTGTGTTCCATGACTAGCATGTATTTCAAATTTAAGCTCAAACAAAAGACCACTCAATCTCCTAAGAGCTCTTTAGAGATGAAAACAACATAATAATTGAAAATAAAAATAAACTCATTGATATGAAAATAAAAAACATATTTACTTTGTTATAAAAACTATGATATCACATATTAATTTAAATCTGAAGTGAATTGGACTATTGACTCTTAATTGCTAAATCAATTTTATACTATTTTTTATTAAAACAATTCCTTAATTGTGAAGCAAATCTTACATGCATATCCATATGCATTTGATAAAATTAACTTTAATAGGATAGAAACATCATGCAATTCTTTTTGTTTTTATCAACAATTCTTATCAAGAAATCATTCAAGGGAGATAACTCACATCATCAATGCTACGGAGTAGTTATCACTAGGTAAAGGGACTTAAAACTTTTTTCCTAAAAAGAACTTATATTTATATGAAAACTGCTTCTATTTAAAATCAATCATAATATAAATCACGTTTTTATTTTTTATTAAGTTAATAAGATTTAAAATTAAATTAATTTTTACAAAATCAGTAAATGTTTATAAAAAATAAAAAATAAAAAATCAAATGGCTCCACTCATCCATTATTCATGATTGATTGAATAATGTAAAGATGATGGTATCTTCTATATGTAATTTAAACACTCTCAACCTAGACTTTTATATATGAATAGCTATTAAAAAAAAATGCAAAAATTGGACTAAGGGAGTAACATAATCTCACCAATGTTTGTAGTTGATACATGAATAGATTGAAGAGGATACAATTGCCATCACAAATAATAGATGAAAAACAATTAATATAGTCGTGCCATAATGAAGTTTTTCTTTTGTTCAAATAATCATCTATTCTAGTTGGCGAATGGACCATAAATGGAGGCCATGAATTAAATTATTGTACAAAATGTTTGACAAGAAAAATGTTATTTAGCTTACTATTTATACATTTGCTTTAAATTAATTAATTGTACTAATAATTAAGTGTTCATTTGAATAAAATTCTTATTTTCTAGTTTTAAAAATAAAAACAGTAATAACTTCTATAGAAAATCTAAAAGTCTTTGAGTCTTAAGACACAACTACCATCACAAATAATAGATGAAAAACAATTAATATAGCCATTATAAGGTTGTTCTTTTGTTCAAATAATCGATTATTCTAGTTGGGGAATGGAACATTCATGGTGTCCCTGAATTAAATTATTATACAAAATGTCTCACAAGAAAAATGTTATTTAGCTTATTATTTAAGCATTTGCTTTCAATTAATTAATTGTACTAATAATTGAGTGTCCATTTGGATGGAGTTCTTATTTTCTAGTTTTAAAAATAAAAAATATTAATAACATCTATACAAAAGATAAAAAGTCTTTGAATCTTAAGACATAACTATCATCACAAATAATAGATGAAAAACAATTAATATAGCCATAATGAGGTTGTTCATTTGTTCAAATAATCGATTATTCTAGTTGGGGAATGGACCATACATGGGGTCCATGAATTAAATTACCATACAAAATGTCTCAAAAGGAAAATGTTATTTAGCTTACTATTTATACATTTACTTTCAATTAATTAATTTTATTAATGATTAAGTGTCCTTTTGGATGGAGTTGTTTTCTAGTTTTAAAAATAAAAATAGTAATAACTTCTATATAAAATATAAAAAGTCCTTAAGTCTTATATCCAAAATGTAGTGGCCTTTTTAAACTTGTTTGAAAAAATGAGATATTAAAAAAAAAAAATTACTATCTAGAATTTTAAATTTTTTGAATAATATTTTTCAAAATGTAAGGTAAGTCCATATTTTTTATATATGAATTTAGACTTTTTTACATAAAATTTTATATTTTAAAAATAAAAAATAGCAAATGTATCTAAATGGAACATAAATGCTTACATAAAAATTATCAAACAATGACATGTTACTTAAACCTATAGTTAAAAATGATAAAGTACTGTCAAATAATAAAGTTATTATGAACTCAACAACTCCGGGTTACCAAAACCAACCTAAATAATTGGTCATGCTTGACCTATTTTAAAGTCTTTGTCAGTCCTAAAGTTAACTTGAAAATTTTGTAAACATGTTTCTTATTTTCGTTATATTTGGCTCAGAAAAGTGCTAGGAAAAAAAATTTGTTTAGGAAATGATTTTTTTCATATTTGATTGTACTATGAAAAATATAAAAATAAAACAAAAAAATATAATTAGAAACTTATACATTTTAAAGTTATTTAATGTTTATATAGAAGAGTTAACAAAACTTAATGAGTTTTAAGTATCATATAAAAATAATTTATTAACTTAAATTCTATTTTTATTTTCTTTGACTTTTTTTTCATTCTACTTTTCCTCTCATATTTTCACACATTTTCGGAGAACCAACATAGCCTTAAATTTTGTTTTGAAAAAATTATTTTGGGGACATAAGGTCGTTCAACAAGATTATCACATTAGTGAGGCTCAAAAGAATTACAAAAACCAGGGAAAAATCTTTTGTGCACTACCACAAAAAATATAGGATGCATTTTGCTTATCAAACAGTTGTCTTGACATCACCGTTGATGGACGTACATTACCACATAAAAGATGCAAGACCACATGAATTTTTCTTATCAAAGAGTTGTATCAACATCACCATTGATGGACCTACATTACCACATAAAGATTCATGTAGTACCACACATGCATTTTTCTTATCTAATAGTTGTCTTGACATCACCATCAATGGACCTGCATTATTCAAATATTCAATGCTTTTTAAAGGTGATATGTACTTGAGGTCAAAGGATTGGAATTTTTGTTAGATGATTCGCCTTTGCTATTTGGGAATGTTTTTCTTTTCTTTTCTTTCTTTGTTTATTTATTTTTATAGAAGAAGTGATGGTAGGAATCCAGTTATAACTTATATTTATACACTACCATCAATGTTATCTACCTTTTTCTATTCACGTTTGTTTTATATATGCATTTTTTGAACGGTTTCTATAAAAATCATAAATTTCTCTTAGTATTTTAAACTAGGTTGATAATTTTGTTTCATTTGATGCAATAATTCTAGTATTATGTACTTCCTTGGTTCTTAAAAATTTTAATCAAATTCACTTTATTCAAATTTTAGATAAGGTAAAATCAATTTAGGAGAATCATAAATAGTGTAGTTGAGAGGTTGAAGAAGAGAGTATTTAATCAATTCACACATGATTTAGTATCTAACAAAAAACAATATGGTAGAGAGACTTGAGGTGAGTTAACAATTCTCTTCATCAAATCTTAATCTTAATCATAGTTGTAATCATTTCTTTTCTCTTTCATGTCCTTCCCTTTTGTTCTCCTATTATATCTAAGTATTTAAATTAAAGCACTAAATTAGTTCATCAAACCCATCTTCAAAATCATTTCAAAAACTTTTAAACCACTTCACATCCATTATTCAGGATTGATTGATTAAAGTAAAAATGCTCTCCTATATGTAATTTAAACATTCTCACTCTAGACTTGTACATCTAAGTAGCTATTAGGAAAAAAAATTAATACACAAAAATTGGGATGAGAAAGTAAAAGAAACTCATCAAGCATAGATTGAAAATGACACAACTATCATCACAAATAATATATAGATGAAAAACAATAAATAAAGCCATAATGAGGTTTAAAAATTAGGTCCTTTTGTTTAATTAATCAACTATTCTAGTTGGGGAATGGACCATGCATGGGTTCATGAATTAAATGGTTTTACAAAATGTCTCACAAGAAAAATGTTACTTGGCTTACAATTTATACATTTATTTTCAATTAACTCATTTTTACTAATAATTAAGTGTCCATTTCGATATAGTTCTTCTTTTCTATTTTTATTTAAAAAAGTAGTAGTAGCTTCTATATAAAATACAAAAAATTCTTAAAGTCTTACAAAAAAATGTAGTTGTTTTTAAATATTGAGGTATTAAAAAAATGTTACTACTTCAAACTTTAAAATTTTTTGAAGCAATTTTTGAAAATATAAAGTAAGTTCATACTTTTTGTATAAAAGTTTCTACTTTTATATAAAAATTTATATTTTTAGAAACAAAAATAGAAAACATATTCAAATGAAGCCTAAATACTTAAATAAAAAATATATCAAATAACAACATTTAACTTAAAATAATAATTTAAAATGATGATAAAAACTTATAAGCAAAAAACTATACTAAGTAAAGAGATTTAAAACTAATTAATTTCTAATAAATAATTGCTCGTGCTTGACCTGTTTTGAAGTCTTTGCCCTACTTAAAAGACTTGTCCCATAGTTTTCATTTGCATTCATGACTTTGATAGGTAGTGTCAACTTCCAAATACCAAAAATGACCAAAATAATTGCTTGTGTTTGACTTGTTTTAAAGTCATTGCCCGACTTGAAATCATCTTACAAAATACTTGTCTCATAGTTTTCACATGCATTCATGACTTTGATAAGTAGTATCAACTTTCGAATAACAAAAATGACCAAAATAATTTCTTGTGCTTGGCCTATTTTAAAGTCTTTGTCCAACTTGAAATCATCTTACAAAATATTTGTCTCATAGTTTTTACATGCATTAATTCATAAATAACAAGAATGATCAAAATAATTCCTCTTGCTTGACCCATTTTAATGTCTTTGCCCAACTTGAAATCATCTTAAAAAATACTTGTCCCATAGTTCTCATATACATTCATGACTTTGATAGGTAGTGTCAACTTCTGAATAACAAAAACGACTAAAATAATTGTTCATGCTTGACGCATTTTAAAGTCTTTGCCTAACTTGACTATTTAAATCACAAGTGTAACATGTTTTCATGTAAATAGGATATCACACCACCACCACTAGTAATTCTTTTTTTTACTTCTTTTTAAAAAATCTTGAACTCAAAGCTATTGTCTTTGCATGGTTAGGCATAGGGACATTTGTTTAACAATCCTAGTTGGTATATTTCTATACTAATTTTTTTTTATTTAAAAATGATATATTTAAAATGTAAATTTTCTTCTTCTATTTTTAAATAATATTCTATGAAAAAAGAAAGAAGAAAGAAAAATACTCGATTATGATGTTTGTCATGTTCAATAGGGTAGAAAATTCACTACGTGGCTAGATTCTTATTTGTTATGAAGGAATCTTGACCAAATATTCATATCATTAGTCACCCATGCCAATGATCCTAGTTGATGTAGGTGGTTCAATTGAAACCAACTATATATGGGCCTCCATTTATTGAATTATAGTACTAAATATCTTAAATAAAAATAAAGAAAGTGACAAATGATGCAATATAAGTAGTCCAGTTGAAGTGAACTAGATATGGTCACAATATATTAAATTGGAGTGTTATATATCTTTCAATAGGGTAGAATATTCACCGTATGGATAAATTCTTATCATTATTTATTATCAAGGAATCTTGACCAAATATTCACATTATTAGTCATCCATGCCAATGATGCTAATTGATGTAGATGACCCAATTGAAGCCAACTATATATGGGCCTCCATTTATTAAATCGTAGTACTAAATATCTTATATATATATAAGTGATAACGATGCAATATAAGTGGTCTAATTCAAGTGAACTAGTTTTGAGCATTATATTAAATTGTAGTGCTATATATCTTATAAAGAACAAAGAAATAAATAACTGAATTCCTTATGTTAAGAGTTTAGGAATAACTATGATAATGCTAGGTAACCTAGTTTTTTTTTCCTCTTTAGAAAGTAAAATTTATATCAAAACTACATTTATTTTAAGATATATGACTATTTAAATCACAAGTGTAACATGTTTTCATGTAAATGGGATATCACACCATCCCACTAATAATTCTTGTTTTTTTTACTTAATTTTTTTTTTTAAATCTAGAACTCAAAGTTATTATCTTTGCAAGGTTAAGCATAGCGACATTAGTTTAATAATGCTAGTTGGAATATTTCTACACTAAATTTTATAATAAAAAAAATGATATATTTAAAATGTAGATTTTCTTATTCTATTTTTCAAATAATATTATGTAAGAAAAGAAGGAAAAAAGAAAAATACACAATTATGATGTTTGTCATGTTCAATAGGGTAGAAAATTTACTACATGGCTAAATTCTTATCATTATTTGTTATAAAGGAATCTTGACCAAATGTTCGTATTCAATTATGATGTTTGTCATGTTTAATAGGATAGAAAATTCACTAAATGGCTAAATTCTTATCATTTTTTGTGATCAAGGAATCTTGACCAAATATTCACATTATTAGTCATCCATGCCAATGACCCTAGTTGATGTAGTGACCCAATTGAAGCTAACTATATATGAACTTCTATTTATTAAATTGTAGTACTAAATATCTTATATATATATATATATATATAAACAAAGAAAGTGACAATGATGCATTAATGTAAACTATTAATTAATTTTCAACTATTTTTTTAAATAAAATTATATATGAATTAGCCATAAAAGATTTTCATGTTCTATGTTACATGGATTAAAACAAAATGTAAAAAAAAAAAAAGCAAACAAACAAAAAAAAAATGAAATTAGCTATTAACATGTCTACAATCTTCTGATATCAAATAAATTTTAAGTATGATGATTTGTAGCTAGGGTGTGTGGATGGGAAGAAATAGGTTGCAAAAAAAAAAAAAAAAGAAGAAGTTAGAGAGAATAATGAGAAGAGTGTTTTGGATATTTTTAAATTTTAGGGTGGATGTATAAATAAGTTTTCAATTTTTAGGTGGATGTGTAAATAGGATGGATGCAAAGAGAGTTTAGGAGGATGCATTTATAATTTCCCTAATACTAAATACTTTTGACTTCTACTAATTGAACACTAAAGTTTTTGAGTATTTAATTTTCAATTTTATCAAACAACACTTAAGTTTAGACGTTTTCACCAAAAATAGAAAATGACTAATTCTTATTGTATTATTTTTAGTATTTAAAACAACTTTTATTGGTTATGTTTTTTAACAAATTTTGGGGAAACTAAATCTAGATATAGAATATTTTTTTATAGAGCTTATATTATGTTGGTCTTAAAATCTTGTTATTTTAGAATTTTAGACTCATTATTTTTTCTAAGGAGTTTCTTGTATTGCCTCTTTAAATATTTCCTCTATGAATTCTTTAACATTATCTTTCAGGTCATATGATAAGTATAAGATTATATTTGTAAAAAAGAATCATTTTAACACTTTAGTCATTTTCATTATCGAACAATCAAATTACATTCACCATTTAAACCTAAAGATAATAATAAATACTTTTGGCTTCTATTAATTCAACATCGAAGTTTTTGAATTTTGAATTTTATGAAACAATGGGAAAGTCTAGATCTCTTCATCAACAAATAGAAAATGGTTATTTCAAAAATGATTTCTTAGTTATCAATTAAAATTTACACACAAAAATGATCTCTTAGTCATCAATTAAAATTTACACATTTAAGGCATATGATTACCTAAGTTTCAAGTATATATATTTGTACGCTAAATGTTATAAAAATGACTTATTTAAAATGAAAATGTTCCTACTCTATTTTTTAAATATATAATAACATATGAAAAAAAAAACAAAAAAAATATACAAGATATGATTCTATAAATAAAAAATAAAAAAAAATACACAAGACTTAGGCCATGGGTCTAACATGACAATAAATTTGTCCAGATGGATTTAACAATCACAGATATGGTTTTCTTTTTTTGAATGCATATAAAAGAGAATTTATGTTATGGTTTTTTTATAGACCTAAAAGAACAAGAAAATCCAATTATTGAATATACCTACCAATTCAATTACCTTAGAACAATTAAAACTTTTGCATATTTGTTGCTTAGTTTACAATTCTTAATGAATTAATAGAAAATAATTAAACATTCAAGGCCAAAATATATATATATATAGGTCCATTCAATTTCCCTTCAAAATAATAGTGGGTTGTTTTAATGGGATTTGAAGTTTGAGTCAAACTTGATATAATGTTTTACCCTTGAAATTGATAATGATAATGGGTCATATGTAATGGGATTTGAAATCCAAATCTTAGTGGGATATGAACTCCAAGTCAAGTAATGACAATTGGTTTGTTTAGTGGGATTTGAAATTTGAGTCTTAATGGGCTTCAAATTC
This sequence comes from Vitis riparia, assembly GCF_004353265.1. Lineage (NCBI taxonomy): Eukaryota > Viridiplantae > Streptophyta > Magnoliopsida > Vitales > Vitaceae > Vitis > Vitis riparia. The sequence goes on along the minus strand of NC_048442.1, from coordinate 4,478,291 downwards.
ATCAAATAATGATAATTAGCATGTTTAGTGGGACTTGAACTTTGAGTTTGAATGGGATTTGAAGTTTGAGTCAAACTTGATATAATATTTTACCCACAATTGGCCATCTTTAATAGGATTGGAAGTCATAGTCAAACTTAATATAATATTTTACCTTTGGAAATAATAATGATAATTGATGGGATATGAAGTCCAAATCTTAGTGGGATATGAACTCTAAGTCAAATAATGATAATTGGTTTATTTAGTGGAATTTGAAATTTAAATCTTAATAGGATTCAAAGTCGTCAAATAATGATAATTGGAATGTTTAGTGGGACTTGAACTTTGAGTTTGAATGGGATTGAAGTTTGAGTCAAACTTGATATAATATTTTATCCACAATTGGCCATCTTTAATAGGATTGGAAGTGGGTCAAACTTGATATAATATTTTACCCTTGGAAATAATAATGATAATTGGTGGGATATGAAGCCCAAATCTTAGTGAGATATGAAATCTAAGTCAAATAATGATAATTGGTTTGCTTAGTGGGATTTGAACTTTAAGTCTTAATAGGATTCAAAGTCGTCAAATAATGCTACTTGACATGCTTACTGCAACTTGAACTTTGAGTTTGAATGGGATTTGAAGTTTGAGTCAAACTTGACATGATATTTTACCCTTGGAAATAATAATGATAATTGGTCATATTTAATGGGATTTGAGATCTTAGTCGAACTTAATATAATATTTTAACCAACAATGAAAAACAAATAAACATATGATATCAACTAAGAACTCATTTGGAAAGTAGGGTTAAAAATGGTTTTAAATGCTTAAAAAGTGTGTTTTACTAAAAAATAAAATAATCATTTTAAAGTTAGAAAACATGAATTAACACTTAATACTTCTTCTAAAAGTCATTACAAGAAAGACATGAAAAATATTAAAATTTCAAATAAATTTTCCTGCTTGAAAAATATATTTTTCTTGCATTTTTATTAAAAATACGTTCAAACATATTCTCACATGATCTACTTGAGTTCCTAAAATAATTACAAACTCTATTTAATTTTTATTTAATTTTTTTTTTACTTAGGGTGGAAAATTCCTCAAATTATACATGGATATGAATTATTTGGATGAAAATTGGAGCTAACATCCATATCATAAGATATTTTAGTGGAATATATAGTTATTGTAAGATAAATCTCATCCAACTATCTCTTTACTTTTAAGACAGTTCACTGTCTTGTATAATGGGATGCAAAAATACATATAAGTGGACACTTTTGACTTAAAGTATAATGAGATGTAAAAATACATATGAGTGGGCACTTTTTACTTAAGAACTTGTTTCACAATCACATGTGTCTTAAATTTAAGTTCAAAGAAAAGTACCACTTAAACCTCCAAAGAACCCTGTGGAGATGAACATAATAATTGAAAATAAAGATAAACTCCCTCATATAATTCAATTGTTATAAATTGCAATCATGTTACTAATTAAGCTAAATAAGAAGTAAAATGGATTTTATAAAAATGGTATTTTAAATGTGAAGTAAATTTTAAATGTGCTAAAAATTTTAGGTCCTCTTTGGGCGTATTTTCTAATGTTGGTTGAAAAGTTGTTTTTATGTTAAAGAACAAAAGATAGTTATTTAGTATTTTATAAAAATAAGGGTGTTTGACAAGTTGTTTTTTTTTTTTTAAATAAAAAATAAAAAACTTTTCTGGATAAGTTATTTATTAAAATAATTTTTCTATTTTGATTTTGTAAAAACATTATAAATTTAATTTATGTAATATTAATTAAATTTAATTAAAGTCTTATTAAAAATGAAAATAGTTTTTAATTACAAATAAATTAAAAAATAAATAGTTTTTTTAATAAAATATGAACAATAATATTATAATAAAATCATTAAAAAAATTGTAATATATATATATATATATATATATATATATATATATATATATATATATTATTTTAGTATATTTTTCATGCTAAAGCTCCTTTGAAATTTTAGGTAGATGCATGCTTAAATGCTACTTATCTCATTAACAAATTACCTCTCTTTTATGGATAAGAATTCTCTGTACTTTAAATTGTTCTTGTTTACACGTTTAGTTCCCTTTGCTTTCCATATTTAAAAACTCCTAACATGCACAAATTTTCAAAAAAAAAAAGAAAAAACACTACATCTTGTGTTTTCTTAGGATATAGTCATTCACATAAAGGTTATAGATGTCTTCTAGTGGATAATTCTGCATAAACGCTCAACAGTTGTGGTCATAGCTCAAGACCAAGATAGAATTTACAATGTAATAATGCTGATGAATGATTCATAGACTGCTCCAACTACATTTTGAAAATTTTCTATTTTCCAACATTTTTGTATTAAGCTATTATCGTCTAAATGGATTGAAAACAGTTTTTTTTTAAAAAAAAAATTTGTTTAAAAATAAGAGGACTTTTCATAAAAAAAAAAATTCAAGGTGTTTTTTTAGAGCAATAGGAGACATGGAGAATATGCGGATAACTTTTGCAGTCTACATCAGTGCATAATACTTTACAAGTAAGGAACAGTAGTCCCCTGGTGACATTTGTCGTGGATAGCTGCGAGAAGACATGGAGATCATCAGGTGCCATTATCTGATAAGTGAACTCTTTCTTTACAAGTAAACCACTGACAGTTTCACCAACTCCTGGCGTCTTTTCAGCTAGCCTCCCAATGCTTTTTGCCATTTTCTCAGAGTTGAAATACATTTCAACTGACTGACAGTTCTTTGAGGAAATAATTTTGCTGTTGCGGTCAGCAAACTGGGTGATAATTGAGAAAGAGAAAATGGCAATCTGTGACTTTTCCCATATTGACATGCTGTACAGATAGTTGAATTATTTTTCTGAAGAGAGACATTACAAGAGGCTAATGCATGTTGGAGAATATCTGTAGAGGGATGACCTAACCGAGCATGCCAGAGAGTGGATGGTGTTGTTCTTGTGGTGACTGTAGTGGTAACAAAAGTAGTTTGTGTTTGTCTTGGCATAGGCTGCCCTGGAAACTTGTAAAGACCTTGGTCAAGCTTGCCTTGCAGGAGTGTGTTCTTCATTTGCTGATCCTTGATTAAGAAATGCCGAGGATGAAATTCAACAAATGAATTATTGTCATGGCATGGTTTAGAAAATGAGATTTGTGGCAAGCTTGGGAGCATGAAGAACCTTGTTTAGCTTGAATTTCTTGTATTTGGTAGATAAAAACGTGGAACCAATATGATGTATAGGAAGTTTCTTACCATCTCCAATGGAGAATTGATCAGGTCTGTGATAAGGATGCACGTCTGATAGATGAGTAGCATTGTTTGTCAGATGATGAGTTGCCCCTGTGTCAAGAAACCAAGAATCCAATGATGCTAGAGAGGCTACCATGGCTTGAACTTGGTTACTATTGTGGTTAGGAAATGTTTTATTGCTGGGAGTTGTATGTAGCGGATAACTCCCTTGAAAATTGATATCAAATCGATGATAGCATGAAGGAGCAATGTGTCTGTATTTGCCACATAGTTGGCATTGTGGTCTGTTGCCTTGATACAACTTAAAGCCCTGATTTCGGTTGCCTGAGGATTCTATACTTTGAGGTTGTGCTGAGTTTGGTCTAGCATTTTGATAGTTGTTGTGGTTGTTAGAGATCCTTCTGTTATTACCTCTCGTTTGTTGCATTTGAGAGACAGCAACAAGAGCAGATATAGAGTCTTCTTTTGGGATTTTGCTTTGAAATTTCAGACGCTGTTCATGTGTGAGAAGTATGTTGTGAATAGAGTGGATATGTTGTCTTCTCTTGTAGTGATGGAAGCAACAATAGGATTGTAATCAGACCAAGTCCTCCCAGTATCTGTAATACCTGGTCTTTTTCTAAGACCAGTTTTCCAATGGTAGTATCTCCTACTTTGGAGGAGGCTAAAAATATCTCCTCCAAAGTCGTCTAAGCTTCATGAGAAGTTTGGTATCCAACTATTTGCCATATGATTTCAGGGGTGAGAGAAGAACGTAACCAGTTAAGGATCATACAGTCATACCTTCTCCATGAAATGAATTCTGGGTTTATTGTGCCCGCAGTTGTCATCTTGGTGGGGCACATATTCAATCCTTCAATATGGTCTTCAAAGCCATTGGTGAAGATAACATTCTTCATTTGGGTTCGCCATAAGATGTAATTGCTTTTGTCTAGTTTAACAGGGAGGACATGATTTAGCATTTGAAGAGAATAGCTCGATCCTGGGAGTGAAGTAATCTGTGTGGGAGTTTGTGATTCAAAGGATGGATTGAAGAAGGACATGGTTAGGGTAGGGTTATGGGTCTGATACCAAGAAGAAACTTGCAAAAACATGAAGATGAAGAATGGAAGAAAATCTATATCAAACTAGTTTTTACATACAGTATTTATATGGTGTATCAGTTACACGAGAATAACTACTTATCTAGCTAACCCTAATAACTTAACCTACTGACTCGAACAATGGTTCTAACTACCCTAGCAGACTAACAATATTTGGTTGTTACAACCTTCGGGTAAGTATCCTAACAGTAAAGGAGTTAGAGAGTCAGGTGGGTTCTTGATCTTGAACTCTATCAATAAGCTTTTGTTTGAGCCTCCCCATCTCATTAGCTTCTCCATGGACAAGAATGATGTTAGGTGGCATGAGCTCCTTCACGAACGTACTTGTCTGTGCAAAATCTGCATGAGCAAAGAAAGAAATGTAATAGACCTGCATGTTGAGGGGAGCAGTAAGACCATTCATTAGAGTAACTTCCTTGGGTTCATTGATGAAGGTTTTTGCCAGTGTCCCTTCCATGACATACCCAGGTATTACACATGCATTTTTCTTATCAAAGCACCACATATCAAACAGTTGTCTTGACAACCCACTCGGACTCGCCATCACCACTGGTGGACCTACATCATTAAAATTTTCAATGCTCTTTAAAGGTGATATGTGCTTGAAGTCAAAAGGATTCGAATTTGCAAATTGGTTGCGGATCCTCTCATTCATGGAATTGATGCATGTCTGGTAAACAGACATGCACCTTTTTGCAAGGGGGAAGCACAATATATGGGGATGTTATGGAGCTCGGGATGGTTAGACCAATACTCATCAAGGATAAGGAGGAGTTCTTGGGCACAACCTAGAGCATATGCAGGGATTAGAACACGATCCCCTTGAGAAATGGTTGAGTGGATGACATCCATGAAGGGCTTTTCTCGCACATGCCGAGGCTGATGGAGTTGGACACCATAAGTGGATTCAATTATGCAAATATCAGGGGAGAACTGTGGGATCTCAGCAGCACAGAGATAACAATCTTCTTCATGAGAATAGTCTCCGGTGTAAAGTATTCAGACACCAGCAATATCAACCATAAACATGGCAGCACCAAGGACATGGCCAGCTGTGTAACACCAAAATCGTATACCATTTACTTCTAAAGTCTGATGGAAATCAATAACCTGCAGAAGGGAGATTTAATTACAGTTACAGGAAGATTAAATGAGATGATAAAATTCAGCTACATATCTAAAGTCAATTGTTGTAAATGGCCAAACATTCTGCAATAGAAAAAAATTATTAGACACACACCATGTTGCTTTTTTTAGTGAACGAGTTTTATATTTTATTAGATTAGTTATGTAACTAATCAGAACAATAGAAAAAATGTTGTTGTGGAACACAAAACATGAATTAATATTAGAAGTACAGTCATTTAAATCTTAATAGACTAATTCCTAGTATGTTAGTTTTATTTGCCAATATCTCCTTATGTCCAGAACTGAAAGCAAAACCCATCTGTTCTCACAGAAGGCGAAGTACAGAAAGTCCACAGATGTTATAGAGATCTAAAACGGTAATACTTACACTCGGGTAGAATCTATGATTCAGGTATGAATGCCTACGGTAGAGAGATTAAGGCTTAAGGACAAGGTAGTAGACGTTTATGCACTATTAATTTCAAATTAGAGACCCAACATAGAACATTAGAGATAATCACAAATTTAGATAACTGGATTTAAGCTAATCAGTGATACATGGACCATTGTGACCATAACTTTTTAGGCCTTAAAAAATGCAAGTACAAGAGAATGATGAAAAATCCTTCCTTACTTTACAAAACCTTATCAAAACACAGGAAAAGAAATACTCTCCAATAAACACCAAAGCAACTTGACATTGCAATTTTAACACTTTGGATCTACACGTTAACATCCAATCAAGTTGAATTACGTTGACAAATTCATGCCTTAAAATGGATAGTTACATTAAAGGCACAACCATAATATTACATTACATGCATCAAGGGCACTTGAGCCTCCCCATTAAAAAATAAAAATAAAAATACAAACCCTCCCCATCCCTTTACCACTTGAGCCAAGCCTCAAGGGCACTAGAGGCTTCATTCAACATGACATATAATAATACCTAACAAACCTTCTCAGTTAGGGTATTAGACAACTGATTAGGAACTATAGAACACTTTCTTAGTAAGATATTACATGAGTTCTGAGAACGCAACAAGTTCAAAAAAAATTATAAATAAAAACAATACTAAGATTGTCAAGGCATAACAGAGAGCAACAAACAGCCTTAGGACAGTTGATGAAAGACAAAAATAATCCACATAAAAGAGTAAAACAAGTAGCATTGGATTTCCTTCTTCCTTTTTTTTGGTGTGGGGGTGGAGGTGGAGGGGATGCGGAGATAGGCAAATAAGAATCTATAGGTATATAAATATATGTAATAAATGCCCCAGTGTAAAATGGTGAACACAGTGCACTGGAAGTATAAGTAGCATTGGAGTATTTGATGGTGAGAAATATGAAAAGATTTCCATGACTGGGAGTTATTTCTAATCTATACTTGTTGGTTAGTTCAGTGCCTTTGGTGGGAGAAAACACATAGGATCTTTGAGGGTGAAGAGGTTTTTGAAGTAGAGGAAAAAAACAAAGAAAAATAGAAAGTTCTAGTCATTGTTCCAAATCCAAGTTTCCATGGAATACAGTGCTCAATTCTTATGCAATAAGGGTGGAAGAACATTATTATATTCCTCTGGATAATAAGAAATATTAAATACAATAAAACTTCAAAGATAACATTGACGAAAATTTTCAAACCAAAAAATAAAAGATGAAAAAAGCCAAATCAAAGTTCCTCACCACCAACCACGGAAAGGGATGCATTTAGATTAGCTTCAAAACCTGTTTAGACTTGAGGAGAAATATTACAAGCCTTAAAAAAATGGAGATTGAAACATACATCTGGAAACAAAAATAAATGCACCTCAATTTTATCCGTGGAGCAAAGAATGTCTTGTTCATCATACAACATATCTTCAACTGAAACTTTGCTCACTTTTACATAATCAGACAAAAGCAACTTGTAGATAGCCTTCATTGCATGAGTCATAAAAACTCGCCCTTTGAATGTGGTCTAATGAACAAATTCAAATATTTTTGCTTATTTAAAAACATATGCAAAGTAATTGCATAAAATTTGATTAAGAAAATGGCCAACCTTCTCCAGGAAATATGGAAGGGATGCAGCATGATCCAAGTGAAAGCTGCACAGGAAATGCAACACATTACAATGCAATAAAGTGGAGAGCACATCCAAAAGAACAGGAGCAGTTTCAGATGAGAAAGTAGAGCAGATAGCCAAAAAGAAAAACTAAAGATGAAAGTTCCACCAAAAAGTTTCAAGATCTACAAAAGTTCATTGACAAGACAGACATGCAAGATATCAAATGAAATGATTGCTAAGAAGATATGTTGGTCATACCACAACTAAGAGCACTGCTCAGAGATAAGTATGTGATTACCATAAATCCATTTACTGAGAAGAAAACAATGCTGAGAAAAGCAATGGGAACTTCAACATAATCAAAGAAGGTGAATGATTGGGGTGTTTCCAAAGGAATTTTAGATGATAGATTTGATTATTTATAACCTCTCACGCTCTCACGTATGAAAGTACATGTTCAAGTTTGTGTATGGACACTTTATGCTGAGATGCAAAGGGGTAGGTCCATTAACCCTTCATCCCTCCAGAACCCCAGAAATGGAACCTGTAATGGCCAACGGCCTTTGTATAGAGTGATCCACTAATACAGCTACAGAGAATACTCTCATAACAATGCTTATAGTAGTAGATCACTAACCATTGATGTGCTTTCAACCATTTCAAGAGCATTCATCAGCCATGCAGTCAGACTTTCAACTGGAGTAAAGTTGGGCTCAAGAAAGTCTACTTAAAGCCGAAAAAATCTCAAGGCCAGACTAGAGCCCAGGGATAGATTTCAATTTTAGGAAGCTATTTCATATGAGGAAGGAATCCCCAAGGGTTTATTCCTTGAGAAAAAAAAATTATTAGCAAACGAAATGAAGAAGCCATTGAGAGGCAGGAGATATTCAGATGATGGCTTAAAATTTGGGTGGTAGATGTAGTCTCATTCCTATAAAGATATATCTTCAGTGCTCCTAACAGAACCAGATATTGATAAGAGAAGATACGGATGGAGTACTTGCAGCTGGTTCCAGTCAAATCTTTATTTGCTTTAACAATAGTTGTTTGGTCACTTTTTCTAAGTAAGGCCATTCAGGAGAGAATACATTTCATGATATTCTCTAAATTTCATTTCTCAATTCAGCAGATCACTAAGTTATAAAAACAAATAACATTACAATATTCAACAAGGAAAAAGAACATACTGTGTCACCAAAAAGACATCAATGGTTGAAGGATCAATCTCATTAAAGTATGGCAAAGCAGCCATGCCTGAGTATGTGGGATGAATTCCACAGTCAAACTATCGCCATAGAACAGGAACAAAATAGAAACAAAGTAAAAAAAATGTTGAAAACAAAGTATAAAAACTAGCAACCAAAATAAAAGAATAATGCATCATGTATACCAATATGGTTTTCCCTTTATAGGACATGTAGACACAGGAACGGCCCACTTCATTTCCAGCACCTAGAGGGGTAATAATCGGCTGGTCTCCTACTCTTGTTAATGAGGAATCCGATCTCTTCAAAGACTGTGGTGGCCCTGTTGAAGCCATTCTTCAGCTGAACAATGCTCAGACCCCTTCAATTAACACCACTCTATATTCATGCAAAATGCTCTGCAACTGATTAAAAAATACAGAAAAGATTCAAAGAAAAAAAAATGCTTCATCATAAAATGATACCCAAAAATAAATACAATTCCAGCAAAAGACATTTTTTTCTCTTGGCAACCCAGTTATTTTGGTGAATATATTTCTGTTAAGCTTGGGAAAAATGAGACCTATCATCTATGAACAAAATAGACATGCTTTTTTCCATTTGGATATTTTGGTGAATATATTTCTGTTAAGCTTGGGAAAAATGAGACCTATCATCTATGAACAAAATAGACATGCTTTTTTCCATTTGGAAGTCCTAAGGAATCGACATTTGGCCCATAACAAGGCCTACAAATTAAACTAATCATTTACAGTCCATAATAAAGTAGAAAGCATATTAAGAGGGCTCTAGACCTATTCCCAATCATGAATATATTGTTACTCTAGGCCCAAGGACCTTATAACTTTAAAATGTGTCCACAAGGTTAAGGGGAACTCATACATCTATAATATATATGTGAATTCAAGGTTTAATGTTTTTAGAGAAACACTTCATCTAAAAACACTTCCAAATGAATATTAAGTGTGCGTTTGGTAATGATTTTAGAAAGTATTTTTAACTTTTTTAATAATTGAAAGATAAAAATTTTCAAGTGTTAAAAAGTTTAAAAACACTTCCTGAAATCACTACCAAATATATTCTAATTATCTTTAGTTTATTATCATCAATTCTTAATTATATATTTACTCTTCTTATCGGGGTTTTTGCTTAAATGCTCTCTTTATTAAATTGAACCATGCAAGTGTATGAAGTAGTTCTATTTAATATATTCATATGCCCTTTGGATCATGTTCTCCTTGAGTTACTTGTTTCTTAACAAAAAAATACGGGTGGTCACCCATTTCTGAAGGGAGTTAACAACGAAAAACTCATAGTTCATGCTGATAAGTATCCAAAAAAACAATGTGATTTCAACAGTTTTGGGAATTATCACTCTCTCAACAATCAATTAGAAAATGTAATGATTACATGTTACGGTCCTAAAAAAGGTGCAGACACATGAACAAAAAATCTAATTGCATCCAAAAACAGGAATCGCATCTGCCTTGTTGGATCTCCCCAGCCCCAAGGACACGTCCAAAACGGTGACTGTCACAAGAATGAAGGTTATAAGAAACCCATATCCTATCTTCCACCCCGAGCCTGCCTCTTGCACTAAAAGCCCAATCACAATTTTCAGAGCTCCCAAGAAGAGAGCAAGTCTCCCTACCCAGTGATGTTTCCAGTCCTTGCGCCATTTGGATGTCTTGTCCGGTCTTAGAATCAATTCCAATACCTGACAGAAGAAAACTTAGTTTTCAGCATGCCTGAAGAAATATATTTAGTTGACGTCAAGTAAAGGCCCCGGCCCAAGCGAAAAACAAACCTGAAGAATGCTGAGGCAAAACACTAAGGATCCGAGGGGTCTGTGAATGTTGAATTTGGGAATGCCATCGGACTCCAGTCCATTGTAGAGTGCCCTTCCTGCAACGACAGTAGCAAGACCCAGAAGAAAACCCACAATCTGGATCGAGATGTGACGATCAAACCATTGAGGATCATGATGCTTGAAGTATCTTGGGATGATTGCCCCAAATGGAAGGAGCGCGCCCCATGCAATTAGGCCCATGTCTGCATGAAGCGTCTTCAAATCTCCAGTGTTATTGACACCAGAGGTATATCCTGTGAGACAGAACAAAAATTTTCCATATCAGACTTCAAAGAGTTTTATCTGAAGCTCCCACTTTATTTTCCTAGATATAAGCCCCTCACGTCTAGAATGTAAACACTGATTACTCCAGTTGCTTTGGTTAAACAGATTCATCCCAGAGAAACCCTGTGAAGATGGCAGCCTTGTTTTAACTCTTAGAATAGAGTAAAAAAAGAGTAGAAGCTGATCAAACCTAGCATGGAGGCCCCTCCAATTAATAAAATTAACTGTCCAAGAATCCAGTGACGCAGATTATTTGGCAACCTCAGAAGTAGAGACAGAGTCGTTGGCATTCCCGCACTCCTCCACCACGGCCCTGCATCACAACCAATTTACAGATCTATTACAAATTGAGAGACAGAAAACGAGATTTTCATGTTAATGAAATCGTTCACCTCAGGATCACATTGCAATTGTTAATAAACATCAATGATTCTGGATCATTGAATTTTGAATGCATCCGTAGCAGGCTCTTCATATTCAGTAGCCCACTTGGTTACTGGTACACCTGCAAAGTTGGAAGCAACAGGAGGTAAAATCATCACGTTCTTTAACATAAATGTCACTAAATACGACTATTTGGCTAATATGGATACAAATGAACGACCTGATTGAAGATCCCTTCAAAGAAAAAATATATTCCAAAGGTTGCAAGGACATCACATGATGGCAGATCATGCTTCTGAATAACTGCACATTTCCCCTCGTCATCTCAACAGGAACAGGATGGGTCTCTTCACGGTAGTACACCTACACATTCCACCCTTCAAATATCTTAGGAAAATAATGTAATTGTAGTTTTATATTATAATGAAAGTAAAAAGCAAGAGAAATTATGCACGATTGCTTGCACCCACCTCATGGATGTGATAACATCATGCCTTATCTGCTGAAACGTCCTCAGGCCTGAAAAATCTTCTTACTCTACCCAATATAATCTTTTACAGTAATAAGCAATTGATAACAAATTTACATGGAGAAGTGAGGACCCTCAGCTAGTTTCACACCCATGACCATGATCCAGCAACTCACCCAACGTAATAGTGTGGAACGGTTTTGAAAATGGTGGCCACTGTGTTGAGAGTGCTCGAGCAACTTGTTGCATAGTTGGCCGAGACTGGGGATTGACACGCAAGCATGCTAATGCCAACTTCACTGCAACCACTACTTCCTCAGCCACTTGATTCACAGGAGGTGAGGGGCGCTGGTCCATCACATCATTCAATAGGCAATGGTCCACAATTGATGGTGATGAGGATGATGAGGACGCTGATGATAACAGGGATGTGATGAGTTCTCCAGGATGCCTTCCCATAATTACTTCCAATGTTACAACACCAAAGCTATAAACATCGGTTTTATTATCCACCTTCATCGTAAAAGCAAGTTCTGCAAAGAGGATTAGATCATGCTCTGCTAAGATATTATAAAAGTTACATATGATGTATAGAGGCCGTTTAGAGATAAGCAAGACACTAAGCAAAATGTACCTGGAGCAGTATAACCAAAAGTTCCTGCAAATGAAGCCCAATTAGATGAGTCTGACTTTAAAAGCCTAGCCGTGCCGAAGTCAGATACATGGTCATATTCTGAATCTAACAAAACATTGTTGCTGGATATGTCTCGATGAATTAGAGGAGGCGAGCAATCATGGTGCATATAAGATAAAGCTTTAGCCACGCCTTTAATAACATTTAGCCTCACCATCCAATCCAATATTTCTGCTTCTTCGTCGTTGCTTAGAATGTTTCGCAGGCTCCCTTTTTCCATAAACTCATAAACCAAAAATGAGTTCTCTGCAAATAAACTAAAGCCATAAAGCTTGACGATATTGCGGTGCCTTATCTGTGTTAAAGCATGAATCTCACTTTTAAAAGCTTTCAAATCAGCCATAGCTCCATCTTCTGATGAGTGAAGTTTTCACTGCAACAATCCGACCTGTTGGCAACTCAACCTTGTAAATAGTACCATATCCTCCAATGCCAATACACTGTTTCGAACTGAAATTGTCGGTCCCTTGTATGATGTGCTCATACAACAATTCCCCATCATGGCCCCATATTGCAAATAGATCTTCAACATCTGCTTTTGGAGACTTGGTTTTTCTCTTCCTCAATTTTTGGAAAAGAAAATAAATGCCAATAATAAAAGCAAATAAGAACAATAGAGTGCTCACAATGAGGAGTATTATGATCAGGAACAGAAAACTTGTTAGCCTTTATTCGACTAGCACTACATGGTTTGAGATGAGTGACATTATTACCACATAGACCTTTATTATTTTTGAATGCCTCAAATGGAGTGAAGGCTTTGATGTTGGGGAGAGGACCTTCCAACTGATTGTAGGATATATCAGCAACTGTCAGGCTCATCAGATGATCAAAAGTGTGTGGGATAGTGCCAAAAAGCCCGTTATGGGAGAGATTCAACGTTTCCAGGTTTTGTAATTCTCCAAGCAGTGGTGGAATCTCTCCTGTCAACACATTTTGACTAAGATCGAGACCTTCAAGATGATGCATCTTTCCAATTTCGTCGGGAATGCTATCCACAAATCTATTCTCGCTCAAGTTCAAGGATGACAATTTCCACAGGTTTCCCAGTTGTTTGGGCATTGGACCGCTTAAGTTGTTTGATGCCAAGTCAAGGATTTCAAGATTGGATAAGTTTCCGAATTCCAGAGGAATACTTCCTGAAAGATTGTTGTTGCCCAGCAACAATTTGAACAATAAGGGCAACATACCCAATTCTTTTGGGATCTTCCCAATTAGATGATTTGAAGAGAGATCAAGTTGTTGCAATTGAATTGCTTTCCCAAGTTGAGGTGGTATAGCGCCAGAAATATTGTTGTTGGAGATGTTCAAGTTTGTAAGCACGTGGCACTGTCCCCATTTCTTAGAAAGCTCACCATAAAAATTGTTACTGCTTAGATCAATGTAATTAAGGTTCGGGTATACACCAAAACTTTCGGCTATGTCTCCAATAAGTTGGTTTCTTTCAAGCCGAACTCAGAATAAGCTCGTGCAGTTTTTCAAGCTCTTTGGTATGGGACCACTGAAATGGTTTCCAAAGGCAGAAATGTTTTCAAGAGCACTACCAAGGCAAATTTGTGGTAGTTGTCCAATGAAGTTATTCTCACCTAATTGCAAAGATTTCAAATGAGTGATATTATTCATATCGGGAGGATTGACACCACTGAGTTTGTTGGAATGAAGGGACAAAACAGTTAAGGTGGACAAGTTTCCTATGGAAGTTGGTATTGAACCACTGAGATTGTTAAATGACAAGTCAAGAATATCAAGCAATCTCAACAATCCAATTTCTTGAGGGATAGAACCAGAAAGATCATTCTCAGAAAGAGACAAAACGGTTAAGTTTCTCAAGTTTCCTATGACTGGAGGGATTGGACCAATGAGATTATTAATTCCCAAATCAAGAACTTGAAGAGATCTCAATAATTCAATTTCTTGAGGGATGGAACCAGAAAGCTCATTTGATAAAGATACAAAATGGTTAAGTTCCTCAAGTTTCCTACGGAAGGAGAGATCGGACCAGTGAGATCATTACCTCCCAACTCAAGAACTAGAAGAGATCTCAATAATCCAATTTCTTGAGGGATAGAACCAAAAAGTATGTTATCATAAAGATATAGAAGGGTTAAGTTAGACAAGTTTCCCAAGGAAGTTGGTATTGAACCGCTAAGATCATTCATTGACAAGTCAAGATTCTTAAGTGATCTCAATAATCCAATTTCTTGAGGAATGGAGCCAGAAAGTTTGTTCTCATGAATATATAAAATCATTAAGCTCATCAAGTTTCCTATGAAAGTTGGTATTGAACCATTGAGATTGTTAGATGACAAGACCAAATAATTAAGAGATGTCAACAATCTAATTTCTTGAGGAATAGAACCAGATAGTTTGTTTGAATTAAGCCACAAAGAGGTTAAGTTCCTCAAGTTACCTATGAAATGAGGGATTAGACCAATGAGATTGTTAGCTGACAAATCAAGAATATTAAGAGATCTCAACAATCCAATTTCTTGAGAAATAAAACCAGATAGTTTGTTTGTTTGAAGGTGTAAAGTTGTTAAGTTCCACAAGTTACCTATGGAATGAGGGATTGGACCAGTGAAATTGTTGTATGACAACTCAAGAATATTAAGAAATCTTAACAATCCAATTTCTTGAGGGATGGAACCAAAAAGCTCATTCTTAGAAAAGGACAATGTGGTTAAGTTCCTCAAGTTTCCTATAGAAGGAGGAATTGGGCCTCTGAAATTATTAGAAGACAGTGTTAGAGAGCAAAGAGATGTAAGAAATCCAAGTTGGTGAGATATTACACCAGTGAAATGATTAAAACCAAAATCAAGAAATGTGATCAGTTTGGAAAGATTACTAATGTTGATTGGAATAGTTCCATAAAGGGAGTTGTTATGAAGATTAAGAGAGAAGAGGTTGGGAAGTGATGAGAAATTGAGATTGTAAAGTGTACCTCTCAAACCACAACTATGAAGGTCTAAATTAGAGACACTTCTTGACTTGTGACAAGTCACTCCGAACCAATGATGGCAAGAATTGCGTCCAGACCAAGAAGAGAGGAAAAATCGAGTTTGATTATCAAGACTGGCCTTCCATGTTAAAAGAGCAAGTGCTTCCTGATCTTGTTCAACATTCAAAAGCGAAGTGGTAGGTATAGAGGCAGATGTAAAAGTGATGTGGAATGATGATATTGAATACAAAAGGAAAAGGAGAAATATGAAGAAGCAAGTATTGATGATGAATCGGGAGAGTAAGGAGTAGGATGAAGAATATTCAAGGACCATTGTTGAATCGGTAGAAATGAAGTTATTAGAGGGTTTACTTGGAGGGAAGGATGAAGATGAAACACTTATTTATAGACTTAAATATGATACATTCGACATTTCCATTAGTTGGTATTGATATCTAACTACCTTCGTCATCTACAATTAATATTGGAATTGAAAATGAGTATATACATGAGCTTACTTCCACACTTATTTTATTTTATTTGATCTACTCATAATTTTTTAATTAAAATGAAATAATTAAAATATTCCTTTTTCACTCCATGCACTTTTAAATATGACCTTTTAAAATTAATAATTACAATTCCTTTTAAGAATTGAGAACCAAATATATACTCATTTCAACAACCCAGTTGATATAGGAAGTCCACTTGACTAGCACTACCTATACATATGCCTTTATATAAACCACTTAATATATATATATTTAAATTAATAAATATAAACTTTAATGGGAGCAAAGAGAATCAGATAGATATTTTATTATTAAATTATAAAAAAATTTGCCATGATTTTTTTTTTTTTTTTTGGGTAGGCTTATATTTTGCATAAGATTTTTTTTTTTTTTTTTTCATTTTGCATCAAGAACTTTGTAGTGGAATATAATTTTTTTTTCTTTAAATAGAATTATATGAAATCTTCATTTATTTTAAGTGTGCATTAAAATAATGATTTGTCTTGAATTAATTAAAAAACTAAAAAAAAAATTGTAATATTTATTATTGTTAAAAAATATTTCTTACTTGTCAATTAAAATTACATATTAAGATATGAATATAAAGTTTTCTTTCCAATTGCATGTTTTAAGTTAAGACTTTTGTTTGTCTTTAATAAGGTGGAAAAGTCGTTTCATTCCTAATTCATATTAATAATTGTGTGGAAAAGTCGTTGCATTCCTAATTCTAGTCAACAATTGTGTGGAAAAGTCATTGCATTCTTAATTCTTATCAACAATTGTTTTCAAGGAATCCATACCTAATATTCCCATTATGAATAGTAGATGACGATAATCCTAATTGATGTGAGAGGTCTAATTAGAGTGAAGTATATAAGAATGCCATTTATTAAATCTTAGTATTAAAATAAAAAGTAGCAATTGAGTCCATTATATCAATGCTTGAGGAACGACAATTATAATGTCGGGAATCCAAATTAATTTTCTTTTCTCCTAAGGTAAAATTTGCATTGAAACTCCATCTACTTTAATTCAAGGGATAACACAAACAAAGTCATAAATGGGACATGCTTTTATGTAAAAACAGAATAGAATTTATTTCCAAATAGCGTATTGTACCATTATTGCAAATAATTTCTTTTGCATCTTGCTTTGCAAGACTGGAGAACTTGAAGATTTTTGCTTCATAATGTTGAGCAAAGATGCATCTATTTAAGAGTGGTTTGTGCTTTTTATAATAGGTATCATGAAAAAGGATATGTTCAAAATGTAAATTTTTTTTTCCAAATAATATTCCATTATTTTAATTCAATTTGCAAGTTAATTAAAAGTGAAACTTAGATCATGGATTGGACATAATGACAACATTTCTTATTGATAGATTTAAGATGAGGTTTTTTCTTTTTAAATACATATACATAAAAGAGAATTTATTTTATGATATTTCTTATAGATATGAAGGAAATAATAAAAAGAAAATTTTCATGACCGAATATGCCACCCAATTCAATTCAGAACACTTATACTTGAATATTTGTGGTTTAGTTCAATTCCATGACTAAATAATTGATTGTGTTTAATGGATTTTAAAGTCTTGGTCAAACTTCATCTATGTCAAGGCATAGCACAAAGGAAGGGAGACATGCTTTCATGTAGAGATAAAATAGAATTTCATTTTCTAAATAGAGTATTTTACCATTATTGTAAATCATTTCTTTTACTTCTTCCTTCCCAAAAGTCAAGAACTCAAAGATATTTTATTCACAATATTTCCCATTCAAACATTCCATCAATTCTTCGTGAAGAATTGGCTTGTAAGAGATTGATTTTCTAAAGTTTTTAATTAAAAACATTGTAATAAATTGGTTGTACTTTCTCTTTAATTTGGTTTAGGTTTATAAAATCATTATTTCTCAAATATCTTATTTTAATTATATCAAATTTCTTAAAATAGTATTGTTTAATTACTAATTTTTAAAATTTTATTATGGTAACAAATGTTAATATTTTGGAAAAAAAAATTACTATCATTTTTTTGTCAACTATTAGTCATGAAATATTTTGTTTTAATCATATTAAAAAATATGATCATTATTTTTGTATAGACAAAGATATTTAATTAGTAATTTTTAGATATGCTTAGCATGTAAAAAGAAGTATACTTAATATTTAAGGATATTTAGATACCACTTTAAGTAAATATATTATTCAAAGTTATACATATAGCTCTATTAGATTTAAGTTAAATAAACTTATAGCCAAAATTCATATTAAAAACAAATGTTACCTAACAGTAATTCCTATAACATTATAGTAGAACTCAAAAAACAAAAAATTCCTTTAAGTAGAATTTATATGAAAACTTCATTTATTTTAAGGGGCATTAATGATTGGTCTTGAATTAATTAACAAACTAAAAAAAATTATTTGTACTATTTATTATTATTAAAAAATGTCTTACTTGTCAATTCAAATTACATATTTAGATATGAATATAGAATTCCCTTTTCAATTGCAAGTTTTTTAGTCAAGACTTTTGTTGCCTTTGATAGGGTGGAAAAGTTCTTGCATTCCTAATTCGTATCAATAATTGTGTGGAAAAGTTAGCACATTCCTAATTCTTGTCAACAATTATGTAGAAAAGTTGTTGCATTACTAATTCTTATTAACAATTATTTTCAAGGAATCTATATCCAATATTCACATTATCGTAGTAAGCATCAATGATCCTAATTGAGGTGAATAGTCTAATTAAAGTGATATATTTATATGCACTTCATTTATTAAATCTTAGAATGAACATAAAAAGTAACAATGGAATCTATTGCATTAAGGCTTGAGGAATAACAAAAATAATGCTAGGACCCCTAAGGTAAAGTTTGTAATGAAACTTCATCTACTTTTAGGCATAGCAAAAACAGAGTTGTAACTATGACATGCTTTTATGTAAAAATAAAATAGAATTTTATTTTCCAAAGAGAGTATTGTACAATTATTGAAAATAATTTTGTTTACTTCTTTGTTTGCAGTAGTGATTTGTGCTTTTTACACTAAGTATTATGAAAAAGGACATGTTCAAAATGTAAATTATGTTATTCCTTTTTTCTTTTCAAGTAATCTTGCATCATTTCAATTCAATTTTTAAGTTAATTAAATGGGAAACTTAGATCATGTGTTGGACATAATGACACTAAATTTTTCCTATTAATAGATTTAACAATAAAAAAAATGAGTTTTTTATTTTAAAAAAAATACATATATAAGAGAATTTATATTTTGTTTTTCTTATAGTCATGAAGGAAATAGAAACAAGAAAATTTCTATAACTAAATGGACTACCCAATTCAATTTAGAAAACTTATTTTTGAATATTTGTGGTTTAGTTTACAAATCTTAAATGAATAAATAGAAAATGACCAAACATTTGGGGCAAGAAAAACCAGTCCATTGAAATGATACTTGGTCGTGTTTAATGGGTTTTGAAGTCTTAGTCAAACTTGATGTAATATTTTAACTACCAATAAAAAAAAATAAACAAGTACACTGATTAAAAGCCCATTTGGAAATGCTCCAAGTAAGGCCAAAAATGGTTTTTGATGCTTAAAAAGTATGCCTTTCTAAAATATATATAAGCATTTAAAAAAACTAGAAAATTGTTTGGGTTCCTTTAAAAAGGCATAAAAAAAAAAGGAAAAATACTAGAATTTCAAATAAATGTTCAAACTACAAAAAAAAAAAAAAAAAAAAAAACATTTTTCTAATGTTTTTATTAAAACTCTTTCAAGCATGCTTTTACTTGATCTAGTATAAGCGAGCTCTTTTTACATGGAAATGTGTTCTTTGAGTACTACAGTTCATTTCAAATTTAAGTTCAAAAGAAAAGACCATTCAACCTCTTTAGAGCTTTTCGGAAATAAAAACAACATAACAATTTAATATATACTATTCCTCCTAAATTGCTAAATTATTTTTTTATACTACTTTTTATTAAAATGAATTTTTAATTATGAATAAATCTTACATATATTCATATTTGACAAAACTTACTTACAAGTTTTGTCATGTTTAATGGGATAGAAGCATCACTAAGTTTTTTTATTTTTATCAATAATCCTTGTCAAGAAATCATTAGGGAGAAACAACTCACATCATCAAGGTTGAGTAGTTATCACAATGTGAGGGTAACTAATTTATTTTCCTTAAATACATATATCTATATGAAAACTTCTTCTATTTAAAATCTATCATGCTAGAAATCATGTTTTTATCTTATTTATTAAATTGATAAAAATTAAAACTAAAATATATTTTCAAAAATGCGCAAATTTTTATAAAACTCAATTCTATTTCTAATATATATATATAATTTCAAAAGGTTTCTATAAAAATCATAAATTTATATTAGTATTTTAGACTAGGTTGATAATTTTGTTTCATTTGATGCAATAATTCTAGTATTATCTACTTCCTTGGTTCTTAAAGATCTTAATCAAATTCACTTTATTCAAATGTCAATTTTAGATAAGGTAAAATCAATTTAGGAGAATCATAAATAGTGTAGTTGAGAGGTTGAAGAAGAGAGTATTTAATCAATTCACACATAAGATTTAGTATCTAACAAAAAACAATATGGTAGAGGGACTTTAGGTGAGTTAACAATTCTCTTCATCAAATCTTAATCTTAATCATAGTCATAATTATTTCCCTTCTCTTTCATGTCCTTCCCTTCCGTTCTCCTATTATATCTAAGTATTTAAATTAATGCACTAGTTAAGTTCATCAAACCCATCTTCAAGATGATTATAGTAAAAATGCTCTCCTTTATGTAATTTAAACATTCTCACTCTAGACTTGTACATCTAAGTAGCTATTAGGAAAAAAAATTAATACACAAAAATTGGGATGAGAAAGTAAAAGAAACTCATCAAGAATAGATTGAAGAGGACACAACTACCATCACAAATAATATATAGATGAAAAACAATTAATAAAGCCATAATGAGATTTAAAAATTAGGTCCTTTTGTTTAATTAATCAACTATTCTAGTTAGGGAATGGACCATGCATGGGTTCATGAATTAAATGGCCGGTTTTACAAAATGTCTTACAAGAAAAATGTTACTTGGCTTACAATTTATACATTTATTTTTAATTAACTCATTTGTTCTAATAATTAAGTGTCCATTTCGATATAGTTCTTCTTTTCTATTTTTATTTAAAAAAAGTAGTAATAGCTTCTATATAAAATACAAAAAAATCTTCAAGTCTTACAAAAAAAATGTTGTTTTTAAATATTGAGGTATTAAAAAAATGTTATTACTTCAAACTTTTTAAAAAAAAAAAATTAAAGCAATTTTTGAAAATATAAAGTAAGTTCATACTTTTTGTATAAAAGTTTCTAATTTTATATAAAAATTTCTATTTTTGGAAACAAAAATAGAAAACATATTCAAATGAAGTCTAAATACTTAAATAAAAAATATATCAAATAACAACATTTAACTTAAAATAATAATTAAAAATGATGATAAAAACTTATAAGCAAAAAGCTATACTTAGTAAAGAGATTTAAAACTAATTAATTTCTAATAAATAATTGCTCATGCTTGACCCGTTTTGAAGTTTTTGTCCTACTTGAAATCATCTTAAAAGACTTGTCCCATAGTTTTCATATGAATTCACATCTATGATAGGTAGTGTCAACTTCCGAATACCAAAAACAATCAAAATAATTGCTTGTGCTTGACTTATTTTAAAGTCTTTGCCCAACTGGAAATCATCTTACAAAATACTTGTCTCATAGTTTTCACATGCATTCATGACTTTGATAGGTAGTGTCAATTTCTAAAAAACAAAAATGACCAAAATAATTGCTTGTGCTTGACCTATTTTAAAGTCTTCGCCCAACTTGAAATCATCTTACAAAATACTTGTTTCATAGTTTTTACATGCATTCATAACTTTGATAGGTAGTGTTAACTTTCGGATAACAAAAATGACCAAAATAATTGATCTTGCTTGACCCATTTTAAAGTCTTTGTCCAACTTGAAATCATCTTAAAAAATACTTGTCCCATAGTTCTCATATACATTCATGACTTTGATAGATAGTGTCAACTTCTGAATAACAAAAGCAACCAAAATAATGGCTCATGCTTAACGCATTTTAATATCTTTGCCTAACTTGACTATTTAAATCACAAGTGTAACATGTCTTCATGTAAATAGGATATCACACCATTACCACTAGTAATTCTTTTTTTCCTTTTTTTTAAAAAATAAAATAAAAAATCTTGAACTCAAAGCTATTGTCTTTGCATGGTTAGGCATAGGGACATTTGTTTAACAATCCTAGTTGGTATATTTCTACAAAAAAAAAAAAAAATTAAAATGATATATTTAAAATGTAAATTTTCTTCTTTTATTTTTCAAATAATATTCTAAGAAAAAAGAAACAAAAATACATGATTATGATGTTTGTCATGTTCAATAGGGTAGAAAATTCACTACATGGCTAAATTCTTATTTGTTATGAAGGAATCTTGACCAAATATTCATATTATTAGTCACCCATGCCAATAATCCTAGATGATGTAGGTGGTTCAATTGAAGCCAACTATATACGGGCCTCCATTTATTAAATTATAGTACTAAATATCTTAAATAAAAACAAATAAAGTGACAAATGATGCAATATAAGTGGTCCAATTGAAGTGAACTACATATGGTCACAATATATTAAATTGGAGTGTTATACATCTTTCAATAGGGTAGAAAATTCACTGCATGGATAAATTCTTATCATTATTTGTTATCTAGGAATCTTGACCAAATATTCACATTATTAGTCATCCATGCCAATGAAGCTAGTTGATGTAGATGACCCACTTGAAGCCAACTATATATGGGCCTCCATTTATTAAATTGTAGTACTAAATATCTTATATATATATATATATTATTATATATATATATAATAAAGCAAAGTGACAACAATGCAATATAAGTGGTCTAATTCAAGTGAACTAGTTATGAGCATTATATTAAATTGTAGTGCTATATGTCTTATAAAGTACAAAGAAATAAATAATTGAATTCTTTAAGTTAAGAGTTTAGGAATAGCCGTGATAATGCTAGATAATCTATTTTTTTTCTTTTTCTCTTTAGAAAGTAAAATTTATATAAAAACTACATTTATTTTAAGATATACGATTATATAAATCACTAGTGTAACATGTTTTCATGTAAATAAGATATCACACCATCCCACTAATAATTCTTGTTTTTTTTTTACTTCTTTTTTTAAAAATCTAGAACTCAGAGTTATCATCTTTGCAAGGTTAAGCATAGGGACATTAATTTAATAATGCTAGTTGGTATATTTCTACACTAAATTTATATAAAAAAAATGGTTTATTTAAAATGTAAATTTTCTTATTCTATTTTTCAAATAATATTATATGAAAAAAGAAGGAAGAAAAAAAAACACAATTATGATGTTTGTCATGTTTAATAGGGTAGAAAATTCACTACATGGCTAAATTCTTATCATTATTTGTTATGAAGGAATCTTGACCAAATATTCATATTATTAGTCACCCATGCTAATGGTCCTAGTTAATTTAGGTGGTTCAATTGAAACCAACTATATATGGGCCTCCATTTATTAAATTATAGTACTAAATGTCTTATATAAAAACAAAGAAAGTGATAAACGATGCAATATAAGTGGTCCAATTGAAGTGAATCATATATGGTCACAATATATTAAATTGGAGTATTATATATCTTTCAATAGGGTAGAAAATTCACTGTATGGATAAATTTTTTTCATTATTTGTTATCAAGGAATCTTGACCAAGTATTCACATTATTAGTCATCCATGCCAATGACTCTAGTTGATGTAGTGACCCAATTGAAGCCAACTATATATGGACATGGACTTCTATTTATTAAATCGTAGTACTAAATATCTTTTATATATATATATAATGAAAGTGATAATGATGCAATGTAAACTATTAATTATTTTTCAACTATTTTTTTAAATAAAATTATATATGAATTAGCCCTAAAAGATTTTCATGTTCTATGTTATATGGATTAAAACAAAATGTAAAAAAAAAAAATGAAATTAGCTATGAATATGTCTACAATCTTCTAATATTAAATAAGTTTTAAGCATGATGATTTGTAGCTAGGGTGTGTGGATGAGAAGAAATAGGTTGAAAGAAAAAAGAAAAATTTAGAGAAAATATGAGAAGAGTTTTTTGGATATTTTTAAATTTTAGGATGGATGTATAAATAAGTTTTCAAATTTTAGGTGGATGCATTTATAATTTCCCTAATACTAAATGCTTTTGACTTCTACTAATTCAACACTAAAGTTTTTGAGTATTTAATTTTCATTTTTATCAAACAATCACCAAAAAATAGAAAATGACTAATTCCTATTGTATTATTTTTAGTATTTAAAACAACATTTATTGGTTATGATTTTTTAACAAATTTTGGGGAAACTAAATCTAGATATATAATATTTTTTATAGAGTTTATAGTATGTTGGTCTAAAAATCTTGGTATTTTAGAATTTTGGACTAATTATTTTTTCTAAGGAGTTTCTTGTATTGCCTCTTTAAATTTTTCCTCTATGAATTCTTTAACATTATCTTTCGGGTCATATGATAAGTATAAGATTATATTTGTAAAAAAGAATCATTTTCACACTTTAGCCATTTTCATTATCGAACAATCAAATTACATTCACCATTTAAACCTAAAGATAATAATAAATACTTTTTTGGCTTCTATTAATTCAACATCGAAGTTTTTGAATATTTAATTTTTAATTCTATGAAACAACATGTAAGTCTAGAACTCTTCAAAAAATAGAAAATGACTACTTCAAAAATGGTTTCTTAGTTATCAATTAAAATTTACACACAAAAATGATCTCTTAGTCATCAATTAAAATTTACACATTTAAGGCATAAGATTACCTAAGTTTCAAATAATATATTTGTACATTAAATGTTATAAAAATGACATATTTAAAATGAAAATGTTCTTACTCTATTTTTTAAATATATAATATCATATGAAAATAAAGGGAAAAAAAAAAGAAAAATACACAAGATATGATTTCTATATAATGATAATAAACTTGGATTCAACAACCAATGACATAGATTTCTTATTTTCAAATACATATAATATAAGAGAATTTACATTCTTAAATTTTAATAGGTCTAAAAAATAAATATAATAAAAATTGACTAATTGAATTGAAAAAGGACTTGTTCAAAATGTAACTTTTTATAATAGGTATTGTGAAAAAGGACTTGTTCAAAATGTAAATTTTGTTAATTTTTTACAATCATATTGTATATTTTAATTCAATTTTCAAGTTAATTAAAAGTGAAACTTAGATCATGGATCGGACATAATGACAACATTTCCTATTGATATATTTAATAATAAAAAGGATGAGTTTTTTTTTTTTTAAATACATATACATCAAAGAGAATTTATGTTATGCTTTTCTTACTGCTATGAAGGAAATAATAAAAAGAAAAGTTTCATGATTGAATATACCACTCAATTCAATTCAAAAAACTTATTTTTGAACATTTGTGATTTAGTTCAATTACATGAGTAAATAATTGGTCGTGTTTATTGGGTTTTAAAGTCTTCGTCAACCTTGATGTTTTAACTACCAATGAAAAATAAATAAAGTGATAAATTGACTAAGACCTCATTTGGAAAGTAGGGCCAAAAAGGGCTTCAAATTCTTAAAGAGTATGTTGTAATAAAAATTAATCATTTGAAAAAAAAAAACTATAATCATTTTAAAATTTTCTTTCCAATTGCATGTTTATAGTCAAGACTTTTACCGTCTTTAATAGGGTGGAAAATTTGTTGTATTCCTAATTCATATCAACAATTGTGTGGAAAAGTCATCGCATTCTCAATTCATATCAATAATTGTGTGGAAATGTGGCTACATTCCCAATTCTTCTCAACAATTATGTGGAAAAGTCATTGCATTTCTAATTCTTATCAACAATTGTTTTCAAGGAATCTATACCTAATATGCACATTATCAGTGGTATAAACAATTGCAAACAATTTCTTTTACATCTTGATTTGCAAGACTCAAGAACTTGAAGATTTTTACTTCAAAATATTGAGCAAAGATGCCGCATCTATTTAAGAGTGGTTTCTACTTTTTATAATAGGTATTGTGAAAAAAGACTTGTTCAAAATGTAAATTTTGTTATTTTTTAAAAATCATATTGCATTATTTTAATTCAATTTTCAAGTTAATTTAAAGTGAAACTTAGATCATGGATCGGACATAATGACAACATTTCCTATTAATATATTTAATAATAAAATGGAAAAGTCTTTTTTTTTTAAATACATATCCATCAAAGAGAATTTATGTTATATTTTTCTTACTGATATGAAGGAAATAATAAAAAGAAAAGTTTCATGATTGAATATACCACTGAATTCAATTCAAAAAACTTATTTTTGAATATTTGTGATTTAGTTCAATTACATAAGTAAATAATCGGCCGTGTTTATTGGGTTAAAATGAAAATACATCTAATGAAGTTTAAATACTTAAATTAAATATAATAAATAATGACATTTTACTTAAACCAATAATTAAAAGTGATAATAAAAAACTTATAGATAAAAAATTATACTTAATAAAGAGATTTAAGAGTAATTAATTCCAAAGAAATTTGAAAAAAGGACCAAGTCATGTCATTCGTGGGGATCCGACACATGTTTAGTGCAAGGCCTAAGTTTGTCCGAGTGCTGTCAAATAATAAATATATTATCAACTTAACAATCGAAATAATTGCTTGGGCTTTACCCATTTAAAAGTCTTTGCCCAGCATGAAGTCTAAGTTTGTCCACGTACTGTCAAACAAGAAATTTATTGAAATAATTGTCCTTGGCCCATTTTTAGAGTCTTTGGCCAACGTCAAGTCAACTCGAAAAGAGTGTAGTGATATTCTATATTTTATTATACTATATAAAAATATGAAGGAAAAAAAAAATTACAATGAAATAATTTTCTCATATTTTATTATACTATATAAAAATATATATGATAATTATATTTTTATGGTATTCAATAATAATATTATATGCATAAAAAAATATAAATTTTATAAATATAAATTAATTATTAAGTTAAATTAAATATTATTAGATAATAATATCTCTATTTTTGAAATATAATTAATATTAAAATTATGATCCATTTAATTCAATTATATTTAATAATATAAAATAAATAATAATATATGTATATTTTTAAAAATATTTATGTTTTTTTATATTTAATTAACATAAAAAAAATCTCTTACAAAAATTATCACGATAGCTTTTATATTTTTAGTGATCAATTAAATGAAATTTGAAAAAAAAATATAATTAGAATTAATTTATTTATTAAAATATTTTTTATAATATTTTGTTTTTATGATGGGTTTTATTTTATTTGTGCACTAAGTATTATAAAAAGGCAAGTTAGCCCAATGAGGTTGAAGAACAAAGTATTTTTGTCATTTTGTATTTGAGATTTATACCCAAAAAAAAAAAAAAGGAAAAGATGAGGGTAGGAAGATTAAGGTCCAGTTTTGATAACTGTTTCTAAAAATAGTTTTGAAAAATAATTTTTGAGAATAGTATTTTAAAATTATTTTTTGATGTTTTATAGGATATTTATCTGTTTAAAAATACGAAATGTTTTTAACCTATTTTCCATATTTTTAAAATATGATTTTAAAAAGAAAAATTTATCTATAATGCTTTATTTTTAATCATTTTTTATATTTATATAATTATTATTTTTTTAAACAACTCAAGAAAACAAGGGAAAATAACTGAAAAATAAATAAATGATGTAATTTGAAAAACACCCTATTTTCTGTTTTTAAAAATAAATAATTATTTTCTATTTTTAAAAACAAAAAAAGAAGCATAAAATATAATATCTGACAAATATGTAATCTTGTTCCTATATTTGCTCCACAAATTATTAAAGAAAGAAAAAAAATTTGCTATAAAATAATTTTCTCATATTTTATTATACTATTAAAAATAATTGGTCAGCACTTGGCAGTTAATCTAACCGTGCACCCAGAATTTTTTTTTCTAAAAAAGGAATAGAAGGAATTGAATGGGAAAAAAAAGGTAAAATAAGATTATGGTTTAGTTAGGATGAGAGTTGAGAGGTTGAAGAACAAAGTATTTTTGTTCATATCTAGGAATTGTATGAAAAAAAAAAACTAAGGGTGGGAAGATTTAGGTCAGGTTGGTAATTGTTTTTTAAAATAAAATTTTAAAATTGTTTTAGGATGTTTTGTAGATCACATATCTGTTTGGGAATGTCAAATGTTTTTAATATGTCTTTTATGTTCTTAAATATAATTTAAAAATAAATTTTGTACATAGTATTTTGGTTTTAATTATTTTTTATGTTTGTGTAATTATTTTTTAAAACAACTCAAGGAAATAAAGGAAAACAATTGAAAATAACTAAAAAAATGTTATTCAAAATATCATATTTTCATTTTTTTTTTTTTAAGAACAAAAAGTTATTTTCTATTCTTAAAAACATAAAAACAAAAACAAAAAAAATATAACACTGTATTTTAAGATAATATCTTTTGATTATTCTTAGTCATTTTCACTTGTTTTTTGAAATCTATTTTTAAAAAATAATTATACAAATATAGAGAATGATTAAAAATAAAACATTACAAATAAAAAAATTATTTTAAAATATAGAAAATAAATTAAAAATATTTTAGGTTTTCAAACAAACTTTGTTCTATAAAACATTAGAGAATAATTTTCTAGAAACTGTTTTCCAAAATTATTTTTAAAGAACACTTTCCAAACAAAACCTTAACAATTCTCTTTATCAAATTCTAATCCCAACTCTAATCCTAATCATAATTATTTTTCTTGTCTTTCCTTTTCTTCCTATTCCTTCCCTTCTATTCTCTTATTATATATAAGTATTTAAATTAAGACATTAAATCAGTTTATCAAACCCATCTTAATCAATCAGTTTATCATAAGCATCATGTCAAAGACTTTTAAACAACTTGGTGGATCCACTCATCCATCATTCATGATGGATTAATCCATGGAAAGATAACAACATCTTCTTAGACTTGTACATGTGGATAACAACATCCATGAATTAAATTATTGTACAAAATGTCTCATAAGAAAAGAGGTTGCTTCCCTTACTTTCTATACATTGGTTTTTAATTAATTAAGTTATATAAATAATTAAGAGTCCATTAGGATGGATTTTTTTATTTTCTATTTTAGAAAATAAAAAATAAGGATAACTTCTATATAAAATATAAAAAGTCTTATAATCATTTACAAAAAATGCAATGGTTTTTTTAAATTAATTAAAAAATTGAGATATTAAAAAAAAAAAATTATCACCTCAAAATTTGAAATTTATTTAAAAAAAATTAGAAACATAATCTAAGCCTATATTTTTTATATAAGAATTTCTATTTTCTATATAAAAGTTTCTAGTTTTCTAAACAAAAAATTGAAAATATATCTAGACAAAGTGTAAAAACTTAAATAAAATTTATCAATGATGTTATCTGAAAAATACTCTATTTTGTATTTTTAAAAACAAAAAAAAATTATTTTCTATTCTTGAAAATAAAAAAGAAGCAAAAAACATAAGACCATAATTTCAAAGAGCATCTTTTAATTATTTTTAGTTATTTTCTATTTTAAAAATAGAGAAAATAATTTAAAAATATTTACTTTGTTTTATAAAATATTAAATAATAATTTTTTAAAATTATTATCAAAAACTGTTTTTCAAAATTGTTTTCAAAAACCACTTTCCAAACAGAATCCTAACAATTCTCTTTATCAAATCCTAATCATAACTCTAATTCTAATTATTATTATTTTCCTTCTCTTTCATTTTCTTTCCTTTCCTTCTCTTCAATCTCTTATTATATATAAGTATTTAAATTAAGACATTAAATCAGTTTATCAAACTCATCTTAAGCATTATGTCAAAAACTTTTAAACCACTCGGCGGATCCACTCATCCATCACTCATTATCGATTAATCAAAATAAAGATAACAATATCTTGTATATGTAATTTAAATCATCTCACCCTAGATTTGTACAAGTGAAATAGCTATTAGAAAAAAAACCAACGAATATATATTCAAATGGACTGAGACCAACAAGGAAAATTATCACCATTCAAATGGATAGTGATGATCCAGACAGAATGCAAATCAAATTTGGAGGCTTAGGTTTCAGTGTTTTTGGACGAGTTAGTAGGAGTGGACTCAAATGAAATGTCAAATATGTGGAGAGATACACAGGTCTATACATAAACAACCACAAAAAGCCCTTTTGGACTTACCCAATAGATTAAAGAAACAAATATGCAAATTAAGGAAACAAACATGTGGTAAGGCTTAAATATATAATCTATCAAACAAAGCTTTGATACCATAAAAATAAGAGAAATATTTGAAGGAATAATTTGTGTGTTTTGACTTTCTATTAAAATGCTTTATAGAAGTCTTTGTTATAGAAAATACAAGAACTAAATAACTACTCCAACTAACCTACAACCAAACTTTCTTAATTTACAAGAGTTGATTTCATATTTGCAGATAAAACTGCTAACAAATCTCTAAGAATTTAACAATATATCCTGTAAATCTTCTATTTGAATCCCTAGATAGGACTGAGCAACAAGCAACGTGGTTGTTGTCCATGGGTGGTCAAATTTATCAGTAACCCAAGACTTCCATGCTCACAAAAGCTCCATTTTAATCAAAGGTTGCTGAGAAAATTACTAACAGGCTCAAGTCTCATCTTAATAGCAGAAGACCACTCATCACCAGATCTAGAATTAGCATCAAACAATAACACAACCCAGGAAAACAAAAACATTATTTACATGCTTCACTAATGAAGCATTCAAGTTATGCATTAATAACCATAAATTCTGGGGATATGATGACACTGTTCAACAAGACAATGCATTTGTGAAGGTCAGACGAATCGCAAAAATCATAGAGGAAAATCTCTTGAGCATTACCACATATAAGGTACAAGAAAGAAAAAGTTGATGTATGTGATCTAGCTTGGGACTGAGGTGGATCAGTGTTGAATATTTTCCTAAAATAAGCAGACTAATTACATTAAGAAATATTGATTGATATAGAACTTTAACCTCAACATTCAGAATTAATTAGGAAGAAGTTGAAAATACAGAGAAAACCTGAGGGAAGGAGCTAAGACACAGATGGAGGGATTGGCTTCACAGCATTTTGGATCCGCTGGAATGCCACTCTCACTCTTTCCTTGAGGCCTTCATTTTCACCCTCAACATTCCCACTCTGTTTATCAAGATGCACCACATTTCCATCATCGCTTATCACCAGGTTCCCATTCCCTCCCAACTTCACATCTCCAAACAGAGAAACAAGGAGTGCGTGGATAACCTTTTCTGCTTTCTTCCCATTTTCTTCTTCAGTTTTTATGGCCTCTGATTCAACTACTACCTTGGGGATCTCAAGACTGATATTTAAAACTAGAGCCACAATGGAGTCAGAGACCATGTCACTAATTGGATCTGATGTCCAATGCAGTGAAATATGCTTCTCCGACTCATGCTTCACTGTCACCCGTTCATGGACTCGAAAAGCTAGAACCTCAGATTCTTCATCTGGCAATGACTCAAGACTCTCATATATCTGCTTCAGCCTGTGCTTTATTACACCAAATGCACCAGTGTAAGGAATAGTAATCCTCTGGGTGACATTTGCCGTGGATAGCTGCGAGAAGACATGGAGATCATCAGGTGCCATTATCTGATAAGTGAACCCTTTCTTTACCAGTAAACCACTGACAGTTTCACCAACTTCTGGGGTCTTTTCAGCGAGCCTCCCAATGGTTTTTGCCATTTTTTCAGAGTTGAAATACATTTCAACTGACTGACAGTTCTTTGGGGAAATAATTTTGGTGTTGCAGTCAGCAAACTGGGTGATAAGCTTCTGTTTGAGCCTCCCCATCTCATTAGCTTCTCCATGAACAAGAATGATGTTAGGTGGCATGAGCTCCTTCAAGAATGTACTTGTCTGTGCAAAATCTGCATGGGCAGAGAAAGAAATGAAATGGACCTGCATGTTGAGGGGAGCAGTAAGACCATTCATTAAAGTAACTTCCTTGGGTTCATTAATGATGGTTTTTGCCAATGTCCCTTCCACAACATACCCAGGTAAAACACATGCATTTTTCTTATCAGAGCACCACATATCAAACAGTTGTCTTGACAACCCACTCTGAAGCCCACCCGGGCTCGCCATCACCACTGATGGACCTACATCATTAAAATTCTCAATGCTCTTTAAGAGTGATACGTGCTTGAAGCCAAAGGGATTCGAATTTCCAAATTGGTTGCGGATCCTCTCATTCATGGAATTGATGTCTGGTAAACAGCCATGCACCTTTTTGCAAGGGGGGAAGCATAAAATATGGGGATGTTATGGAGCTCAGGATGGTTAGACCAATACTCATCAAGGATAAGAAGGAGTTCTTGGGCACGACCTAGAGCATATGCAGGGATTAGAACACGGCCCCCTTGAGAAATGGTTGAGTGGATGACATCTGTGAAGCGCTTTTCTCTCACATGCCGAGGCTGATGGAGTTGGACACCATAAGTGGATTCAATTATGCAAATATCAGGGCAGAACTGTGGGATCTCAGCAGCATGGAGATGACGATCTTCTTCGCGAGAATAGTCTCCAGTGTAAAGTACTCGGACACCAGCAATATCAACCATAAACATGGCAGCACCAAGGACGTGGCCAGCTGTGTAACACCAAAATCGTATACCATTTACTTCTAAAGTCTGATGGAAATCCAAAACCTGCAGAAGGGAGACTTAATTACAGTTCCAGGAAGATTAAATGAGATAATAAAATTAAGCTACATATCTAAAGTCAATTGTTGTAAATGGCCGAACATTCTGCAATAGATCAGGATTATATGCAACCAATATTTTGGAATATGAGATACACACACACACCATATTGCCTTTTTTAGTGAACAAGTTCTATATTTTATTAGATTAGTTATGTAACAATTTTGAAACTAAATTCAGAACAATAGAAAAAATGCTGTTGTGGAACACAAAACATGAATTAATCTCATTTATATCTTAAGAGACTAATTCCTACTATTTTAGTGTTATTTGCCAATATCTCCTTATGTCCAGAACTGAAGACAAAACCCATCTGTTCTCATGGAAGGTGAAGTACAGAAAGCCCACAGATGTTATATAGATCTAAAACAATAGTACTTACACTCAGGTATAATCTATGATTCAGGTATGAATGTCTACGGTAGAAAGATTAAGGCTTTAGGACAAGGTAGTAAACATTTGTGGCACTACTAATTTCAAATAAGAGTCCCAAGATGGAGCATTAGAGCTAATCACAAATTTAAATAACTGGATTTAAGCTAATCTGTGATACATGGACCATTGCGACCATAACTTTTGTTCATTTTTTTTTTTTTTGATAGATATTGTAACCGTTGAGAAATTCATGCCTTAAAACAGATAGTTACATAAAAGGCACAACCATAATCTTACATTACATGCATCTCGTTATCGTAAATTCACAACATAAAAAAAAAACAATTTAAAAAATAGAATCAAAGGCTTCATTTTTTATTTTTTATTTTTTGATAGGTAAATTTTGTTCCCATTGGGACTTACCTCCCAATCCCTTTACCACCTGACCCAAGCCTCAAGGGCACCAAAGGCTTGGGCTTCATTCAACATGACATATAATAATATACCTAACAAACCTTCTCAGTTAGGGTATTAGACAACTGATTAGGACTATAGAATTATAATGCTTTTTTTAACTAAGAACACTTTCTAGGTAAGATATTATACGAGTTCTAAAAAAGTAACAAGTTCACAAAAATTTATAAATAAAAACAATACTAACATTGTCAAGGCATAAAAGAGAGCAACAAACAACATTAGGATAGTTGATGAAAGACAAAAATAATCCACATAAAAGAGTAAAACAAGTAGCATTGGATTTCTTTCATTTTTTTTTTATTTTTTATTTTTTAGTTGGGGGGGAGGGATGGTGAGATAGACAAATAAGAATATATATGTATATAATAAATATATGTAAGAAAAGCCCCAATGTAAAATGGTGAACACAGTACACTGGAAGTATAAGTAGCATTGGAGCATTTGATGGTGAGAAATATGAAAAGATTTCCATGATTGGGAGTAATTTCTAGTTGATACTTGTTGTTTAGCTCAGTGCCTTTGGTGGGAGAAAACGCATAGGATCTTTGAGGGTAAAGATGAAAAAAGCCAAATCAAAGTCACTCACCACCAACCAGGGAAAGGGATGCATTTAGATTAGCTTCAAAACCAGTTTGAACTTGAGGAGAAATATTACGAGCCTTAAAAAAATGGAGATTGAAACATACATCTATAAACAAAAATATCCATGGAGCAAAGAATGTCTTGTTCATCATACAACATATCTTCAACTGAAACTTTGCTCACTTTTACATAATCAGACAAAAGCAACTTGTAGATAGCCTTCGTTGCATGAGTCATAAAAACTCACCCTTTGATGTGGTCTAATGAACAAATTCAA
Source organism: Vitis riparia (assembly GCF_004353265.1). Classification (NCBI taxonomy): domain Eukaryota; kingdom Viridiplantae; phylum Streptophyta; class Magnoliopsida; order Vitales; family Vitaceae; genus Vitis; species Vitis riparia. The sequence goes on along the minus strand of NC_048442.1, from coordinate 4,443,661 downwards.
ATATTTTAGCTTATTTAAAAACATACGCAAAGTAATTGCATAAAATTTGATTAAGAAAATGGCCAACCTTCTCCAGGAAATATGGAAGGGATGCGGCATGACCCAAGTGAAAGCTGCACAGGAAATGCAACACATTACAATGCAATAAAGTGGAAAGCACATCCAAAAGAACAGGGGCAATTTCAGATGAGAAAGTAGAGTAGATAGACAAAAAGAAAAACTAAAGATAAAAGTTCCACCAAAAAGTTTCAAGATCTACAAAAGTTCATTGACAAGACAGACATGCAAGATATCAAATGAAACGATTGTTAAGAAGATATGCTGGTACATACCACAACTAAGAGCACTGCTCAAAGATAAGTATGTGATTACCATAAATCCATTTACCGAGAAGAAAACAATGCTGAGAAAAGCAATGGGAACTTCAACATAATCAAAGAAGGTGAATGGTTGGGGTTTTTCTGAAGGAATTTTAGCTGATAGATTCAATTATTTGTAACCTCTCGCACTCTTACATATGAAAGTACATGTTCAAGTTTGTGTATGGACACTTTATGCAGAGATGCAAAGGGGTAGGTCCATTAACCCTTTCATCATACAACAATACCCCAGAAAAGGAACCTATAATGGCCAACGGCCTTTGTATAGAGTGATCCCTCTAATACAGCTACAGAGAATACTCTCATAACCATGCTTATAGTAGTAGATCACCAACTATTGATGTGCTTTCAACCATTTCAAGAGCATTCATCAGCCATGAAGTCAGAATTTCAACTGGAGTAAAGTTGGGCTCAAGAAAGCCTATTCAAAGCCGAAAAAATCTCAAGGCCAGACAAGAGCCCAGGGATAGATTTCAATTTTAGGAAGCTATTTCATACAAGGAAAGGAATCTCCAAGAGTTTATTCCTAGAGAAAAAAGAAATATTAGCAAACGGAATGAAGAAGCCATTGAGAAGCAGGACATATTCAGATGATGGCTTAAAATTTGGGTGGTAGATGCAGTCTCATTCCTTTAAAGATATAGCTGCAGTGCTCCTAATAGCACCAGATATTGATAAGAGAAGATACGGATGGAGTACTTGCAGCTGGTCCCAGTCAAATCTTTATATGCTTTAACAATAGTTGTTTGGTCACTTTTTCTAAGTAAGGCCATTCAGGACAGAATTCATTCAATGATTTTTTTTTTTTTGGCAGAAAAATGACCATACCCAGGTATATAGTCCAATATAAAAGAACAATCATGATATTCTCTAAATTTCATTTCTCAATTCAGCAGATCACTAAGTTATAAAAACAAATAACATTACAATATTCAACAAGGAAAAGGACATCAATGGTTGAAGGATCAATCTCATCAAAGTATGGCAAAGCAGCCATGCCTGAGTATGCGGGATGAATTCCACAGTCAAACTATCATCACAGAACAGGAACAAAATAGAAACAAACAAATTAAAAAAAAATGTCGAAAACAAAGTATAAAAACTAGCAACCAAAATAAAAGAATAACGCATTATGGTGTACCAATATGGTTTTCCCTTTATAGGACATGTAGACACAGGAACGGCCCACTTCATTTCCAGCACCTAGAGGGGTAATAATCAGCTGGTCCCCTCTTGTTAATGAGGAATCTGGTCTCTTCAAAGACTGCGATGGCCCTGTAGATTCCATTCTTCAACTGAACAATGCTCAGACCCCTTCAATTAACACCACTCTATATTCATGCAAAATGCTCTGCAACTGATTAAAAAATACAAAAAAGATTCAAAATAAAAAATAAAAAATACGCTTCATCATAAAATGATACCCAAAAATAAATACAATTCCAGCAAAAGACATTTTTTCTCTTGGCAACTCCAGTTATTTTGGTGAATATATTTCTGTTAAGCATGGGAAAAATAAATTTTGACTTTCAGTAAAATAACTCTGTACAGTTGAAATTTATATTTCCCTAAGAACATCTTCACTAGAAATAACCTATCTACCCAATTGAAGCTCAAAATTCAAAATCCAGTAAGAAAGCACTGTTTGTTTGCTAAGAAAATGCAGAACCAAAAATTTAAATCTTACAGCTCTCAGCACTAATCCCCCTAGAAAGCAACATAAAAGCGCAAGATTCAATTGCTTCATTTCCCTCTCTTCTCCTCACTTTTCTCAGCAACCAAACACAACAACCTTATATAAATAAGGAGAGAGAGTGAAGTAGAATAAAGAAGAAATTCGAAACTTATAAAAAAGCATAGTATGGAGGCAATTATAAGATATTCAAAATTTTCAACTCACTTGGTTGCATTTCCCACGAGTTTCTCGGGAACCAAACAGAGGGGAGGAAGAAAAAACATAAACGTCCGAACAAAGAAAGAAGAAATGCATAGAAAATACCAGAGGGAGAAAGTTTCGAGAGAGTTAGAGAGGTTACAGTTATGAAATGATTTCAGACCATGAGAAGAGGAAGAGAGTGAGCTAAATCCCCAATGTTGAGAAGATGCTTCCCTCTTTGCCTCACCCTCTGAAAGATTGATAAAAACCGGGCCGGAATGGTCGGTCCGGATGGGAGCCGGGTTTGATCTGATGTGTGCCTCCGGTTTAAGCCATTTCGTTATTCTTTTACTTTATTTTTTTCCACAAAATTTTAATTTCAAAGCCAATATTAACATTTTAATAAAATATAGCCTTAAAAAAATATGAGAATTATTTATTAGATATCTTTCGAGAAAAAAAGAATAATTTTTGAAAAAAAAAATTATTTTATTTTTGAGAAGAAGTGGATCGATAATATGTATACATATAATGTATATATTCCTGGGTCGTTAAGGATTTTTAAAAACATTATTATTTTATTTTCCATACAAACAAACAAACAAACATCCATACAACAGAGGTATCTTCTCTGTCATGAATTCTTTGCTTCTAGCTTTAACCCTCAACAGTTGTGACCACAGCTCAAGACCAAGGTGGGAATTTACAATCTAATAATGCTGATGAATGCAGATTGTCCAACCATCCGGTGATGCAGATTGTTTGGCAGCCTCAGAAACAGAGACACGGTCATCGGCATTCCCGCACTCCTCCACGACAGCCCTGCATCACAACCAATTTACGGGTCTATTACAAATGAGAGAGAGAAAGAAATTTTCATGTTAATGAAATCATTCACCTTAGGATCGAACTGAAACGATAAACATCAATGATTCCGGATGATTGAATTTGAGTGCATCCCCAGCAGGCTCTTCATATTCAGTAGCCTACTTGGTTACTGATACACCTGCAAAGTTGAAAGCAACAGGAGGTGAAATCATCACATTCTTTAATAAAAATGTCACTACATACGACTCTTTAGCTGATATAGATACAAATGAACTACCTGATTGAGGGGCCCTTCAAAGGAAAATATGTTCCAAAGGTTGCAAGAACATCACATGGTGGCAGATCATGCTTCTGAATAACCTGCACATTCCACCCTTCAAATATATTAAAAAAATAATATAACTGTAGTTTTATATTATAATAGAAGTTAAAAAAAAACCAAGAGAAATTATGCACGATTGCTTGCACCCACCTCATGGATGTCATAACAGTATGCCTTCTTGCTTTTACATTTTACAGTAATAATCAATTGATAATTAATTTACATGGAGAAGTGAGAACCCTCAGCTAGTTTGATCCCCATGACCATGACCCAGCAGCTCACTCAACGTAATCACAGAAAACGGTTTTGGCAATGGTGGCCACTGTTTTGAGAGTGCTTGAGCAACTTGTTGCATAGTTGGCCGAGATTGGGGATTAACACACAAACATGCAAATGCCAACTTCACTGCAACCACTACTTCCTCTGCCACTTGATTCACAGGAGGTGAGGGGCGCTGGTCTATCACATCATTCAACAGGAAATGGTAGACCGTTGATGGTGATGTAGATGAGGAGGACGCTGATGATAACAGGGATGAGATGAGTTCTCCGGGATGCCTTCCCATGATTACTTCTAATGTCACAACACCGAAGCTATAAACGTCGGTTTTATTATCCACCTTCATCGTGTAAGCAAGTTCTGCAAAGAAGATTTGATCAGGCTCTGCTCTGCTAAACAATTAGAAACGTTCCATATGACGTATAGAGGCCATTTAGAGATAAGCAAGGCACTAAGAAAAATGTACCTGGAGCTGTATAACCAATAGTTCCTGCGAATGAAGTCCAATTAGATGAGTCTGACTTTAAAAGCCTAGCCGTGCCGAAGTCAGATACATGAGCTTCATATTCTGAATCTAACAAAACATTGTTGCTCGATATGTCTCGATGAATTACAGGAGGTGAGCAATCATGGTGCATATAGGATAAAGCTTTAGCCACGCCTTTAATAACGTTTAGCCTCACAATCCAATCTAATCTTTCTGCTTCTTCGTCGTTGCATAGAATGTTTCGCAGACTCCCCTTTTCCATAAACTCATAAACCAAAAATGAGTTCTCTGCAAATGAACTGAAGCCATAAAGCTTGACGATGTTGCGATGCCTTATCTGTGTTAAAGCATAAATCTCGCTTTTGAAAGCTTTCAAATCAGCCATATCTCCATCTTCTGATGAGTGAAGCTTTTTCACAGCAACAACCCGACCTGTTGGCAACTCAGCCTTGTAAACAGTACCATATCCTCCAGTGCCAATACACTGTTTCGAACTGAAATTGTCGGTCCCCTGTATGATGTGCTCATACAACAATTCCCCATCATGGCCCCATATTGCAAATAGATCTTCAACATCTGCTTCAGGAGACTTGGTTTTTCTCTTCCTCAATTTTTGGAAAAGAAAATAAATGCCGATAATAAAAGCAAATAAAAACAATAGAGGGCTCACAATGAGGAGTATTATGATCAAAATAGAAAACTTGTTGGCCTTCTTTCGACTAGCACTACATGGGTTGAGATGAGTGACATTATTACCACACAGACCTTTATTATTTTTGAATGCCTCAAATGGAGCAAAGGCTTTGATGTTGGGGAGAGGACCTTCCAATTGATTGTAGGATATATCAGCAATTGTCAAACTTATCAAATCATCAAACGTGTGTGGGATGGTGCCAGAGAGCCCGTTGTGGGAGAGATTCAACGTTTCCAGGTTCTGTAATTCTCCAATCAGCGGTGGCATCTCTCCTGTCAACATATTTTGACTAAGATCAAGACTGTGAAGATGATGCATCTTTCCTATTTCGTCAGGAATGCTATCCACAAATCTATTCTCGCTCAAGTTGAAGGACCTTAATTTCCAGAAGTTTCCCAGTTGTTTGGGAATTGAACCGCTTATGTTGTTTGATGCCAAGTCAAGAATTTCAAGATTGGATAAGTTTCCCAATTCCAAAGGAATACTACCTGAAAGACTGTTGTTTCCTAATAACAATTTGAACAATAATGGCAACATACCCAACTCTTTCGGGATCTTCCCACTTAGATGATTGGCGGAGAGATCAAGTTGTCGCAGCTGAGTTGCTTTCCCAAGTTGAGGCGGTATAGCACCAGAAATATTGTTGTTGGAGATGTTCAGGTTTGTGAGCATGTGGCACTGCCCCCATTTCCCAGAAAGCTCACCATAAAAATTGTTGCTGCTTAGATCAATATAATTTAGGGTCGGGTACACCCCAAAACTTTCGGCTATGTCCCCTGTCAGCTGGTTTCTTTCAAGCCTAACTCTGAATAAGCTAGTGCAATTTTTCAAGCTTTTTGGAATAGGACCAGTGAAATGGTTTCCAGAGGCCGTAAAGTTCTCAAGAACACTACCGAGGCATATCTCTTGCGGTAGTTGGCCAATGAAGTTATTCTCAACTAACTGAAAAGATTTCAAATGAGTGATATTATTCATTTCAAGAGGAATAACACCACTAAGCTCATTGTGATCAAGGAACAAAAAGGTTAAGCTAGACAAGTTACCTATGGAAGGAGGGATTGGACCGGTGAGATTGTTAATTGACAACCCAAGATCATTAAGTGATGTCAACAATCCAATCTCTTGAGGAATAGAACCAGATAGTTTGTTTCTATCAAGGTACAAAGTGGTTAAGTTCCTCAAGTTACCTATGGAAGGAGGGATTGGACCGGTGAGATTGTTAATTGACAACTCAAGATCATTAAGTGATGTCAACAATCCAATCTCTTGAGGAATAGAACCAGATAGTTTGTTTCTATCAAGGTACAAAGTGGTTAAGTTCCTCAAGTTACCTATGGAAGGAGGGATTGGACCGATGAGATTGTTAATTGACAACTCAAGATCATTAAGTGATGTCAACAATCCAATCTCTTGAGGAATAGAACCAGATAGTTTGTTTGTATGAAGGTACAAAGTGGTTAAGTTCCTCAAGTTACCTATGGAAGAAGGGATTGGACCGGTGAGATTGTTATTTGACAACTCAAGATCATTAAGTGATGTCAACAATCCAATCTCTTGAGGGATGTAACTAGAAAGCTTGTTCTCAAAAAGATATAAAGTGGTTAAATTTCTTAAGTTTCCAATGGATGGAGGGATTGGACCGGTGAGATTGTTATTTGACAACCCAAGATCATTAAGTGATGTCAACAATCCAATTTCTTGAGGGATGGAACCAGAAAGCTTGTTCTCAGAAAGATATAAAGTGGTTAAATTTCTCAAGTTTCCAATGGATGGAGGGATCGGACCAGTGAGACTATTATTTGCCAACTCAAGACCATTAAGTGATGTCAACAAGCTAATCTCTTGAGGAATAGAACCAGATAGTTTGTTTGTATGAAGGTACAAAGTGGTTAAGTTCCTCAAGTTACCTATGGAAGGAGGGATTGGACCGGTGAGATTGTTAATTGACAACTCAAGATCATTAAGTGATGTCAACAATCCAATTTCTTGAGGGATGGAACCAGAAAGCTTGTTCTCAGAAAGATATAAAGTGGTTAAATTTCTCAAGTTTCCAATGGATGAAGGGATTGGACCAGTAAGACTATTAGTTTCCAACTCAAGATCATTAAGTGATGTCAACAATCCAATCTCTTGAGGGATAGAACCAGAAAACTCATTCTCAAAAAGATGTAGAGTGGTTAAGTTTCTCAAGTTTCCTATGGATGGAGGGATTGGACCAGTGAGACTATTAATTGCCAATTGAAGATCATTAAGCGATGTCAACAATCCAATTTCTTGAGGAATATAACCAGATAGTTTGTTTTTATGAAGGTACAAAGTGGTTAAGTTCCTCAAGTTACCTATGGAAGGAGGAATTGGGCCTCTGAAATTATTAAAAGACAATGCTAGAACACTAAGAGATGTTAGAAATCCAAGTTGGGGAGATATTACACCAGTAAAACGATTGAAAGTAAAGTTAAGATTTGTGATTAGTTTAGAAAGATTACCAATGTTGATTGGAATGGTTCCATAAAGGGAGTTATTATAAAGATTAAGAGTGAGAAGGTTAGGGAGTGATGAGAAATTGAGATTGTGGAGTGTACCTCTCAAACCGCAATTGTCAAGGTCTAAATTGGAGACACTTCCTGACCTGTGACAAGTCACTCCAAACCAATGATGGCAAGAATTGCGTCCAGACCAAGAAGAAAGGAAAGATTGGGTTTGATTATCAAGACTGGTCTTCCATGTTAGAAGAGCAACTGCCTCTTGATCTTGTTCAACTTTCAAAAGAGAAGTGGTAGGTGTAGAGGCAGATGTAAAAGTGACATGGAATAATGATATCGAGTACAGAAGGAAAAGGAGAAATATGAATAAGCAAGGAGTGATGATGAGTCGGGGGAGTAAGGAGTAGGATGAAAAACATTCAAGCACCATTGTTGAATTGGTAGAAATGAAGTTATTAAGAGGTTTACCTGGAGGGAATGATGAAGACGAAACACTTATTTATAGACTTAATTGTGATACATCCAAGATTTCCATTAGTTGGTGTTGACATCTAACCATTTGCTTTGTCTACGATTAATGGAATTGAAAAGTATTATATACATGCATGAGCTCAATTCCACACTTAGTTTATTTTATCAAAATGCTCTTAATTTTTTTATTAAAATTTACACCTGCAATTACATATGAAATAATTAAAAATATTCCTTTTTCACTCTATGCACTTTTAAATATAACTTGTTTAAAATTAATCATTACAATTCATTTTAAGAAGTAAGGACCAAATATACCCACATCAACAACCTAGTTGATATAGGAAGTCCACTTTAACCAACATTACTCATTGTTTGGATTGAATTCTTTTAACTATTTTACCCTATGAGAAATAAACTCTTTTAACTCTATTAGTTCTTTCATAATTTTTATCCTTACAATATGAACTATCTGATTTCTCTTAATATTTTATAAATCATTTATGTTATATTTCAAAACAAAATTAGTTGTCATTTCTTCTACTTCTTTCCCAGACAAATGCATAATTTGTGGTTGATGTTTATTAGTTTTATTAAAGGTGTTTACAATTTGTAAGTGAGACCCATCATCTATGAAAAATATAGACATGCTTTTTTTCATTTGAAAGTCTTCAGGAACTAGTATTTGGACCACAACAAGAACTAAGGGCTACCAAATTTTCACTTTGTTTTACATCCAAATAAGACACACAATCCTTTATGTATTGTCTATTCTAAGCCAAGGGGCTCTCAAGGCTTTAAAATGCATCTCTAAGATTAAGAGGAGCCTAACATATATATCATCATGAGCTTTTTTCTCTATCCGACGTGAGATGTCATAAAAATTGTTCAACAAGATTAATGCATTTGTGAAGCTCAAAAGAATCACAAAAATCAAAGGAAAATTTTTTGGGCATTACAACATAAAAGATGCAGGACCCTTGTACACATGCATTTTCCTTATCAAACAATTGTCTTGACAAACCATTCTAAAGCCCACTTGGCTTGCCATCACTAGTGATGGACCTACATCATTCAAATTCTCGATGCTCTTGAAAAGGCCATATGCACTTGAAGTAAAAAGAGCTTTGAATTTTTGTTAGATACTTCGTTTTTTCTATTTGGAAACATATTTTTCTTTTCTTTTTTTGTTCTTTTTTTTTAATAGAACGTTTACCCTCCTAGAGTGTAAAATCCTCTATTTTCTGTTCAAATTTCAGCTTTGCAATTAGAGTCCTAAATTCTAAACCTTGTCTGGGTTTTCCAGTTTTGTGAAAAATCACATCATAAGGACCCAACAAGATGGGATTTGATTCAATGTTAGAGACAAATTTTGGAAAAATCTACAAAACCCTCAACAGTTGTGGCCATACCATAGCTCAAGACCAAGATGGGAATTTACAATCTAATAATGCTGATGAATGCTTCATAGACGTGAAGGTCCTCACATTCTTGATCGGAAGAACCTAGGCCGAAAGTAATCAGCAAAGGATAAGAACGCCAGGATCATTTCACACTGAAACACTTTACTCCAACTACTCTGGTTAAACGAATTCATCCTAGAGAAAACCTGTGAAGATAGCAGCCTTGCTATAGACTTAAATGTGATACATCCAACATTCCCATTAGTTGGTGTTGACATCCAACTACCTCCTTGTCTACAACTAATGGAATTGAAAAGGATTATATGGCTCAATCCCATGCTTATTTTATTTTATTTTATCAAAGTGCTCTTAATTTTTATTAAAAACACTTGGAGTGCTTCTTCTTGGATAAACACTTGATGAGTATTTCTTTTAAAGGATAAGAGAAATATGAAAATACTAATATTTCATATAAATATTCATTTTACAAAAATACATTCTTCTAGTATTTTTATTAAAAACAATTTTAGAAATACTCTTACCAAATGGTGGAAAATTCTTAACATGAGTGCAAATTAATTTTTATTTTGAAAAAGTTTTACTAAATGGAAAAAAATTCTTCCTCGAATTTTATGTGGATATGAATTACTTGGATAAAATTGGAGCTTTGTCCATATCATGTTAGTGACTTATTTTGTTGAGATATATAGTTATAAGACAAATCTCATCCAAATATCTTTTTTGGTAGAAGACAAAGCTCATTGCCTTGAATGATATGTTGAAGACTGATTCAAAGTGGTTGTTGGCATATTCCTATTCTTATGGTTGAGTTAGTCAAATAAGGAGCTTGTTGCTAAAATCGAGTTAGTGGGTGTAGTGGGTCAAGTGTTAGTGGTGTAGTGGGGCAGATTGTGTCCTCTTTGTTTTTTTATAAATAGACATGTTTGTTGTAGTGGAATTATGACTGCAATAAAATATCCAGAAGCATTTTCTTTGGTCTGGTGAAGCTCTGCTTTTTAGAGTTAAAGAGCTCTATTTTTTTTCCTTGCTATTGTTTTGTCTTGTTTTTTGTCCAACAATTTTTGGTATCAGAGCAGCCAGGTTCCTTCTGAACTGGGCGAAAAATGGCAACAACCAACGGCAGTATGGTGAGTGTGTCTCAACCAGCAATTCCCATTTTCAAAGGTGAGTGCTATGAGTTTTGGAGCATCAAAATGAAGACTTTATTCAAGTCTCAAGATCTATGGGACTTGGTTGAAAATGGCTATCCTTATCCGGACGAAGAAGCTAGGTTGAAAGAAAATACGAAGAAGGACTCCAAGGCATTGTTCTTTATTCAACAGGCTGTACATGAATCAATCTTCTCAAAGATTCCAGCAGCAACCACAGCAAAAGAGGCGTGGACAACCTTGAAAACTGCATTTCAGGGTTCCTCTAAAGTGATCACGGTGAAGCTCCAGTCCTTGCGCCGTGACTTTGAAACCTTGCACATGAAAAATGGAGAGTCAGTGCAAGATTTTTTGTCAAGAGTTGCTGCCATAGTTAATCAAATGAGGTCGTATGGTGAAGATATTCTTGATCAAACTGTCGTAGCAAAGGTGTTAAGGAGTTTAACGCCTAAGTTTGATCATGTAGTTGCAGCCATTGAGGAGTCTAAGGACCTGTCAACCTATTCATTTGATGAGCTCATGGGATCCTTGCAATCTCATGAAGTGAGGTTGTCCAGAACAGAGGAGAAGAATGAAGAAAAGGCATTTTACACGAAGGGGGAGACATCAGACCAGAAAAATGGAGGCAGAGAAGCTACTGGTAGAGGATGTGGTAGAGGAGGTGCTCATGGAAGAGGTGGTCGTGGCAGAGGCCGAGGTGATGCACAAGGTGACCAAAGGCAGTCAACTGAGAAGAGCAGAAACAAGAGTAATATCCAGTGCTACTACTGCAAGCGGTTTGGACATGTTCAAGCTGAATGTTGGAAGAAAGAAAGGCAAGAAAAACAAGCTAACTATGTTGAGCAAGAGGAAGACCAAGTCAAGGTGTTCATGACCTATAATGAAGAGGTAGTATATTCCAACAATATTTGGTTTTTGGATAGTGGATGTTCTAACCACATGACAGGGATAAAGTCACTCTTTAAGGAGCTGGATGAATCACACAAGTTGAAGGTGAAACTTGGTGATGACAAACAAGTGCAAGTGGAAGGCAAGGGGACCGTGGCAGTGAACAATGGTCATGGTAATGTAAAGCTCCTTTACAATGTGTACTTTATTCCTAGTTTGACTCAAAACTTGTTAAGTGTGGGGCAACTTATGGTTAGTGGATACTCCATTTTGTTTGATGGTGCTACTTGTGTGATCAAAGATAAAAAGTCTGATCAAATAATAGTTGATGTTCGTATGGCCGCAAACAAGTTGTTTCCTCTTGAAGTGTCAAGTATAGAAAAGCATGCTCTTGTTGTTAAAGAGACTAGTGAGTCTAATCTATGGCACTTAAGGTATGGTCATCTAAATGTCAAAGGGTTGAAGTTACTAAGTAAAAAGGAAATGGTGTTTGGACTACCTAAAATTGACTCGGTGAATGTGTGTGAGGCCTGTATTTATGGGAAACAAAGAAAGAAACCATTCCCTAAGGGAAGGTCTAGGAGGGCATCTAGTTGTCTTGAGATTATACATGTTGATCTATGTGGTCCTATGCAAACTGCTTCATTTGGTGGCAGTAGATATTTTTTGTTGTTTACAGATGATCATAGCAGGATGAGTTGGGTGTATTTTCTTCAATCAAAAGCAGAGACTTTTGAGACCTTCAAGAAGTTCAAAGCATTTGTAGAGAAGCAGAGTGGCAAGTGCATTAAGGTGTTGCGGACTGACAAAGGTGGAGAGTTCTTATCAAATGATTTTAAAGTGTTTTGTGAAAAGGAAGGCTTGCATAGAGAGCTGACTACTCCTTATTCACCAGAGCAAAACGGTGTGGCTGAGAGGAAGAATAGAACGGTGGTTGAGATGGCTAGAAGCATGATGAAGGCCAAGAACCTTTCAAACCATTTTTGGGAAGAAGGAGTTGCTACAGCTGTATACTTGCTGAATATTTCTCCAACCAAGGCAGTGTTGAATAGAACTCCATATGAAGCTTGGTATGGGAGGAAACCTTGGGTAAGCCATTTAAAGGTTTTTGGTAGTGTTGCCTATACGTTGATTGACTCACATAACCGTAGTAAGCTTGATGAAAAATCAGTAAAGTGCATCTTTATTGGTTATTGCTCTCAATCAAAAGGGTATAAGCTATATAACCCTGTTAGTGGTAAGATAATTGTTAGCAGGAATGTGGTGTTTGATGAAAAAGCTAGCTGGACTTGGCGTGTAAGTGAAGATGGTGCTCTTGTGGAGATTTCAAGTGAAAGTGAAGTGGCACAGAGTGAAGATCAGCAGCCTTCTGTTCAGATTCCAGCAAGTCCAACTCCCTCTCATTCACCTAGTTCCCCAAATTTGAGTAGCAGCAGTTCTTCACAATCTTCAGAGGAAACCCCTCCAAGGAAATTCAGATCTTTAAGGGACATCTATGAGACTACACAAGTCTTGTTTGTAGCTGATCCAACAACCTTTGAAGAAGCAGTGGAGAAGGAAGAATGGTGGAGTGCTATGAAAGAAGAGATAGCTGCCATTGAGAAGAATGAGACTTGGGAACTGGTGGAGCTTCCTAAAGACAAGAATGTGATAGGTGTTAAATGGGTTTTCAGAACCAAGTACTTAGCAGATGGTGGTATACAAAAGCACAAGGCACGGTTAATGGCAAAGGGCTATGCACAGCAACATGGAGTTGATTATGATGACACCTTCTCACCAGTTGCACGGTTTGAAACAGTAAGGACCTTATTAGCCTTAGCTGCTCATACGCAATGGTCTGTTTATCAGTTTGATGTCAAGTCTGCTTTTCTTAATGGAGAGCTAGTAGAGGAGGCGTATGTATCTCAGCCTGAAGGCTTCATAGTTCCTGGTAAAGAAGAGCACGTGTATAGACTAAAGAAGACCCTTTATGGGTTGAAACAAGCCCCACGGGCATGGTACAGTAAGATAGATTCTTACTTTGTTGAGAATGGCTTTGAAAGGAGCAAGAGTGAGCCAAATCTTTACCTGAAAAGGCAAGGTAAAAATGATCTTCTTATTATTTGTCTTTATGTAGATGACATGATCTATATGGGTTCATCCTCTTCTCTTATTAATGAGTTTAAAGCCTGTATGAAGAAGAAGTTTGAGATGTCAGACCTAGGGCTGTTGCATTTCTTTCTTGGTTTAGAGGTAAAACAAGTAGATGATGGAGTCTTTGTTTCACAAAGAAAGTATGTTGTTGATTTGCTTAAGAAGTTCAATATGTTAAATTGCAAAGTAGCAGCTACTCCTATGAATTCAAATGAGAAGTTGTAGGCTAAAGATGGCACTGAAAGAGCTGATGCTAGGAGGTTTAGAAGTCTGGTTGGAGGCCTCATTTATCTGACACATACACGGCCAGATATAGCTTTTGCAGTTGGGGTGATCTCCAGATTTATGCATTGTCCTTCGAAGCAACATCTTGGAGCTGCAAAGAGATTGTTGCGATACATTGCTGGAACATATGATTTTGGGATATGGTATGGTCATGTTCAAGAGTTCAAATTGGTTGGCTACACTGATAGTGATTGGGCAGGGTGCTTAGAGAATAGAAAAAGCACTTCAGGCTATATGTTTTCTCTTGGGTCAGGTGCAGTCTGTTGGAGTTCAAAGAAGCAAGCAGTGACAGCCTTGTCCTCTTCTGAAGCTGAGTATACAGCTGCAACCTCATCCGCATGCCAGGCAGTGTGGTTGAGGCAAATTCTTGCTGATATTAATCAAGAACATGAGGAGCCAACTGTGATTTACTATGAAAACAAAGCTGCCATAGCAATGACCAAGAATCCAGCCTACCATTGAAGGACAAAACATGTTGATATTCGGGTTCATTTCATAAGAGATCTTGTGGTTGAAGGTAAAGTTGTTTTGCAGTATTGTAACACCAATGAGCAGGTAGCGAATGTGCTGACAAAAGCTTTATCTAGAGACAAGCATGTCTACTTCAGAAGCAAGCTTGGAGTTTGCAACTTTGAATCAAGGGGAGTGTTGAAGACTGATTCAAAGTGGTGTTGGCATATTCCTATTCTTATGGTTGAGTTAGTCAAATAAGGAGCTTGTTGCTAAAATCGAGTTAGTGGGTGTAGTTGGTCAAGTGTTAGTGGTGTAGTGGGGCAGATTGTGTCCTCTTTGGTTTTTTATAAATAGACATGTTTGCTGTAGTGGAATTATGACTGCAATAAAATATCCAGAAGCATTTTCTTTGGTCTGGTGAAGCTCTGCTTTTTAGAGTTAAAGAGCTCTATTTTTTTCCTTGCTATTGTTTGTCTTGTTTTTTGTCCAACATGATAGGATCTAGAGATGCACAAAAGTGTGCTTTTTTATTTAAAAAATGTGTTCTATGACTAGCATGTATTTCAAATTTAAGCTCAACCAAAAAGACCACTCAATCTCCTAAGAGCTCTTTAGAGATGAAAACAAATTTTAATTATATCAATAAAAATATATAATTATTATTTCTTAAGATGGTATTGTTAAATTGCCAATTTTAAAAATTTATTATGGTAAAAAAATGTTAATATTTTGGGAAAAAAATTATTACTATTTTTTTTTCAAACTATCAGTCTTGAAATATTTTGTTTTAAATGATAATTATTTTTGTATAGACAATGATATTTAATTAGTAATTTTTAGATATTCATAGCATGTAAAAAGAAGTAGACTTGACATTTAAGAATATTTTGATACCACTTTAAGCAAATATATTATTCAAAGTTATACATGTAGCTCTATTAAATTTAAGTTAAATGAAGGTATAGTCAAAATTCATATTGAAAAACAAATGTTACCTAAGTGTAATTCCTATGACATTGTAGTGGAGCATAAATTTTTTTTTCTTTTTAAGTAGAATTATATGAAAACTTAATTTATTTTAAGCATGCATTAAAATAATGATTTGTCTTTTATTAATTAAAAAACTAAAAAAAAAATATTTGTACTATTTATTATTATTAAAAAAGATTTCTTACTTTCAATTAAAATTACATATTTACGTAAGAATATAAAATTCCCTTTCCAATTGTATGTTTTTAGTCTAGACATTTATTGTCTTGATAGGGTGGAAAAGTCATTGCATTCTTGATTTTTATTAACAATTGTGTGGAAAAGTTGTTGTTTTCCTAATTCTTGTCAATAATTGTGTTCAAAAGTCATTGCATTTCTAATTCTTATAAACTATAGTTTTCAAGGAATCTATACCTAATATTCACATTATCAATAGTAGATGAAAATGATCCTAATTGATGTGAGTGGTCTAATTAGAGTGAAGTATATAAGAATATCATTTATTAAATCTTAGTATTAAAATAAAAAGTAGCAATTGGATCCATTATATCAAGACTTGAGGAACGACAATAATAATGTGAGGAATCTAAATTAATTTTCTTTCCCTATAAGGTAGAATTTGCATTGAAACTCCATATACTTTAATTTAAGGGATAGCACAAACAAAGTCGTAGGTGTGACATGCTTTTATGTAAAACAATTTAAGAGTGGTTTGTGCTTTTTATAATAGGTAACATGAAAAAGAACATGCTCAAAATGTAAATTTTTTATTTTTTAAAATAATATTACATTATTTTAATTCAATTTTCAAGTTAATTAAAAGCAAAACTTAGATCACGGATTGGACATAATGACAATAAATTTCTCCTATTAATAGATTTAATAATAAAAAAGATGAGTCTTTTTTTTCAAGTTAATTACTAATTTCTAAAATTTTTATTATGGTAACAAGTGTTAATATTTTGAAATATTTGAAAATATGTTAATTATCATTTTTTTTTTGCCAAATTATTAATCTTCAAATATTGTTATTTTAATTATATAAAATAAAAACAAATATAATAATTATTTTATTACAAACAAAGAAATTTAATTACTAATTTTTAGTCTTAGCTTATAAAAGGAAGTAGACTTAACACTTACAAGAACACCACTTTTAAACAAATATGTTATTCAAAGTTATACATATAGTTCTATTACATTTAAGTTGATGCCAGTGGTATAATCATAGTGATGTATATATTAGTATTAAAACAAAAAGTGACAATTGAGTCTTTTGTATTTAGACTAAGGAATAGTTATAACAATGGTGAAACCTAGATTAATTTTTCTCATCTTTATAAGGTAAAATTTGTATTGAAACTTCATCTATTTCAAGGCATAGCACAAATGAAGTTGCAAGGATGACATGCCTTCATGTAGAAATAAAATAGATTTCATTGTCTAAATAGGGTATTTTATTATTATTGTAAACAATTTCTTTTACTTCTTCCTTTGTTAGCATCAAGAACTCGAAAATATTTGCTTCACAATGTTGAGCATTGATGCATCTATTTAATAGTGATTTGTGCCTTTTACATTACATATTTTGAAAAAAGATATGTTCGCTATTATTATTTTTTTTTTCAAATGATATTTTATTATTTCAATTTAATTAAAGGGAGAATTAGGCCATGGGTCTAACACAATGACAATAAATTTGTCCATATGGATTTAACAATCGCAAATATGGTTTTCTTTTTTGAATACATATAAAAGAGAATTTATGATATAGTTTTTTTATAGACCTAAAATAACAAGAAAATTCAATTATTGAATATACCTGCCATTCAATTACCTTAGAAAAATTAAAACTTGTGCATATTTGTTGCTTAGTTTACAATTCTTAACAAATTAATAGAAAAGAATTAACATTCAAGGCAAAAAAAATTGGTCCATTCAATTTTCCTTCGAAATAATAGTGGGTTGTTTTAATGGGATTTGAAGTTCAGGTAAAACTTGATATAATATTGTTTTACCCTTGAAATTGATAATGATAATGGGTCATGTATAATGGGATTGAAATCCAAATCTTAGTGGGATATGAACTCTAAGTCAAATAATGATAATTGGTTTGTTAGTGGGATTTAAAATTTGAGTCTTAATGGGCTTCGAAGTCATCAAATAATGATAATTGGCATGTTTAATGGGACTTGAACTTTGAGTTTGAATGGGATTTGAAGTTTGAGTCAAACTTGATATGATATTTATCCACAATTGGCCATCTTTAATAGGATTGGAAGTCATAGTCAAACTTGATGTAATGTTTTACCCTTGGAAATAATAATGATAATTGGTGGGATATGAAGTCCAAATCTTAGTGGGATATGAACTCTAAGTCAAATAATGATAATTGGTTTGTTTAGTGGGATTTGAAATTTAAGTCTTAATAGGATTCAAAGTCGTCAAATAATGATAATTGGCATGTTTAGTGGGACTTGAACTTTGAGTCTGAATGGGGTTCGAAGTTTGAGTCAAACTTGATATGATATTTTACCCACAATTGGCCATCTTTAATAGGATTGGAAGTCATAGTCAAACTTGATATAATATTTTACCCTTGGAAATAATAATGATAATTGGTGGGATATGAAGTCCAAATATTAGTGGATATAAACTCTAAGTCAAATAATGATAATTGGTTTGTTTAGTGGGATTAGAAATTTAAGTCTTAATAGGATTTAAAGTCGTCAAATAATGATAATTGGCATGTTTAGTGGGACTTGAACTTTGAGTATAAATGGGGTTTGAAGTTTGAGTCAAACTTGATATGATATTTTACCCACAATATCATCTTTAATAGGATTGGAAGTCATAGTCAAACTTGATATAATATTTTATCCTTTGAAATAATAATGATAATTGATGGGATGTGAAGTCCAAATCTTAGTGAGATATGAACTCTAAGTCAAATAATGATAATTGGTTTGTTTAGTGGGATTTGAAATTTAAGTCTTAATAGGATTCAAAGTCGTCAAATAATGATAATTGACATGTTTAGTGGGACTTGAACTTTGAGTCTAAATGGGGTTCGAAGTTTGAGTCAAACTTGATATGATATTTTACCCACAATTGGCCATCTTTAATAGGATTGGAAGTCATAGTCAAACTTGATATAATATTTTACCTTGGAAATAATAATGATAATTGGTAGGATATGAAGTCCAAATATTAGTGGGATATGAACTCTAAGTCAAATAATGATAATTGGTTTGTTTAGTGGGATTAGAAATTCAAGTCTTAATAGGATTCAAAATCGTCAAATAATGATAATTGGCATGTTTAGTGGGACTTGAACTTTGAGTCTGAATGGGGTTCAAAGTTTGAGTCAAACTTGATATGATATTTTACCCACAATTGGCCATCTTTAATAGGATTGGAAGTCATAGTCAAACTTGATATAATATTTTACTCTTTGAAATAATAATGATAATTGGTGGAATATAAAGTCCAAATCTTAGTGAGATATGAAATCTAAGTCAAATAATGATAATTGGTTTGTTTAGTGGGATTTGAAAAGTCTTAATAGGATTCAAAGTCGTCAAATAATGATAATTGACATGTTTAGTGGGACTTGAACTTTGAGTTTAAATGGGATTTGACGTTTGAGTCAAACTTGATAATTTTACCCTTGAAAATAATAACGATAATTGGTCATATTTAATGGGATTTGAGATCTTTGTCAAACTTAATATAATATTTTAACCAACAATGAAAAATAAATAAACATATGATATCAGCTAAGAACTCATTTGAAAGTAGGGTCAAAAATTGTTTTAAATGCTTAAAAAGTGTGTTTTGCTATAAAAAAAAATCATTTGAAAAAAAAAATAATCGTTTTAAAGTTAGAAAACATGAATAAACACTTAGATGCTTCTTCTAAAAGCCATTACAAGAAAGACATGAAAAATATTAAAATTTCAAATAAATTTTCATGTTTGAAAAACATATTTTTCTTGCATTTTTATTAAAAATACATTCAAACATACCCTTATATAATCTACTTGAGTTCCTAAAATAATTACAAACTCTATTTAATGTTTATTTTAAAAAAAAATTTACCTAGGGGTGGAAATTCCTCCTCAAATTATACATGGATATGAATTATTTGGATGAACATTGGAGCTAACATGCATAATATCATAAGAATGACCTATTTTAGTGGAATATATAGTTATTATAAGATAAATCTCACCCAACTATCTCTTTACTTATAAGACAAAGTTCACTGTCTTGTATAATGGGATGCAAAAATACATATGAGTGGACACTTTTGACTTAAAAGTATAATGAGATGTAAAAATACATATGAGTGAACACTTTTTACTTAAGATCGTGTTTCACAATAACATGTCTTAAATTTAAGTTCAAAGAAAAGTACCACTTAAACCTCCAGAGAACCCTTGAACATAATAATTGAAAATAAAGATAAACTCCCTCAGATGATAATAAAAAATATTTTTCAATTGTTATAAATTGTGATCATGTTACTTATTAAGTTAAATAAGAAGTAAAAAGGATTTTATAAAAATGGTATTTTAAATGTGAGGTAAATTTTAAATGTGCTAAAAATTTTAGGTCCTCTTTGGGCGTGTTTTCTAATGTTGGTTGAAAAGTTGTTTTTATGTTAAAGAACAAAAGATAGTTATTTAACATTTTATAAAAATAAGGATGTTTGACAAGTTTTTTTTAAAAAAAAGTAAAAAATAAAAAACTTTTTTGGATAAGTTGTTTATAAAAATAATTTTTCTATTTTGATTTTGTAAAAACATTATAAATTTAATTTATGTAATATTAATTAAATTTAATTAAAGTCTTATTAAAAATGAAAATAGTTTTTAATTACAAATAAATTAAAAAATAAATAGTTTTTAGTAATATATGAACAATAATATTATAATAAAATCATAAAAAAAAAAATTGTAAAAAAATATTATTTTAGTATATTTTTCATGCTAAAGCTCCTATGAAATTTTAGGTAGATACATGTCTTCTAGTGGATAATTTATAGTCTTTTTCAACTCGGAGATCCTTGACGACATGAGCCACCAACCATTCCTCATACAAAATCTTGCCAAATTAACCTTGAGAATATTCCTCAACATCCTATTCCTCTTCATCTCAACCATCCTCTCCCTTTGTCTCCTCCACCTCTCTTGAACACCACTCCCCTCCGCCCCAATCTCCCACCCTCACATCTCATGGTCCAGGTGCTATAGTCATTGAATACATCTTGTATTGTATCCAATCCTCATGTTTTTCTGGCCTCCTAAATTCTAAACCCTATCTAGGTTTTCCAATTTTGTGAAAAATTATATGGATTAAATTCAATGTTAGAGACAAAATTTTGAACAAATCTGCAAAAAGGCTCAACAGTTGTGGTCATAGCTCATGACCAAGATGGGAGTCTACAATGTAATAATGCTGATGAATGATTCAAAGACTGCTCCAACTAGATTTTGAAAATTTTCTATTTTCCAACATTTTTGTATTAAGCTATTCTCGTATAAACGGATTGAAAACAGTTTTTTGAAAATTTGTTTAAAAATAAGAGGACTTTTCATAAAAATATTCAAGGTGTTTTATTAGAGCAATAGGAGACATGGAGAATATGCCGATAACTTTTGCAGTGTACATAAATGCATAACACTTTCATAGAGAAGAGACTTTTATTTTAAAAAAATAAAAAATTGACTCCTAATAGAATTTTATTACTCCAAACATTCAGGAGCTATTCTTAAAAATCGATTTGTAAAGATTATCGAGCAGACCCACAATCTGTTCAAGTAACAAATGGAAAACTTACCATTTGATCTTGTTCCAACTACAATTTAAAAAAAGAAAACAAACAAACATATAAATCCTTAGACAGGACCGAGCAACAAGCAATGTGGCTTTGTTGTCTATGGGTCGTCCAATTTATCAGTAACCCAAGACTTCCATGCTCACAAAAGCTCCATTTTAATCAAAGGTTGGTGAGAAAATTACTAACAGGCTCAAGTCTCATCTTAAATAGAAGGAAAACAAAAACATTATTTACATGCTTCACCAATGAAACATTCAAGTTATGCATTGATAACCATAATTTCTGGGGATATAACACTGTTCAACAAGATTAATGCATTTGTGAAGCTCAGACGAATCGCAAAGATCATAGAGGAAAATCTCTCTAGCATTACCAAATAAAAGGCACAACGAAGAAAAAGTTGATGTATGTGATCTTGCTTGGGACTGAGGTGGATCAATGTTCAATATTTTCCTAAAATAAGCAAACTAATTAGTGTAAGAAATATTGATTCATATGGAACTTTAATCTCAAAATTCAGAATTAACTAGGAAGAAGTTGAAAATACAGAGAAAACCTGAGGGAAGGAGCTAAGACACAGATAGAGGGATTGGCTTCACAGCATTTTGGATCCGCTGGAATGCTACTCTCACCCTTTCCTTAAGGCCTTCGTTTTCACTCTCAACATTCCCACTCTGTTTATCAAGATGTGCCACATTTCCATCAACGCTTATCACCAAGTTCCCATTCTCTCCCAACTTCACATCTCCAAACAGAGAAACAAGGAGTGCATGGATAACCTTTTCTGCTTTCTTCCCGTTTTCTTCTTCAGTTTTTATAGCCTCTGATTCAACTACTACCTTGGGGATCTCACGACTGATATTTAAAACCAGAGCCACAATGGAATCAGAGACCATGTCACTAATAGGATCTGATGTCCAATGCAGTGAAATATGCTTCTCCGACTCATGCTTCACTGTCACCCGTTCATGGACTCGAAAAGCTGGAACCTCAGATTCTTCATCTGGCAATGACTCCACACTCTCATATATCTGCTTCAGCCTGTGCTTTATTACACCAAAGGCACCAGTGTACGGAATAGTAATCCTCTGGGTGACATTTGCTGTGGATAGCTGCGAGAAGACATGGAGATCATCAGGTGCCATTATCTGATAAGTGAAACCTTTCTTTACCAGTAAACCACTGACAGTTTCACCAACTCCTGGGGTCTTTTCAGCCAGCCTCCCAATGGTTTTTGCCATTTTCTCAGAGTTGAAATACATTTCAACTGACTGACAGTTCTTTGGGGAAATAATTTTGGTGTTGCGGTCAGAAAACTGGGTGATAAGCTTCTGTTTGAGCCTCCCCATCTCATTAGCTTCTCCATGGACAAGAATGATGTTAGGTGGCATGAGCTCCTTCAAGAATGTACTCGTCTGTGCAAAATCTGCATGAGCAGAGAAAGAAATGTAATGGACCTGCATGTTGAGGGGAGCAGTAAGACCATTCATTAGAGTAACTTCCTTGGGTTCATTGATGATGGTTTTTGCCAATGTCCCTTCCACGACATACCCAGGTATAACACATGCATTTTTCTTATCAGAGCACCACATATCAAACAGTTGTCTTGACAACCCACTCTGAAGCCCACTCGGACTCGCCATCACCACTGATGGACCTACATCATTAAAATTCTCAATGCTCTTTAAAGGTGATATGTGCTTGAAATCAAAAGGATTCGAATTTGCAAATTGGTTGCGGATCCTCTCATTCATGGAATTGATGTATGTCTGGTAAACAGCCATACACCTTTTTGCAAGGGGGGAAGCATAATATATGGGGATGTTATGGAGCTCAGGATGGTTAGACCAATACTCATCAAGGATAAGGAGGAGTTCTTGGGCACGACCTAGAGCAAATGCAGGGATTAGAACACGGCCCCCTTGAGAAATGGTTGAGTGGATGACATCTGTGAAGCGCTTTTCTCGCACATGCCGAGGCTGATGGAGTTGGACACCATAAGTGGATTCAATTATGCAAATATCAGGGGAGAACTGTGGGATCTCAGCAGCACGGAGATGACGATCTTCTTCACGAGAATAGTCTCCAGTGTAAAGTACTCGGACACCAGCAATATCAACCATAAACATGGCAGCACCAAGGACGTGGCCAGCTGTGTAACACCAAAATCGTATACCATTTACTTCTAAAGTCTGATGGAAATCAATAACCTGCAGAAGGGAGATTTAATTACAGTTACAGGAAGATTAAATGAGATGATAAAATTAAGCTACATATCTGAAGTCAATTGTTATAAATGGCCAAACATTCTGCAATAGATCAGGGTTATATGCAACCAATATTTTGGCATATGAGATACACACACACACCATATTGCTTTTTTTAGCGAACAAGTTTTTTATTTTATTAGATTGGTTATGTAACAATTTTGAAACTAAATTCAGAACAATAGAAAAAATGCTATTGTGGAATACAAAATGTGAATTAATATTAGAAGTATAGTCATTTAAATCTTAATAGACTAATTCCTACTATGTTAGTTTTATTTGCCAATATCTCCTTATGTCCAGAACTGAAGACGAAACCCAGCTGTTCTCATGGAAGGTAAAGTACAGAAAGCCCACAGATGTTATAGAGATCTAAAACAATAGTACTTACACTCAGGTAGAATCTATGATTCAGCTATGAATGTCTACGGTAGAAAGATTAAGGCTTAAGGACAAGGTAGTAGATGTTTGTGGCACTATTAATTTCAAATAAGAGTCCCAAGATAGAACATTAGAGCTAATCGCAAATTTAAATAACCGGATTTAAGCTAATCTGTGATACATGGACCATTGTGACCATAACTTTTTGTTTTTTTTTTTTTTTTTAAAAGATATTGTGACCATAACTTCTTTTTTCTTCTAATAGACATTGTGACCATAACTTTTCAGGCCTTTAAAAAAGGAAGTGCAAGAGAAGGATGAGAAATCCTTCCCTACTTTACAAAACCTGATCAAAACAGAGTGTTGAAATTTGGCATTCAAAGTTAGGGTTTTTTTAATTTAGGAAAGTATTTTAGGAATAAAGAAGGAGAGATCATTTAGGATGATTCAGTTTCCTAATTTTAGGAGAGAATCAGGCTAGATTGATTTTTTCTTATTCAGTCAGTTGTGTATATATATGTGTATGGTGTGTACCTAAAGTATCAATAAAGGGAATTCAGAAATTCTTCATGGTATCAGAGCCAGTTTTCTGAAACCCTAATCCTTCTGGCCACCTCGTATTCAGGCCATCATTCATTCCGGCCAAATCTCTCTGGCCATCTCTCAATCCGACCATCTCTCATTCCGGTCATCAGTCCCTGTTCTCAAAGCCAAGGGGGAAAACGATTTCCGGTCGGTCGAATCGTCGTCAGAAAAACATTCACCGCCGGCGAACTTTTCCGGCGAACTTTTCCAGCGAACTTTTCCGGCGACGGTTTTTTTCACACCGCAAGGAGCGTCTGGAGGAGATCTATAACTTTTCCAAAAACACCGGAGCCAGAAAACCATCCACGCGCCTCCCACGCGCATTTTTCCGGCCGGCGACTGCATCTCACGCGCCGGCGCGTGAGGGCGCGTGAGCCACTTTCCGGCGACGCGCTTCCTACTCCAAGCTCGCCTGACGCCGACCAGCCACCCTACGTACCTGTTTCTGCCATCCAAGCCCCGCACGTGCCTCTTTTGGGGTCTTTTTGCCTCCGCGAGCCCTCCGATCAGCTTTTCCGACGTCCTCCGGCTATTTTTCCTCAACTCCAATCCCTGCACGTGCCTTGGGAAGTGTTCTTCTACCTTTCCGGTCCATGACGAAATACGGAATGGCATCATCACAAGTATCCAGCGTCACGTCACCAGAATTAGGAGGCAGATCTGAAATTCCAAACCTTGGTGGTAGTGATTCCTCTCCTATTCTCATCACAGGACACAAATTAAATGGCCATAACTACTTACAGTGGTCACAATCTGTGTTGCTGTTCATTTGCGGCAAAGGAAAGGATGAGTACCTCACTGGAGAAGCAGTCATGCCAGAAACTACAGAACCGGGTTTCAGGAAGTGGAAGATTGAAAACAGCATGATCATGTCATGGCTTATCAATTCCATGAATAATGACATAGGTGAAAATTTCTTGTTGTTTAGGACTGCAAAGGACATATGGGATGCAGCCAAAGAAACTTACTCAAGTTCTGAAAATATTTCAGAACTTTTTCAGGTTGAATCAGCCCTACATGACTTCCGCCAAGGAGAGCAGACAGTTACTCAGTATTACAACACACTCACAAGGTATTGGCAGCACCTTGACTTATTCGAGACTCACTCATGGAAATGTCCTGATGATGCAGCAACATACAGGAAAATTGTGGAACAAAAGAGACTGTTCAAGTTTTTCCTAGGACTAAACAGGGAATTGGATGATGTTAGAGGGCGAATCATGGGCATTAAACCCCTGCCAAGTCTCAGGGAGGCTTTTTCAGAGGTTAGGCGTGAAGAAAGTAGAAAGAAAGTGATGATGGGATCCAAAGAGCAACCTGCCCCAACATTGGATGCCTCTGCCCTTGCGACTCGGTCATTTAATAGTAGTGGTGGAGATCGTCAGAAACGGGATAGGCCTTGGTGTGATTATTGTAAGAAACCAGGCCATTATAAGGAGACTTGCTGGAAGCTTCATGGCAAACCGGCTGATTGGAAACCAAAGCCACGGTCTGACAGAGATGGCAGAGCACACGTAGCTGCCAACTCTGAGAGCACCTCTGTTCCCGAGCCGAGTCCATTCAACAAAGAGCAGATGGAGATGCTACAGAAACTATTAAGCCAAGTTGGCAGTGGCAGTACTACCGGTGTAGCCTTCACTGCTAATCGAGGAGGAATGAAGTCGTGGATAGTGGACACAGGTGCTTCTGATCACATGACAGGAGATGCTACCATTCTTCAAAATTACAAGCCAAGTAATGGTCATTCATCCGTCCATATTGCTGATGGTTCAAAGTCAAAAATTGCCGGGACAGGTTCTATAAAACTTACTAAAGACTTATATCTTGACTCTGTTCTCCATGTTCCAAACTTGGATTGTAATCTTTTGTCCATTAGCAAATTGGCCCGTGATCTCCAATGTGTTACTAAATTTTATCCAAACTTGTGTGTTTTTCAGGACTTGAAATCGGGGAAGATGATTGGCAGTGCTGAACTGTGTTCCGGGCTCTACCTCTTCTCATGTGGCCAATTCTCAAACCAAGTCTCTCAAGCAAGTTGCGTACAGTCTCAGAGTATGTTAGAGTCTTTCAATTCTGTGTCAAATTCTAAGGTCAATAAAGATAGTGAGATTATAATGTTACACTATCGCCTTGGTCATCCTAGCTTTGTTTACCTTGCAAAATTGTTTCCCAAATTATTTATCAATAAAAATCCAGCATCTTATCACTGTGAAATTTGTCAGTTTGCAAAGCATACTCGAACAGTCTATCCTCAAATCCCATACAAACCTTCGACTGTTTTCTCTCTAGTACATAGTGATGTGTGGGGTCCCTCCCGGATAAAAAATATTTCTGGCACTCGATGGTTTGTGACATTCGTTGATGATCATACACGGGTAACATGGGTTTTCCTTATGAAAGAAAAGTCAGAGGTCGGGCACATTTTTCAAACCTTCCATCTTATGGTTCAAAATTAATTCAATTCCAAAATTCAAGTCCTCAAGTCAGATAATGCAAAGGAATACTTTACTAGTAGTCTCAGTACTTATCTTCAAAATCACGGCATTATCCACATAAGTTCTTGCGTTGACACCCCACAACAAAATGGGGTGGCTGAACGCAAGAATAGACATCTCTTGGAGGTTGCCCGGTGCCTTATGTTTTCCTCTAATGTTCCAAACTATTTCTGGGGGGAAGCTATTCTCACAGCTACTTATTTGATTAACCGTATGCCATCCAGAGTGCTTACCTTTCAATCCCCACGTCAACTTTTCTTAAAACAATTTCCTCACACCCGTGCAGCCTCTTCTGATTTACCACTCAAAGTATTTGGTTGCACGGCATTCGTTCATGTGTATCCTCAAAATCGTAGCAAATTTGCTCCTCGAGCGAATAAGTGCATTTTCCTAGGGTATTCTCCAAACCAAAAAGGGTACAAATGCTATTCTCCAACCAACAAAAGATTTTACACCACCATGGACGTCTCTTTCTTTGAACATGTCTTCTTCTATCCCAAATCTCATGTTCAGGGGGAGAGCATGAATGAACATCAAGTTTGGGAGTCTCTTCTTGAGGGTGTACCTTCTTTTCACTCAGAGTCACCAAATCCTCTTCAATTCGCGCCCACTGAGTTGTCCACACCCATACCGTCATCAGTCCAGCCATCTCCTGTGACCATCCAGTCTCCCATGCCTATTCAACCTATAGCCCCACAACTTGCTAATGAGAACTTACAAGTTTACATCAGGAGGAGGAAACGACAGGAATTAGAGCACGGATCACAGTCAACATGTGGCCAATATATTGACTCCAATTCAAGTCTTCCTGAAGAGAACATAGGTGAGGATAGGGCTGGAGAGGTGTTAATTCCCAGCATTGATGATTCTACTCTGCCGATTGCATTGAGGAAGGGTGTTAGGAGATGTACAGATCACCCAATTGGGAATTATGTTACATATGAAGGGCTATCACCATCTTACAGAGCATTTGCTACTTCTCTTGATGATACTCAGGTTCCCAACACAATACAAGAGGCATTAAAAATTTCAGAATGGAAGAAGGCAGTACAAGATGAGATTGATGCACTTGAGAAGAATGGGACGTGGACTATCACAGATTTGCCGGTTGGGAAGAGGCCCGTGGGGTGCAAGTGGATTTTCACCATAAAATACAAAGCAGATGGATCAGTCGAGAGATTCAAGGCTCGTTTGGTAGCTAGAGGGTTTACGCAATCCTATGGGATAGACTATCAGGAGACTTTTGCTCCTGTTGCAAAACTGAACACTATCAGGATTCTTCTCTCATTGGCTAGATCAAGGAAGGGAATTGTAGTCTCTCAAAGAAAATACATACTCGATCTTCTTAAGGAGACCGGTATGCTTGGATGCAAACCAATTGATACTCCTATGGATAGTCAGAAGAAACTTGGTATCGAGAAAGAAAGTACACCGGTAGATAGGGGGAGATATCAGCGGCTCGTTGGGCGCTTGATTTATCTCTCACACACTCGGCCAGATATTGGCTTTGCAGTGAGTGCTGTAAGTCAATTCATGCACAGCCCCACTGAGGAACACATGGAAGCAGTCTACAGGATTCTTAGATATTTAAAAATGACACCAGGGAAAGGTCTATTCTTCAGAAAGACAGAGAACCGTGACACTGAAGTATACTCAGATGCGGATTGGGCAGGAAACATCATTGACAGGCGGTCTACTTCTGGATATTGTTCTTTTGTCTGGGGAAATCTTGTTACCTGGAGGAGTAAGAAGCAATCAGTTGTAGCTAGAAGTAGTGCAGAAGCTGAGTACAGAGCTCTTGCACAGGGAATCTGTGAAGGGATTTGGATAAAAAGGGTTCTTAGTGAACTGGGGCAAACGAGTTCATCTCCAATTCTGATGATGTGTGATAATCAGGCAGCTATAAGCATAGCAAAGAACCCCGTGCATCATGACAGGACCAAGCACGTTGAGATTGACAGACACTTCATCACAGAGAAGGTGACTAGTGAGACGGTTAGATTGAACTATGTTCCTACCAAGCACCAAACCGCAGACATCCTCACCAAAGCTTTACCTAGGCCTAACTTTGAAGACTTAACTTGCAAGCTAGGATTATATGATATATATTCTCCAGCTTGAGGGGGAGTGTTGAAATTTGGCATTCAAAGTTAGGGTTTTTTAATTTAGGAAAGTATTTTAGGAATAAAGAAGGAGAGATCATTTAGGATGATTCAGTTTCCTAATTTTAGGAGAGAATCAGGCTAGATTGATTTTTTCTTATTCAGTCAGTTGTGTATATATATGTGTATGGTGTGTACCTAAAGTATCAATAAAGGGAATTCAGAAATTCTTCACAGAGGAAAAGAAATACTCTCCAATAAATATCAAAACAACTTGACATTGCGATTTTAACACTTTGGATCTACAAGTCGACATCCAATCAAGTTGAATTATGTTGAGAAATTCATGCCTTAAAACGGATAGTTACATGAAAGGCACATCCATAATCTTACATTACATGCATCCAGTTAATTCACAACTAAGATAAAAAAAAATACGTTTTAAAAAATAGAACCAAAGGCTTCACTTTTTTTTTTTTTTTTTCCTTTTTATAGGTAAATTTTGTTCCCATTGGGACTTGAACCTAGAACCTTCCACAAACCCTCCCCATCCCTTTACCACTTGAGCCAAGCCTCAAAGGCACCAAAGGCTTAGGCTTCATTCAACATGACATCCAATAATACCTAACAAACCTTCTCAGTTAGTACTTTTTAACTAAGAACAGTTTCCAGGTAAGATATTATATGAGTTCTGAGAAAGAAACAAGTTCACAAAAAACTATAAATAAAAACAATACTGACATTGTCCAAGCATAAAAGAGAGAAACAAACAGCATTAGGACAGTTAATGAAAGACAAAAATAATCCACATAAAAGAGTAAAACAAGTAGCATTGGAGGTTTTTCTTTTTTCTTTTTTCTTCTGTTTTTTTGTTTTGTTTTGTTTTGTGCTTTTTTTTTTTTTTTTTTTTTTTTGTGGGAGGTAGGCAAATAAGAACATATATGTTTATAAATATGAAAAGCCCCAATGTAAAGTGGTGAACACGGTCCACTAGAAGTATAAGTAGCATTGGAGTATTTGATGGTGAGAAATATGAAAAGATTTCAATGACTGGGAGTTATTTCTAGTCGATACTTGTTGTTTAGCTCAGTGCCTTTGATGGGAGAAAACGCATAGGATCTTTGAAAAGAGGTTTTTGAAGTTTGAGGAAAAAAAAAGGAAGAAAAATAGAAAGTTCTGGTCACTGTTCCAAATCCAAGTTCCCATGGAATACAGTAATCAATTCTTATGCAATAAGGGTGGGAGAACATTATTACATTCCTCTGGATAATAAGAAATATTAAATACATTAAAACTTTAAAGGTAACATTGACAAAAATTTTAAAACCAAAAAATTAAAAGATGAAAAAAAGCCAAATCAAAGTCCCTCATCACCAACCAGGGAAAGGGATGCATTAACATTAGCTTCAAAACCAATTCGGACAGGGAGATTAAAATTGAGGAAAAATACTACAAGTTTTAAAAAAACAGAGATTGAAACATACATCTATAAACAAAAATAAACGCACCTCAATTTTATCCATGGAGCGAAGAATGTCTTGTTCATCATACAACATATCTTCAACTGAAACTTTGCTCACTTTTACATAATCAGACAAAAGCAACTTGTAGATAGCCTTGGTTGCATGAGTCATAAAAACTCGCCCTTTGAATGTGGTCTAATCAACAAATTCAAATATTTTAGCTTATTTAAAAACATATGCAAAGTAATTGCATAAAATTTGATTTAGAAAATGGCCAACCTTCTCCAGGAAATATGGAAGGGATGCAGCATGATCCAAGTGAAAGCTGCACAGGAAATGCAACACATTACAATGCAATAAAGTGGAGAGCACATCCAAAAGAACAGGAGCAGTTTCAGATGAGAAAGTAGAGCAGATAGCCAAAAAGAAAAACTAAAGATGAAAGTTCCACCAAAAAGTTTCAGGATCTACAAATGTTCATTGACAAGACAGACATGCAAGATATCAAATGAAATGATTGTTAAGAAGATATGCTGGTACATACCACAACTAAGAGCACTGCTCAGAGATAAGTATGAACATAATCCATTTACTGAGAAGAAAACAATACTGAGAAAAGCAATGGGAACTTCAACATAATCAAAGAAGGCAAATGATAGGGGTTTTTCCGAAGGAATTTTAGCTGATAGATTCAATAATTTGTAACCTCTCGGACTCTCACGAATGAAAGTACATGTTCAAGTTTGTGTATGGACAATTTATGCAGAGATGCAAAGGGGTAGGTCCATTAACCCTTCATCCCTCCAGAACCCCAGAAAAGGAACCTGTAATGGCCAACGGCCTTTCTATAGAGTGATCCCTCCAAAACGGCTCCAGAGAATACTCTCAGAACAATGCTAATAATAGTAGATCACTAACTATTGATGTGCTTTCAACCATTTCAAGAGCATTCATCAGCCATGCAGTCAGAATTTCAACTGGAGTAAAGTGGGGCTCAAGAAAGTCTACTCAAAGCCCAAAAAATCTAAAGGCCAGACAAGAGCCCAGGGATAGATTTCAATTTTAGGAAGCTATTTCATATGAGGAAAGGAATCTCCAAGAGTTTATTCCTTGAGAAAAAAAAAATATTAGCAATCGGAATGAAGAAGCCATTGAAAAGCAGGAGATATTCAGATGATGGCTTAAAAATTGGGTGGTAGATGTAGTCTCATTCCTTTAAAGATATATCTGCAGTGCTCCTAATAGCACGAGATATTGATAAGAAAAGATACGGATGGAGTACTTGCAGCTGGTTCCAGTCAAATCTTTATATGCTTTAGCAATAGATTTTATTTTATTATTTTTTTTTTTTTTGGCAGAAAAATGACCACACCCAGGTATATAGTCCAATATAAAAGAACAATCATGATATTCTCTAAATTTCGTTTTTCAATTCAGCAGATCGCTAAGTTATAAAAACAATAACATTACAATATTCAACAAGTAAAAAGAACATACTGTGTCACCAAAAGGACATCAATGGTCGAAGGATCAATCTCATCAAAGTATGGCAAAGCAGCCATGCCCGAGTATGCGGGATGAATTCCACAGTCAAACTATCATCATAGAACGGGAACAAAATAGAAACAAACAAATTAAAAAAAAATGTGAAAATGAAAGTATAAAAACTAGCAACCAAAGTAAAAGCATAGTGCATTATGGTATACCAATATGGTTTTCCCTTTATAGGACATGTAGACACAGGAACGGCCCACTTCATTTCCAGCACCTAGAGGGGTAATAATCAGCTGGTCTCCTTCTCTTGTTAATGAGGAATCTGGTCTCTTCAAAGACTGTGGTGGCCCTGTAGAAGCCATTCTTCAACTGAACAATGCTCAGACCCCTTCAATTAACACCACTCTATATTCATGCAAAATGCTCTGCAACTGATTAAAAAAATACAAAAAAGATTCAAAAAAAAAAAAAAAAAACATCTGCTTCATCATAAAATAATAGCCAAAAATAAACACAATTCCAGCTGACATTTTTCTCTTGGCAACTCCAGTAATTTTGGTGAATATATTTCTGTTAAGCTTGGGAAAAATAAATTTTGACTTTCAGTAAAAAACTGTTTCCAGGTTGAAATTTATATTTCCCTGAGAACATCTTCACTAGAAATGACCTAGCTCCCCAATTTAAGCACAAAATTCAAATCCAGTAAGAGAAAGCACTGTCTGTTTGACGAGAAAATGCAGAACCAAAAATTTAAATCTTCCAGCTCTCAGCACTCATCCCTCTAGAAAGCAACAATAAAGCGCAAGAGTCAATTACTTCATTTCCCTCTCTTCTCCTCACTTTTCTCAGCAACCAAACACAACAACCTTATATAAATAAGGAGAGAAAGTGAAGTAGAAGAAAGAAGAAACTCGAATCTTATAAAAATAAATAAAAATAAAAATAAAAAAGCATAGTATGGAGGCAATTATAAGAGATTCAAAATTTTCAACTCACTTGGTTGCATTTCCCACGAGTTTCTCGGGAACCAAACAGAAGGGAGGAAAGAAAAACATAAACTTCAGAACAAAGAAAGAAGAAATGCGTAGAAAATACCAAAGGGAGAAAGTTTCGAGAGAGTTAGAGAGCTTACAGTTTTGAAATGATTTTAGACAATGCAGAGGAAGAGAGTGAACTAAAACCCTAATTTTGAGAAGATGCTTCCCTCTTTGCCTCACCCTCTGAAAGATAGCCAAAACCCGGTCCGGAATAGCCGGTCTGGATGTGAGCCGGTTTATCGTTTTCCTTTTACTTTATTTTTTTCCCACAACAGGCCTTTAAAATATAAGATCATAAAAAAACGCGACCACAGTGGGAGTCGAACCCACGACCTTCTGATCCGAAGTCAGACGCGCTAATCCACTGCGCTATGCGGTCAACATATTGACAATTTTGTATATTACTATTTCGTTATGATTTTCGTTATATCTTAACGAGGTCATTAATTTATAAAGGTAATAGAAAGTTAATATATAAAAGCCTATTAATCTCTAAAAAAACAAAAGGTGATTATTAATTATAAATATAAAAAGAAAAAAAAAACAAACAAAGAGACTTCAAGTATACGATGATTTCGAGAAGAAGTGAATTGATAAAAATAGAAATTATATTATGAATAATTTTTGTTTGGTATATATATATATATATAATGTAGTTTTTCACCGAATCGTTAGGAACTTTTAAAAATATTATTATCTTATATATTTATTGAAGTTGTTAATTTATTGAAGTGATCCAAGTTGAGACAAGAAGATTTTTATTCAAACAATATATTAAACATTCATATATCAAGATTTTGTCAATATTTTTAGAATTGAACTAGTTATTAAATTAGAAAAGTTATCGATTCATAGGTCAAACCAATGGTTGAACTGTTGATGTTATAAATGTGTAATTTATATATTTTTTAAAATATATAAAGAAATTAAAAATTAATAATATTTATTTTTTATATTATATATATAGCTTTAAAAAATTATATTATTTTAATTTTAATTATTTGTATTTTTATTATTATAAAAATTTTGGGAAGAATTTTCCCCTTTTTATGCTCATGTGGAAATGCTTACATAGTGAATAAATAGCATAGCGGTGGTGACCCTCTAAAGGTAAGGTTAAGAGCTCGAATCCCCATGTTGTATTTTTATTCTTCCAGTTTTCCTAAGTCAGTCCCACATCGGAATAGCACGGCCCAGATCATGAATGCTTGTGAGCTACAGCCCATGCAGAAGCCCACTCGCTTGATTTCAGCCCAAAACAGTGACCCATTTTGGCCAAATGAATTCAAGCCCGAACCGACAGCCCACTTCACCGAGTCAAATCATCGGGTTGTTCAGTTCGATGGCGGTTCAATGGCCCTCCGGTTCAAATACTGACCCGGACTGGATTTGACTCCAGTCCACTGTCATCAACATCGTACAATACTTTCTCAAACATGAAAGAGAATGAAAGTGAAAAGTTTCTGAAACTTCCATTGCCCAAATAGGCGTTTAGGTGTCTGTCACAAGCCTTGTTGATACTAACATTTTCTACCAAGAATTTATTTTCCATACAACAATAAATACATCTGAAACAGAGGTGTCTTCTCTGTTCTGAATTCTTCGCTTCTAGCTTTGGCATACTCTCTCAACTGTTTGTTGCAGTGATATTAGCATCTTGCTCTTCATTTTACCTCAAGCTGCTCAGTATGCTCACCATTTTTGTTCCTCTGCTGCACTTTGACAATGAACTGTAACTCCATTTTGAAGGTATGATGAGATTGTCATGTGGTTAGTGCGTCGGGAAGATTAGTGGGTGATCCAAGAACTTTACCGCCTACATCTGGAAAGCACTCATGACCGGGCAATGTGCTTACGTTTCCATTTTTGCTCACCTGAATTGGGTATTGCATCAAATGCCCTGTCATCTCCTTGTTCTCGTCTGCTGCATATATCTGCCAGTTATTTTTGGCGATGCTGTTCACTTGTCTGATGCATTCTAGAGACTCTGGTTGGCAGAAGGAATCCTCAAGGGTGCCAAGGTGTTCAGCCCAGAGAGACATCCGATAGCCATATACCTGCGTCCAAAATAGTTGTTGCAACAGATGAATATTGAGACATGAATGCATATGTTTTAAAACAATATGCAACAAAAGAATTTGAAATGCCAGCAACCTGGCCATGCGGATGAGTCTTCTTTCCTGACCATGTGTATGATGGCTGATAAGCACCCATAGCAATCTCAGTATCCCTTGAACCGTCCAAGGATCTCTGGTTAATGTTAGCAGATCCTATCAAGACATATTCATCATCAACTATCATCCCTTTGGCATGGACATAAATCATAAATCTGCGGAACTTTTGAGCTAATCCCTGCAACAACAAAAAAAACAGAGAGATGAAGGTGAATAATGTTGGAACATAACCTTGGATTTGCAACTATAAATGAACAAATGATTCACAAGTTGATATGTCTACATTTAAATGCAACACTATGCTGAAACCAAATTCCTTTTTCACGTACAAAGAGAAGCGCCAGATTTGATCTCTATTGTGATCTAAGCAACCTAAAATGGGAAAAATAAAGGGTGCATTATGAAAGGCAAGCTCAGGTGTAAATTCAAGATAGAGACATGATATTGAATGAGCACTACGCATCCTTGACAAGGGGAAAATTTTGATATGGGCAAGGTTCTGTGTGATACTAGCTGCTAAGAAATTCCAATCTCCATGGTACCAATTAATTCCATGTATCTGGAATATGAATGAGACTAATGCTATGTTTGGTTCCAAAAAAAGAAAAAGAAAAAAAAAATGCTAAGGAAAATTATTTTCTCATGTTTGGCTTTACCATTAAAAATACGAAAGAAAATCAAATATAATTAAAATTAATTAAAAATTTATGTATTTTCAAATTATTTTTATGTACAAGAGTTAAAATAAGTAAAGTGAGTTTGAAGCAACATACAAAAATAATTTATTGACTTTAAATCTATTTTTTTATTTTCCTTTACTTCTTTCCTTCTACTTTTCCTCTTTATTTTCTTTTTCTCACATTTTCCCTCAAATTTCTAAGAACCAAACATAGCCTAACAAAATATGTAGTGTGAAAGGCCAATATTACACAGAACTACAAATTGTTAGCAACAAGAATTATAGGCTGGTCTATCGTTTATTTCCACTTGTTACTTTTCTTTTTTAAAAAAAAGAAATTCTTAGTTAAGTATGAAATTTGGAGCATCATACTTTAACCACAATGATATACAATTCAAATTGGGTGGCCCTCATTAGATATTTAACCCATGATGAAATGTTTTTTGGTTGGAAAATAAATGTGATAGCTAGCTTATTACTGATTTACATAAGAGCGAAAATGCCATACCAATGCACGGTTCTCAGAAGAATTGCTTGTTTGAGCAGAACTTTCTGTAGATGAAGCTTCACGTTTTCCAAGGCAGTAAAAGTTCAAATAATCCTGTGGGTGATGTGTATCAGAAAGGCCTGCTTTATTAATAGCCTGCCCAATAATCTGGTACATCATACTCATT
Source organism: Vitis riparia (assembly GCF_004353265.1). Taxonomy (NCBI): domain Eukaryota; kingdom Viridiplantae; phylum Streptophyta; class Magnoliopsida; order Vitales; family Vitaceae; genus Vitis; species Vitis riparia. The sequence continues at coordinate 4,407,324 of NC_048442.1, read as the reverse complement.
GTTTGTCCCTGCGGTCATTCAAATTTGGTAGCTTTAAGGATCAAAATAAGTGCTTCTTATTTAAGTATTTTTTATACATATGTGCATGGCAAAGGTAGAAAATGGAAACAATGAGAAAAATGTGCATTTGAATAAGTCCAGCTCAATGTTCAGAAGCCGAGGATCAGAGTCAAACCAACTTAGATCACCTCTATTTTCTTGATAATAGACTCATTTACTATTCTATCTTTTCTTTTATTTCCACTTGTCCTACAATCCTTTGTTCGGATAAACTCATTTTTCAAACATGTTGTTTCTCAACTGTCAACATTATGTGCCATAAGGCATAACTGTTCTTATAGCCCATCCTATCAAATTTTCCATTTAGTATGAAAGGTCTTCTATAATACATAATACTTCAGATGTGCTTCTCCGGTTCATTCATCCTGTACTAACTGGATGGAAAAATCCTCCTTGATCCTCCCCTCATTATGGATAATTGATCTGTGATAACAGAAACCATCACTTTTAGGTACTTCCTGGCCATGAAAGTTTCACAACCATCTCATTCTTACTTGAAACCTTTAATTCTGAAGTATCTATCTAATAGTTCCAACCTAGAGTTAACTCCTTGATTTTCATCAATTAGAAATTTAAAACTATATATCAGCATACAACAAGCACTGTGATGCATCTCCCTGAATATGCCCAGTAAGTTACACAATAATCAATGCAAAAAAGTAAGAGTTCAATAGTTGGGATTTCACTTGTCTGCACAGTTGTCATACTTCTTACAGGCTCACAGATCCATAATCCATGACCTTGATCACATATGGCTCCTACCTCTCTCTTTTCTGCAACTCACTACATTAATTCCCTAGAAATCCTATTGCATGCATCCTCAATGTCAATTAGCACTATACGGAGATCTTTCTTATCGTTTAAACTTTTAATTAATTTTCCTAAGAAAATAGCTTCATGGTATATTTCCTTAGGGCAACACACCAAGTACAGGCTTTGATTCCGCTCTTTCCTGTGTTAGAGTTTGCATAATATCACTCAAAGTTTCATAATATAACTAGTAATCTAATATCATGATAATTTGTGGAGCTTTATATTCAATTTTCTTTCCACATATATGCTACCGAAGTGCTTTTCATCCATTTGTCTTCATGCTTACGATCTTGTTAAACAAATTAGTCATATACACTGCCAAGCTCCAACAAAAATTCCCATGGTCTACTGCCTTCCATATTCTCTTCTTTCCCAGATTTTATACTTTCTATCTCCATTTGTCACTAAGACCTCCCAAGCCTAAACTAAAAATTCTATGATCTGCACTTCTAATGCACTTGGATGGTATGCACTCATCTTCCTACACATCTTTCATACCTACCTTTCCATATAAATCATCATAGGCCACAAATTTTACTTCAATTCTGATTTTTGTAGCCTTTTTTAAGATGATGACTAATTTTCTTAAGTTCCATCTTATCTGATGTTATATTCTTTTCTTATGCGTTTCTACTGCAAATCTTCCATTCTACCACTAACTTTCCAAAACCTCAGCAGTTTGCAACCTCTTGAAAGAACTATAACTGTCTATACCTTCCCTAAACCACGAAACTTTACCTTTTATCTTCTGATTTTAGATTCCTTAATTACAGATTTTTATGAATTAAATGCTCTGGAACTAACTTCATTCAGAAACTTCTCAACATTTATGTTCAGGTTCACCTCCAATCCCTCTGGATGAAGAAGATTTTTTTTCCAGAGGGTAAACAAGTTTAAGATCTTTAGAAGTTTGTCTCAAAAAACATAAAATAAAATAAAAGGATTTTTTTCCTTGTTCTGTTGGAGCTGAGGCTTTTGTATCGACCTTTGCCTTTAGAGATTACTGTCTAACTTAGGGACTAGGTACAAGGCAAGAATACATAGGTGACATATCCACCAAAATGGAAAATGAAAAACAAAGTAAAGTCATGCTCAGTTGGAGAAATATCCTACCTTAACCACATCTTGGAATGCTGGAGGAAGAAAATAACTACAACACATGAGAAAAAGGAAGTTTGTTTAACCTGCCAAAAAAGAATTTCCTGCACGGAAGCACTGGTTGGTACACCTTCTGGCCACATTGGTACCACTATATAGACACGGAAATGTTCATTTGCACTGATTTTGCTAGAAATTTTTAAGGCCAGTTCCATAGGAATTAAGTTATCTGCACCTGCTCACACAAATAGCATGTAGAATTACAAAACATGGAAGAACATGAACTCTTTAAAACCATAAATTACAAAAGAAAGATTTGAAGGAAATTTTGAATAAGCATCTACGGACTTTAGAGAGAATTTAAAGCATATGCCTAGTTATTATAATCATGCAAACATAGAGAGAAGCACGGAAGAAAAAGAGAGAAAAAGCAAATATTATTTGCATGTGCTAAATGTTAAAAATTTGATAGTCGAACAGATAAAACAGCAACCCAAAAATCCCAACTTTTTGGAAAAGGAACCAGCCCAAATATATCTTCACACATATGTTATAATCATGAAGATTTTCATGTATCTCTACTCGAACAATGTGGGAAGAAATTTGATCCAAAAGTTTAAAATGTTGGGTAATCATCCATTGTGCATACCAGATTAATACCTTCCTAAAATGTAGCCTCATACCTACGTGGGGTGGATCACAGACCATGGATTGCAAATAAATGGCCCAACAATGCACACGAGGCTAAAACCCCTCTCACGTGCTGCCCCATACTCACATGTGAAGAGACAGAGCATAGATCTATGAATATAGATAAATGAATAGGGGAACAACCAGACAAGAAACTTGAGTGACACATGAAATTGAGATCTCTACTTAACCAGAGCTTTGATATCATGTTAAGATGCCAATTTGACCCAAAAATTTGAGTTGTTAGATAATGAGCCCATAATGCATATCAAACTAACATGAGCTATATTAACAAGTTGACAGATACTTGAATAATTATTTAGGGATTTCACTGTAAAATACATAACATCTTAAAATAAATATAAAGATGATAAATTCACCTTAATGTTATTTATGTGAGTTTTAAATCTGGTAGTACTGAATGTCTCAATTGTGCAGCAATTGTGATAGACAACAGGAATTAGCAGGATGATGACAAGACTGGCAATCTATCACTTCACTTACCTGCATTTTTGTATGATGGCCAGTGATACGCGGATCCAAGAAAATACTGGTTCTCTATGTATATGAAATGTTGTGCCGATCTTATTGCTTTCACATAAGCAGCATGTATGCTCCTATCTATTTTCAGATTCTTCCCACAAACAAGATTCTGCAAGCAAAGGGGCAGATAAAGGAACAATTTTACTAAAGTATAAAGCCAACTAACATAAACCTGATTGAAACTAATTCAGTGGATACAGAACTCACAGAATTAACAAGGATTGCACATAAGCGTAGTCCTAACCTGTGCCTCAGCATCCTGAACAAGCTTTGGGAATCCCCTCACAGATCCTGAATCAATTGACCGAAATACCTAGCACAAGAGAATAGCCACCATCAGAATATGTAATCCTTTTTTTTTTTTTTTTGCCTTTTCCAAAGAGACAATACAAGTAAGTAATTGATCTTCAAAATAACCTATTTTTCCCTACCTGCACATGCCAAGTCTCTGGATCTTCTTCAGTGGTAACGCGTACAGCATGATCACCAGTGGGACCTGAGGAGGGAGTGATTATCCATGAAATGCGGTCTAGCCTTATCAAAGCATCTTCATGCCAATGTGTGACCTTTTTGAGCCTGAAATCACGCCATTTTGCTGCTTTTCTCCATCTTTGTTCAAAATTTGTCATTATATCGTATGCAGCAGGACCCTCAACTTTACAGTGTAAATCATGCCATGGTTGCCTCGGGCCACGGGCACGAGACTGTACATGTTACCAGGAACACAACTGTCAAAACAATGTATTTGGAATATAATTTCCTTTAATCTGTGTTCTGAAAACTTTTTTCATCAGGAAGAAAACTAAGATCATATGTCAAGCAAAAGTAACATTTGGAGGGGATACACGATGAATGGAAATCAGTAGCAGCAAAAGATATATCAGTAACATATTAAACATTGCAATCCCTTTGTTTCTATAAAACAGAAAGGGAAGCCTATGAAATGAAAGCATAAATGCTGATCCAAAAGTCTACTGTTAATAGGCTCAGTCATTAGTTGGAAATAAGTGATGGCATACAATTCATGCCATGCATCCGTATACTGTCCTTCGCTGATTATCCAAATTAAATAACTAGTTGAAACTCATCGGTTGGTGTGACTTCAAAGGAATCAACTAAACTGAATTCAATCAGGATTCCATTTAACTGGGGAAGTCTTGATCTATTTACTATGTTTTCACTTAAAAACTCATAAATGCTTCTAGAATTTACGTTACAACTTCTGAATATGAATTACAATTATTATAAGTGTTGTATGTAGGTTTTTTTACAGTTCCAAAACTACAATACAATAAACACTAATAGGGGTCAAGTGTTTTAATTAAACACCTTTCTTTTCAGTTCTTTTTATCCTGCCCTTCCTTTCTCTCTATAATTTCTAGGTTTCAATCTGCAGTTCTGTATCACATAGCATCAAGGTTACCTGAACTTCTAATGATCACTATAATGTGAGTATTTTTTGATGAGACGCTATAATGTGAGTATGGCTAGAACATTCTTGGGAATGATGGCTGCTATATCATTAATGCTATCTCTTTCTCATTTAAAGAAAGCCAATATCTCACTGTACTTTTTCTCAATTGAACCTTGTTTAATCGTCCTCATAATATGTTTGCTTTACTGAAGCTTTGAGTTCTGACCACTGTGAAGTTTCTTCTTGTGCAGTTACATGTGATTTTTTAGGTTTTTTTATCTGGTGAGGAGCATTATATGTATTGGGATCCTAATTTCTATTATCATATCACATGCAATAAAGTCAAAACTCATCAGAGAATGAGATTCCTTTATTTTCTTCCAATAGAATTCATTTGGCAATGATATATTGCAAATAGTAAGGAAGAGATGTCTTCATTTCTGTTCCTTCATAACACCTACAACTTTTAGTGAAGACCCAAGGCATCGAAGAGAAAACCTCATACTGTCCATTTATTCAATAGGCATAACAACAATAGTCTTTTACTTAGGGTTTTTCCCTTTTTATACTTTTGATATTCCTATTACTCTGAGCAAAGGCACTTCTTCCTAAACTCAGTAGCCTATTGCCAATGATGCATTTGTTATCAATCTAACTTTATCAGTATTTGGCTCCTTCTTTGTTTTTAATATATCCTATTGGAAAGCAGAGAATATTTCTTCTAAAAATCATGGGATTGAATTGAAAATCAAATCAGATTTGTATATTTATAGTAAGGAAAGTTAGAGCAATTGTAGGAATTTGTTTTTATTTCCTTAGCCTATTTCCTTTATTGTTGTTATTTCCTTAGCATATTTCCTTTTTTCCTTCACTGTATAGCTTATATAAATGGGTTGTAAATCAATGAAATCAGTGTGGATGAATTATTCAAAATCCTAATTCCAGCTTTCAGGTTTCGTGGTATCAAAGCCAGAGATTTTTCTGGCAAACTCTTCTTCTTCTCGACCTCCATTGCCATTTCTCTATTGAAGTTTTTTCTGGCCTTTATTGCCAATTCATTTTTTCCTTCCATTGATAATGTCAGAGATCTCAAATAACTCCACGTCTAGTCCTTATTCAAATCCACCCAAAATTGCTACCAGTTTTGAAAATCCCACACTTCAAATTACAACAGAAAAATAAAGAGAATTTTTCTCATGGTCCCAATCTGCCAAGCATTTTCTAAAAAGTAGAAGGAAGATGAAATATGTGCTTGGAACTGTCAAAGAGCCCAAAGACTTGGATCTTGAATTTGAGATATGGGATGCAGAAAATTCAATGGTCATGTCATGGTTGCTGAAC